>NC_090649.1:449987448-450287448 GCF_040937935.1 Hyperolius riggenbachi
AGCGGGGATGGTGTTCTTTGGGTTGAAGGCTCTTCCTTTTTATGCCAAATGAAGGAAACATCATTGTGACCAAACAATTCAATTTTTGTTTCATCATAACAAAGAAGACCAGAAGTCTTCTTCTTTGTCCAGATGAGCATTTGCAAAGGCCAAGAGAGCTTTTGTGTGCCTTATCTGGAGAAGTGGCATCTTTCTTGGTCTGCATTCGTGGAGCCCAGCAGTGTGCAGTGTCCGTTGGATTGTCTGCCTTGAGGCATTGGCACCAGCAGAGCCCAGATTCACCAGGATGGCCTTGGTGGTGATCCTTGGATTTCTTTTTCACCTCTCTCACCATCCTCCTGGTCAGCACAGGTGTCACGTTTGGCTCCCAACCATGTCCTCTGAGATTTCCCACAGTGCGGAACATCTTGTATTTTTAAATAATACTTTGCACTGTAGCCACAGGAACTTGAAAACATTTAGAAATGGCCTTGTAGCCCTTTCCTGACTTGTGAGCAGCCACAATGCACAGCCACAGGTTCTCACTGAGCTCCTTTGTCTTAGCCATGACTGTCCACAAACCAACTGCAGAGAGCTGCTGTTTTTCACCTGTTGAGCTGATTAAAACAGTTGTTCCCAATTAATCAGTGTAATTTTGATGCTTTAGAACAGATTGGACTATTTGGATTAGTATAGAACTTTGGATTTTTCCACAAACTGTGACAGTTTGTGAAGGGTATGAATACATTTGTACTAGGTACTTTTAAAGAATAAATCTCGCTTCAGACCTCATAGATAGCAGGGGCATGTGTGCCCCTGCTAAACCGCCGCTATCGCGCCGCTAAACGGGGGTCCCTCACCTCACAAATCCCCTCTGAGCAGCCAGGGATCTCTTCCTGGTTGGGGCAGGGCTAACCGCCGCAGCCCTGCCCCACGCGCGTCTGTCAGCGCATATCTCCGCCTCTCCCCCACCCCTCTCAGTCTTCCTTCACTGAGAGGGGCGGGAGAGAGGCGGCGATGCGCGTCTGATAGACGCGACTGGAGGCAGGGCTGCAGCCGGTAGCCCTGCCTCCAGGAAGGAAAAATATACGACCAACTTTTGCGGGGGTGGGTTTGGGGGTGAAGGGACCCCCGTTTAGCCGCGGGATAGCGGCGTTTTAGCAGGGGCACACATGCCCCTGCTAACTATGAGCTCTGAAGCGAGATTTATTCTCGCTTCAGAGTATCTTTAAATGTAAATAAAAGCTGAGAAATATTTTTTTTTCCCCACAATAATGCCTCTTGTACAACATCTTATTATCTTTGGGGAGACACATATGTCATTTCCCATCAAAAATGTACTTGTTGGTTAAATAAAAGTAACTTTAAGTCAAAATTTGCCAGGAGTATGAATAATTATGGGCAGCACTGTAAATGTGAAAGTTTGGATGTTTGTTACACAATCAGGCAAACATGGCTTAACGGATTTGAATGAAATTTGGCACACACATAGTACATTACCTGGAATAACATATAGGATACTTTTGATCCCCATAGCCAAAAAGTGGGCGGAGACAAATACAAATTTCACTGGGAAAATGTAAACTGCAGCCACTCTTACACTGTTAATGGTAGGGTTCTCAAACTTTGCACAGTTGGTCACTGGGTGATAGGGATTAATATTCAGAAAAGTGGGTGGAGCCCACAAAATCCACCTATTGATTTTCAAGGGGAATATTTAATTGCTTCCATTCTTGCACTGTTAATGGCAGGGCTGTGGAGTCGGAGTCGAGGAGTCGGAGCAATTTTGGGTACCTGGAGTCAGAGTCGGTGGTTTCAATGAAGTGAGGACTCAGAGTTGGATGATTTTTAAACCAAATCCATAACTTTTTTAAAAACTAGACTAAGGAGTCGGAGCAATTTCGGGTACCTGGAGTCGGAGGTTTCATAAACTGAGGAGTCGGAAGATTTTTGTACCGACTCCACAGCCCTGGTTAATGGCACAAGCCTCAAACCTGGTACAGTTGGTCATTGGGTGACTGGGGTTAAAATTCAGAAAAGAGGGTGGAGCAACAGCCAATCAGATTTGTTTCATTTCAATGCAAATTATTGATACCAAAGACTGCAAAGCTCATAAACTTGGTCATTGAGTAATTGTGAGTTAGGGTTAGAAAAAGAGGGCAAAGCCAACACCAGCCAAACACATACGCGGGCAACGCCGGGTCATCAGCTAGTAAATAATAACAATAATATGGTAGGACGTTACACTAGGACTATGGTAGGATTAGATTGCGAGCTCCTCTAAGGATGGTCAGAGACATGGCTATGTACTCTAAAGTGCTGCAGAAGATGTCGGTGCAGATCAGATATCTGGGCAACGCTGGGCCATCAGCTAGTAGTTAAATAAATAGTAAGTAAAAGAACTTCTTTGAAAAGCCAGAAATGTTGTAGCATAAATGGCTCGCCAGGTCGCCTTGTCCCTGCAAGTCACATAACAGAATAATCTAGTTTAAAATAATGTTTTATCATCAGACACGAGGCTGGAAGCATTCTGGCTCCAGGCTAACCACAGCCCTGAATTCTGCTAATCAAGTCCTAGCCAAAACAATCCAAAATTCCTATTAGGAATAGTGACATATCAGATCAGAGCGATGAGCGAAGGACAAGACTGGGGAACGGAATGTCCCATTAGACCCCTGGCTGCCTGAGGAGGCTCTCTAGTGACATCAGACAGGATGGGTTATGCATCTCTGCTGATATCCATGCAATAGAGAAGGGAGGCAGAATGGATCAGTTTGCTGCAAGTTCTGAAAGTTTGCATCAATGGTTGCCCATCCAAAATAATGATCCCTACTGGATACACAAACTCTCCTTTCTCCACAGATGTTTGTAGCCATGTTCATGCACTTAAGGAGTAACTGTACTGAAAATAACAACATTAATAAAATTGCTTATTTTTTATCACAATATTCATTAAATGATAGTCAGTGTTTGCCCATTGAAAAATCTCTACTCACCCTGAGTGAGAATTTATCACAGGTGGCAACATCTTTAGTCCTGCCAGGTGCAGCTCTGGAATCTGTAGACGGAGGTGTAAAGGTGGCCATACATGGTACAATTTTTTAAAAAAATTTCGATTAGATAATTTAGTTTGATTATTCCGTTAGATCAAATATAAATCTGTCTGATCAGATTTTTCTCAAAGAAACGGGATAATCATTCAAATTTCTTGATTGAAAAAAAAAAAAAAATTCAACATTCATTCGATTATTTAGATCGAATAAACGGGAAAATCAAACGTTTTTATTGTATCGTGTATCGGCACCATTATGGTTAGGCATCAGTATAGAGAGGTCTTAGGGTAGACATCGGTAGAGGGAGGCCTTAGGGTCAGGCATCGGTAGAGGGAGGCCTTAGGGTCAGGCATCGGTAGAGGGAGGCCTTAGGGTCAGGCATCGGTAGAGGGAGGCCTTAGGGTCAGGCATCGGTAGAGGGAGGCCTTAGGGTCAGGCATCGGTAGAGGGAGGCCTTAGGGTCAGGCATCGGTAGAGGGAGGCCTTAGGGTCAGGCATCGGTAGAGGGAGGCCTTAGGGTCAGGCATCGGTAGAGGGAGGCCTTAGGGTCAGGCATCGGTAGAGGGAGGCCTTAGGGTCAGGCATCGGTAGAGGGAGGCCTTAGGGTCAGGCATCGGTAGAGGGAGGCCTTAGGGTCAGGCATCGGTAGAGGGAGGCCTTAGGGTCAGGCATCGGTAGAGGGAGGCCTTAGGGTCAGGCATCGGTAGAGGGAGGCCTTAGGGTCAGGCATCGGTAGAGGGAGGCCTTAGGGTCAGGCATCGGTAGAGGGAGGCCTTAGGGTCAGGCATCGGTAGAGGGAGGCCTTAGGGTCAGGCATCGGTAGAGGGAGGCCTTAGGGTCAGGCATCGGTAGAGGGAGGCCTTAGGGTCAGGCATCGGTAGAGGGAGGCCTTAGGGTCAGGCATCGGTAGAGGGAGGCCTTAGGGTCAGGCATCGGTAGAGGGAGGAATTAGGGTCAGGCATCGGTAGAGGTAGGCCTTAGGGTTAGGTATCGGTAGGGGGAGGTCCTAGGGAAAGGCATCGGTAGAAGGAGGCCTTAGGGTTAGGCATCGGTAGAGGGAGGCCTTAGGGTAAGGCATCGGTAGAGGGAGGCCTTAGGGTAAGGCATCGGTAGAGGGAGGCCTTAGGGTAAAGCATCGGTAGAGGGAGGCCTTAGGGTTAGGCATCGGTAGAGGGAGGCCTTAGGGTTAGGCATCGGTAGAGGGAGGCCTTGGGGTTAGGCATCGGCAGAGGGAGGCCTTGGGGTTAGGCATCGGCAGAGGGAGGCCTTAGGGTTAGGCATCGGTAGAGGGAGGCCTTAGGGTCAGGCATCGGTAGAGGGAGGCCTTAGGGTCAGGCATCGGTAGAGGGAGGCCTTAGGGTCAGGCATTGGTAGAGGGGGGGTCTTAGGGTTAGGCATTGGTAGAGGGAGGGTCCTGTGTGAGAGTAGGATTAAGTTAGAACATAATAAAATATCTGTAAAGATGACCAATATTTTACTATTGGAATTCAAGGGGCACTATGGCGAAAAATTGTAAAAATTTAAAAATATGTGCAAACAAGAAAATAAGAAGTACATTTTTTCCAGGGTAAAATGAGCCACACATAACTTTTCTCCTATGTTGTTGTCACAGGTTTTGGACTAGTCCAGCTCTTCATAGGGGATTCTCAGGGATTTATTTATTTTCAAAAGCACTTAGCAAATGGCAGTTGCTCTGTCCAACTGCCAAAAAAACTGTGTAGCAAGCAGGGAAGCTGGCAAGCATCATTGTTTAGATCCTTTTTAGGGAATATCTTCATAAAGAATAAAAGCCTTGCTGAGAATCCCCTATGGAGAGATGGACTAGACCAAAACCTGTCACTTCTGTCAGATTTCTACTGCCTACTGTGACAGCAACATAGGAGAACAGTAATTTATGGCTCATTTTACTCTGGAAAAAAAAAACATACTTATTTGTCTAAAGTTTGCACATATTTTAAATTTTACAATTTTTGCGCCATAGTGTCCTTTTAAGTAGTAGAGTATCAGTAATTTTACAGATATTCTACTAGCAGCAATCCCCTGTGCCCTTTTTTCCAGGTGCCTTTTTTATATGAATACAGGACTAGTACTCTATGTAACCGTGTTTATCTCAAGCTTTATGACCAGGCAGAGCTTCAGGGCCCCTACACACTGGGACGGTGGGGTGGGGTGAATTAACCGCACCCCACCGCAGTCTATGGGTAGTTCATACTACCCACGTTGTGGTACGCTGTGCCAGAAGTGCCCTAACGTGAGCAATACGCTTCCGTGCACGTCATCGATTTGCCAACAGGAAGTGAGCGTCACTTCTCACTTGGTCAGATGCCAGACAGGGATTGCCGCATACTAACACAGTAATCCCCGGTAGGCTGAAACAGGCCTTAGGCATAGAAATGGCCCTTTTATTTTAATGACAACTGAAGTGAGAGGGATATGGAGGCTGCCATATTTATTTCCTTTTAAACAATATCAGTTGTCTGGCAGGCCTGCTGGCCTTCTAGCTGATGTAGTGTCTTAATCAAACCAAAAACAAGCATGCAGATAATCTTGTTAGACCTGCCCATAATGTCAGAAACACCTGATCTGCATATGCTTGTTTGACCAACAGAGAGCCTTACCTATAATGTCCACAACGTCCGGTCGGATAAGGGGCTCCCCTCCAGTCAGCCGGATTTTATCCACTCCTTCCTGAACAAATAGTCTGGCCAGAGTGAGGATCTCCTGAGTGGTGAGAAGGTCGCTTTTTGGAGTTAGCTGTACCCCTTCTTCCGGCATACAGTATTGACCTAGAAGAGACGGCAGAACCATTATACCATCAGCGTCACCACACCATTTACAGCATCACCACATGCGGATTACACGGCTCTCTTGTACACACGTAGGTGGACTGTCGCCCAAAAGGAGTTGGGACTCAAATCTCTTGTGTGATGGTTCGTATGCAGGTACTGTACAGACACATCACTAGCTTGCAGACTAGAGGTGCATTTTGTTGCTATGGAGAGCAGAGCTGTGGAGTCGGTATAAAAATCATCCAACTCCTCAGTTTATGAAATCTCTGACTCCAGGTTAGGGTTGCAACGGTATGAAATTCCACGGTCTGATAACTATAAAAAAAAAATGAATGAATAAAAAAAAAGCACGGTATATACAATTATCTGGTCCCTAGCCCCCCCTCCCCCTCTTACAATAAATACTGTGCCCCCACCCCAGTAGTCGGTGGCTGCAGCATAGGTAGCCAGGGATAGGTGTAGCCAGTAGTAGGTGACTGCAGCATAGGTAGACAGGGATAGGTGTAGCCAGTAGTAGGTGACTGCAGCATAGGTAGACAGGGATAGGTGTAGCCAGAATGAGGTGGGCACAGCATAGGTAGCCAGGGATAGGTGTAGCCAGTAGTAGGTGACTGCAGCATAGGTAGACAGGGATAGGTGTAGCCAGAATGAGGTGGGCGCAGCATAGGTGGCCAGGGATAGGTGTAGCCAGAATGAGGTGGCCGCAGAATTAGTGGCCAGGGATAGGTGTAGCCAGAATGAGGTGGGCGCAGCATAGGTAGCCAGGGATAGGTGTAGCCAGTAGTAGGTGACTGCAGCATAGGTAGACAGTGATAGATGTAGCCAGAATGAGGTGGGCGCAGCATAGGTGGCCAGGGATAGGTGTAGCCAGAATGAGGTGGGCGCAGCATAGGTGGCCAGGGATAAGTGTAGCCAGAATTAGGTGGCCGCAGCATAGGTAGCCAGGGATAGGTGTAGCCAGAATCAGGTGGCCGCAGCATAGGTAGCCAGGGATAGGTGTAGCCAGAATCAGGTGGCCGCAGCATAGGTATCCAGGGATAGGTGTACCCAGTAGTAGGTGGCAGCAGTATAGGTAGCCAGGGATAGGTGTAGCCAGGATAGGTGCCTGCAGTGTAGGGGGGGGTGAGTGGAGATGCAGCGTCGGGTACAAATAAATACTCACTTGTTGGGTCCTGCACGCTGTACTGGCTTCATTCTATTTCCTGTTCTTGCATCATCTCTTTGTAATAGCGCTCAGGGGGCGCGGTTTGAGGGAAATGTGACGCAAGAACAGGAAGAAGAATGAAGCCAGTATAGCGTGCAGGACCCGACAAGTGAGTATTTATTTATCCCTGCCGCTGTTCGTGTGCCCACCGCTAAAAAGCATCCCTGCTGCTACGTCAGCCCGCACCCCAGTAGCCCCGCCCCCCAAAAAGCGGTAAAACGTGATTATGCATGGTATGATTACCATGCGCAATCAAACCGCAGTATACCGTCATACTGGTATACCACAGCAACCCTACACCAGGTACCCAAAATTGCTCTGACTCCTCGACTACGACTCCTTAGTCTAATTTTTACAAAGGCTGTGGATTTGGTTCAAAAATCATCCGACTTCGACATTTATTGAAACCACCGACTGCAGGAACTCAAAATTGCTCCGACTCCTCGACTCCGATTCCACAGCCCTGATGGAGAGGGGAGGAGGGCCGCAGACAGGGGTGATCTCAGCCTACGCTCGGCCAAGACAACAGCAAGGCTGATCACTCGCCAATGTATCGATGGGACACCGACCAAGAACCATCTAGCGTGCAAACAAGACTTAAGGATACCTTAGGTCAAGTGTTTTGTACAAGTGTTTTATACAACCGCAGGCTACAGGTATGTATGGCCATTACTCCTTCTTGCTGGCCTGGCGGCACGTGTCCATGATCGCACTATGCTCTGCACATGCGCACTATGAGCTTGATTCACTATGCGGTGCTAACCTACTTAGCACATCTAAAGTCTTTAGGTTCGCTAAGCACCGGTTTTCTCAATCACATCGTGCGCTAAGTACCGCGCGCAAAGTTTTACGCGCGCAAAGTCCTATGCGCGTGCTAAGTCCCAAAGGCTTTAATGGGTTCTTCGCGCGGAGTGCCCTGCGCTCTGTGCAGTGTGCACATTGGCTATCTGTAGATAGCGGTACTCACAGCGGAGGTTGCATTTCTCCGTTAGCGAGATCCTCAAGTAATTGTGCCGACGCCCAAAGCCGTCTGTGAGGAAGGCGGAGAATGGTAGCGGGTCTTCACTGAGGAACCTCTTCCTGTCAGTCTTCCTGTCTGTGCCAGGCAAAGCCTGAAAAAAACGAGAGAAGAACAAGGATATAAGACAAGACACAGAACATTCACATCGAGCTTATACACTGTAAGTATGTTGATGCATGGCTATATCATGATCCTCTACGAGTTACTTCTGCTACCCTCCAATGTACCTCCAACTCCATCCGCCTTCTGTGCCTCCTCCCTCGTCCTCCATGTCTATCCTATGAGTTACCTCCACCACCCTCTAATATGACTTCATCACCGTCCTGTGTCTCCACCCCCATCCACCATGCTTCTGCCCTCCTCCTCCTCCATCCTATGAGCTACCTCCACCACCCTCCAATATGACTTCATCACCGTCCTGTGTCTCCAACCCCATCCACCGTGCTTCTGCCCTCCTCCATCCTATGAGCTACCTCCACCACCCTCCAATATGCCTCCACCACTCTCCTCTGTGCCTCCACCCTCATCCACAGTGCCTCCTCCCCGTCCTGCTTACCTCCTCCCATCCTCTGTGCCTCCTCCCCTTCCTGCTTACCTCCTCCCATCCTCTGTGCCTCCTCCCTGTCCTGCTTACCTCCTCCCATCCTCTGTGCCTCCTCCCTGTCCTGCTTACCTCCTCCCATCCTCTGTGCCTCCTTCCCGTCCAGCTTACCTCCTCCCATCCTCTGTGCCTCCTCCCCGTCCAGCTTACCTCCTCCCAACCTCTGTGCCTCCTCCCTGTCCAGCTTACCTCCTCCCATCCTCCGTGCCTCCTCCCCATCCAGCTTACCTCCTCCCATTCTCCGTGCCTCCTCCCCGTCCTGCTTACCTCCTCCCATCCTCTGTGCCTCCTACCCGTCCTGCTTACCTCCTCCCATCCTCTGTGCCTCCTCCCTGTCCTGCTTACCTCCTCCCAACCTCTGTGCCTCCTCCCCGTCCAGCTTACCTCCTCCCAACCTCTGTGCCTCCTCCCTGTCCTGCTTACCTCCTTCCATCCTCTGTGCCTCCTCCCCGTCCTGCTTACCTCCTCCCATCCTCTGTGCCTCCTCCCTGTCCTGCTTACCTCCTCCCATCCTCTGTGCCTCCTCCCTGTCCTGCTTACCTCCTCCCATCCTCTGTGCCTCCTCCCCGTCCTGCTTACCTCCTCCCATCCTCTGTGCCTCCTCCCCATCCAGCTTACCTCCTCCCATCCTCTGTGCCTCCTCCCCGTCCAGCTTACCTCCTCCCAACCTCTGTGCCTCCTACCTGTCCTGCTTACCTCCTCCCATCCTCTGTGCCTCCTCCCTGTCCTGCTTACCTCCTCCCATCCTCTGTGCCTCCTCCCCGTCCAGCTTACCTCCTCCCAACCTCTGTGCCTCCTCCCCATCCAGCTTACCTCCTCCCATCCTCTGTGCCTCCTCCCCGTCCAGCTTACCTCCTCCCATCCTCTGTGCCTCCTCCCTGTCCTGCTTACCTCCTCCCATCCTCTGTGCCTCCTCCCCGTCCAGCTTACCTCCTCCCATCCTCTGTGCCTCCTCCCCGTCCAGCTTACCTCCTCCCATCCTCTGTGCCTCCTTCCCGTCCAGCTTACCTCCTCCCATCCTCTGTGCCTCCTCCCCGTCCAGCTTACCTCCTCCCAACCTCTGTGCCTCCTCCCCGTCCAGCTTACCTCCTCCCATCCTCCGTGCCTCCTCCCCATCCAGCTTACCTCCTCCCATTCTCCGTGCCTCCTCCCCGTCCTGCTTACCTCCTCCCATCCTCTGTGCCTCCTACCCGTCCTGCTTACCTCCTCCCATCCTCTGTGCCTCCTCCCTGTCCTGCTTACCTCCTCCCAACCTCTGTGCCTCCTCCCCGTCCAGCTTACCTCCTCCCAACCTCTGTGCCTCCTCCCTGTCCTGCTTACCTCCTTCCATCCTCTGTGCCTCCTCCCCGTCCTGCTTACCTCCTCCCATCCTCTGTGCCTCCTCCCTGTCCTGCTTACCTCCTCCCATCCTCTGTGCCTCCTCCCTGTCCTGCTTACCTCCTCCCATCCTCTGTGCCTCCTCCCCGTCCTGCTTACCTCCTCCCATCCTCTGTGCCTCCTCCCCATCCAGCTTACCTCCTCCCATCCTCTGTGCCTCCTCCCCGTCCAGCTTACCTCCTCCCAACCTCTGTGCCTCCTACCCGTCCTGCTTACCTCCTCCCATCCTCTGTGCCTCCTCCCTGTCCTGCTTACCTCCTCCCATCCTCTGTGCCTCCTCCCCGTCCAGCTTACCTCCTCCCAACCTCTGTGCCTCCTCCCCATCCAGCTTACCTCCTCCCATCCTCTGTGCCTCCTCCCCGTCCAGCTTACCTCCTCCCATCCTCTGTGCCTCCTCCCTGTCCTGCTTACCTCCTCCCATCCTCTGTGCCTCCTCCCCGTCCAGCTTACCTCCTCCCATCCTCTGTGCCTCCTCCCTGTCCTGCTTACCTCCTCCCATCCTCTGTGCCTCCTCCCTGTCCTGCTTACCTCCTCCCATCCTCTGTGCCTCCTCCCTGTCCTGCTTACCTCCTCCCATCCTCTGTGCCTCCTCCCTGTCCTGCTTACCTCCTCCCATCCTCTGTGCCTCCTCCCTGTCCTGCTTACCTCCTCCCATCCTCTGTGCCTCCTCCCCGTCCAGCTTACCTCCTCCCATCCTCTGTGCCTCCTCCCCGTCCTGCTTACCTCCTCCCAACCTCTGTGCCTCCTCCCCGTCCTGCTTACCTCCTCCCATCCTCTGTGCCTCCTCCCCTGTCCGGCTTACCTCCTCCCATCCTCTGTGCCTCCTCCCCTGTCCTAAAAGTTACCTCCGTCACCCTCAAATATGCCTCCACCAACCTCCTCTGTGCCTCCACCCTGTCCATTGTGCCTCCTCCTCATCTTGTGAGTTACCTCCACCTCCCTACAATATGCCTCCACCACCCTCCTCTTTGCCTCCACTTGTATTTAATAAAAATATCACTTTGTACATACATATTTAATAGAGGTGTATATATAATACTTTTATATCAATTTAATCCATCATCGAATTGCGCAAACTTTGCCTTGCTCCTAATGTAAAATCAACAACCGCTCCCTAGTCTGCTTTTTAACGAATCATTGTAGTGACATAAAATAGAATGCAGTAAATTATTCAGGACACCCACATTTGTCACATTTAAAATGTATGCTTAA
Organism: Hyperolius riggenbachi; assembly: GCF_040937935.1. Lineage (NCBI taxonomy): Eukaryota > Metazoa > Chordata > Amphibia > Anura > Hyperoliidae > Hyperolius > Hyperolius riggenbachi. The sequence goes on from NC_090649.1 coordinate 449,998,685, forward strand.
TAACCATAGACAGAGTCTGAGACCACCAGTGACTGCAGACCCATTTTGGGGTAGCACTGTGACAGTCAGGTGGTCTGGAGTCATACACCCCTGCTACACTGTACAACTGGACGGGCCTCCCATGCTAAGTGCTGCTGACTTCAAGCAACAAATGCTGATCTCTGTCAGTTAGATAGCAGTAGACAGCTCTCTGTCAGTTGAATAGCACCAGACAGCTCTCCAGTGTTCTCCCCAGGCTCTTTAGCCTATGATGTTAGAGTTGAACCAGCCCTGCATTTCCCACTCACACCCCATTTCTGGAGAGAACACTGTGATCTGTGTCCTATTAAGAAGTATTGGTGGAGTTTTGCTGTGAACAGAAGAATGTGGACTCCAGCGCCCTGTACTTCTTACACAACTGATGGCTGCCTTGCCTGCAGGGTAATCTGTGCAATGTACAGGCAGTGACACCCAATGTACAGGCAGTGACACAGCCACAGGCAGATCTCACAGCCTTAACACAGGAATGATTTCACTGCTGGATCTGCTTCATGTGACGATAGTGGGAGTTATGCACTCATACTACTAACACAAACAAACTTCAGTGATTGCATTGGTGACATTAGACCATTTAAAAAGGTCACTCACTGGGAGGAACCTCGGGCCAAGTTCACCGTGGGGTGTTGTGGTGCAACGTAACACAGACAGTCGCACTGCAGTGTTAAAAGGGACCTGAACTCAGAGCTTCCTCTCTGCTCTAAAAGATAAGCAACAGCATAACAGTCTTTAAAGAAAAATATTTCTTTGTTACAGCGGATACAAATGCTGCAATACATCTGCAGTGTGTCTACTTCCTGCGTTCATGGAAGCAGACATATCGTTAACATCCTTTGTTTACAAATTAGCTGCTCTGCCGAGGCAGGCAGCTGACACATCTGAAAGATCAAATTACAGTTGAGATTAGTCACAGATGAGGGGGGATAAGACAGGCTAAACTCTCTAAATACATACAGGGTGCATTCTCTGTGTTTTCCTTCTGTCCTGTGCAAGAGTTCAGGCATACTTTATCCCTAGGTGACGTTTACAGTGCGTCCAGTGTGGTGACATGACACAACAAGCGCATAACGTGCAGTGCAACTTTTCCATTGTGATGTGTTCCGGTTTGTGCGGGGAACACAACGCAAACATACAATATGCATCATCCTGTTTAATATACAAACAGCAGCAAACTGGTAATTCATTGGCAATGGACAAGTGGTGAGGGATACAATTCTCCCTAGGAAGACAGAACCTGTAGGTGGGCTGGGTGAGGCAGAACACAGGAGATGTCCCCTCACCACAGTATTCAGCAACATGTTAGCCTATTTAGGTCATGTGACTGGGCATATATCATCAGCATATGTGAATCATTACGACAGACATCTCCACAACCAACCAGTCACAAAACGCAAGAGGAAATTCTGCTGGTGTTAAAAATTTTAGAAGGAGGAGGGGGGGTGGGGGTGGTCTTGGGAGGGGTTATAACAAACACAGAAAGATAAGAGGAGGAGTATATGTTTTCAGCAGGGACCTAAACAACAACAAGACATTTATTTTCCCAACGTGATATTTAAAATAACCTCTTGCAGTGAATTCCAGAGGCGTAGCTATGGTGAGGGAGGGGGTAAGGGGGAACATATGTCCCCGGGTGCAGCACTGTGAGGGTGCTCAGCACGGCCACTGCACCCCAAGTGCATGAGAGGCAGCTGCCCGAACTGCCCCTGCTTCTCTCCCTCCCTCTGCAAAGGAGCGCAGAAGCAGCAGCAGAAGAAGCGGGGCACATCTGGCTATCCATGGGGGGGGGGGGGCATCTGGGTATCTAAATGGGAAAAGGGGGCACATCTGGCTATCTAAAGGGGGAGCACATCTGGCTATTTAAAGGAAGCCACATTTAGCTATTTAAATGGGGAAAGATGGGGCACATATCACTATCTATGGGGGGAAGGTGACAAATTTGGTTATCTTAACAACATTTGTACACATTTGACTATACCCATGACCACATCCTAATGCGTGGCCATGCCCATTTTGTACAGAGGGGGGGAGCAAAAACTGTCTTTGTCCCTGGGCTTTGAAAATGCTATGCCTCTGCTGAATTCCACCACCAATCCCCTCCCCCCACCTTTGGACAGCTCCAGCAATATCCAAAACTCTTCACTATAGCTCAGCTATACTCATCATTTGGGGGGGGTGGGATAATTAAAGGGACTCCGAGCAGTGCAGAAACTATGGAAAGATGCACATCATTTTAAAGCTCTCTTTCTCCTCTTTTCAATTATATATAAACCACCACCCTCCGTCTTTTAGTTTTCGCTATTTTCGCGATTGAAAATGCCGCGGCCGCGATTTCGATCGCGAAAATAGAGAAAACTAAAAGGTGTAGGGCGACGATTTAGGTGTCCTCAGAAAGAGAGCTTTAAAATGATATCCATCAAGCCATAGTTATATTGTATTACACAGGCCGACACTTTCCCCAGTGTCAGCAGCTCCATTCTGCTGAATGCAGCCGCTGACTTTGACAAAAAGTCGCCCTGTGTAATACAATATAACTATGGAAAGATGGATATCATTTTAAAGCTCTCTTTCTCCTCTTTCTGGCGACACCTAAATCGTTGCCCTACGCCTTTTAGTTTTTTCTATTTTCGCGATTGAAATCGCGGCCACGGCAATTTCAATCGCGAAAATAGCGAAAACTAAAAGGCGTAGGGTGGCGGTTTATATATCATTGGAAAGAGGAGAAAGAGAGCTTTAAAATGATGTGCATCTTTCCATAGTTTCTGCACTGCTTGGAGTCCCTTTAAGGACCACATTGAGTAGAATGGGGTAAGGGTGTCCTTTGTAGTACAGGTGGGATCTAATAAGCTGCTTCTCTCATGCCTCTTTTTGTGTTTATAGAGGACCATTTTGTCCTTGCAGCTGTAATCCAGACTCATTCAGATGGGATGTGTCAGTAAACTGGTGGAGAGAGAGGGTTTAACTTGTTAGCAGCAGATACATATTGCAGTGCCTGAACTAATGACAGGTCATCGGGTATCTTTTTTCACCTCCGCTCCCCATAAGTCATTCAGCAAGTACAGAGAGACTGTAGGGAGGCGTGGCTTTAGTTAGGCAGCTGGACACGCCCACAAGACATAAATCGAATCACTTGGTTGTTTTTTTTTTACTCCTGGGAATGGATGGGGATGGAAGGGAAGGTGCTTTATAAAGTAACTTGAATTATGCAATGAAGAAATTATGCATGTTTTACTTTTTTCTGGATTCTAAATAAATGTGGTTATAAAAATGTGGACATTTCAATATATGTCAGAACCTCAAAAACCTTAAATCACTGTTTACACCTATGTAGAATACACAGGCAAAGAGGAAATCGTGTGTGTGTGTGTGTGTGCGTGTGCGTGTGCGTGTGTGTGTGTCACGCGAAAAGAAAACCGCTTGACCGATTTCAACGAATCTTGGTATACAGATCCCTTACTGCCTGGGATGATATGTTCTGGGGGTCTCGGGTCCCCCCTGCTCACGTGGGCGGAGCTACAAACAGCCAATCAGATTTCACCCATTCAAGTCAATGGAAAAAATGTAAAAGGCTGCCATTCTCACAGTAATCAAGCCAGAGTCCCCACACTTGGCACAGTTGGTCACTTGGTGACCGAGGTTACAAATCCAGGAAAAGTGGGTGGAGCATAAAACAGGCAATCAAATTTCAGCCATTCATTTTAAATGGGAAAATGTAAACTGCAGCCACTTACACTGTTAATCGCAGGGGTCTCAAACTTGCCACAGTTGGTCACTGGGTGACTGCGATTAAGACTCAAGAAAGTGGGTGGAGCCTACAACAGCCAATCAAAATTCACCTATTGATTTTCAAGGGGAATATTTAAACTGCTGCCATTCTTACAACTGTTAATGGCAGAGGCTTCAAACTTGCTACAGTCGGTCTTTGGGTGACTGGGGGTCAAAATTCACAAAAGGGGCGGGGCCACAAACAGCCAATCAGATTTCCTTGGTGGATAAACTGCTTCCATTCACAGATTTTTGATGTCAGGAACCTGAAAGCTCACACACTTGGTCATTGAGTGACTGTGTGTCCAGGTTACAAAAAGTGGGCAGAGCCAAAAATAAATTTTACTAGGAAAATATAAACTGTAGCCATTCTTACACCGTTAATGGCAGCGTTCTCAAACTTTGCACAGTTGGTCACTGGGTGAATGAGATTAAGAATTTGGAAGGTAGCAGGAGCCTACAGCAGCCAATAAAAATTCACCTTTCGGTTTTCAAAGGGAATATTTAAGCTGCTACCATTCTTATACTGTTGATAGCAGATGTCTCAAACCTGGTACAGTTGGTCACTGGGTGATTAGGGTTCAAATTCAGAAAGGGGGCGGGCCACAAACAGCCAATCAGATTTGTTTATTTTTCAATGGGAATATACAAAGTATTGATACCAAGGACCCCAAAGCTGATAAACTTGATAATTGAGTGACTGTATGTCAAGGTTAGAAAAAGTGTGTGGCGCCACCAACTTAATTTTTTACATGGCAGGGTTCCCAAACTTGACACAATTGGCCACTGGGTGACTGGGATTATTATTCAGAAATGTGGGTGGAGCCTAAAAACAGCCAATCAAAATTTACCTATTGATTTACAAGGGGGAACATTTACATTGCTACCATTCTTACACTGTTAATGGCAGAGTTCTCAAACCTGATACAGTCAGTTATTGGGTGACTGGGGTCCGAATTCACTAAAGTGGGTGGAGCCACAAACAGCCAATCTGATTTTTTAGATTGATTTCAGCCATTCTGTTATTGGCAGGGTTCTCAAACTTGACACAGTTGGCCACTGGGTGACTGGGACTAATATTCAGGAAAGTGGGTGGAGCCTACAGCAGCCAATCAAAATTAACCTTTTGATTTTCAAGGGGAATATTTACATTGCTCCTATTCATACACTCTTAATGGCAGAGGCCTCAAATCTGGTACAGTCAGTCCCTGGGAGACTGGGGGTTTAAATTTTGAAAAGGGAGTGGGCCAAAACAGCCAATCAGATTTGTTTAATTTCAATGGTAAAATGCAACTTATTGATGCCAAAGACCCCACAGCTCATAAACTTGGTCATTGAGTGACTGTATGAAAGGTTAGAAATAGTGGGCAGAGCCAAAAACAACTCACTTTTTACATGGGAAAATATAAATTGCAGCTATTCTTACACTGTTAATGGCAGGGTTCTCAAACTTGACACCGTTGGTCACTGGGTGACTAGGATTAATATTCAGAAAAGTAGCTGGAGCCTACAAGAGCCAATCAAAATTCACCTATTGATTTCAAGGGGAATATTAAACTGCTGTCATTCTCACACTGTTAATGGCAGAGGCCTCAAACCTGCTACAGTCGGTCATCAAGTGACTGGGGTTCAAATTCACTAAAGGGGTGGAGCCACAAACAGCCAATCAGATTTGCTTTTTTTTGGATAAACTGCTTCCATTCACACAATTTTGATGCCAGGAACCCAAAAGCTCACAAAATTGGTCATTGAGTAGTGACTGTGTGTCAAGGTTACAAAAAGTGGGTGGAGTCAAAAACAGATTTTTCTGGGAAATTGTAAACTGCAGCCCTTCTTCGCTGTTAATGGCAGGGTTCTCAAACTTTGCACAGCTGGTTACTGGGTGACTGGGATTAATATTCAGAAAAGTGGGTGGAGCCTAAAAAAGCCAATCAAAATCACCTGTTGATTTTCAAGGGGAATATTAAAAATGCTACCATTCATTGCACTGTTAATGGCACAAGCCTCAAACCTGGTACAGTTAGTCATGGGGTTCAAATTTAGAAAAGGGGACAAAGCCACAAACAGTTTAATTTCTTGGGAAAATACAAATTATTGATGCCAAGGACCCCTAAGCTCACAAACTTGGTCATTGAGTGACTGTATGTCCAGGTTACAAAAAGTAGGCGGAGCAAAAAACAAATTTCACTGGGAAAATGTAGACTGCAGGCCTTCTTACACTGTTAATGGCAGGATTCCCAAACTTTGCCCAGATGGTCACTGGGTGACTGAGATTAATCTTCAGGGAAGTGGGTGGAGCCTATAATAGCCAAACAAAATGCACCTGTTGATTTTCAAGGGGAATATTTAAATTGCTGCCATTCTTATACCGGTAATAGCAGATGCCTCAAACCTGCTACAGTTGGTCGTTGGGTGACTGGGGTTCAAATGCTGGAGAGGGGCAGAGCCACAAACAGCAAATCTGATTTGTTTAATTTCTATGGGAATATACAAATTATTGATGCTAAAGACACCAAAGCTCACAAACTTGGTCATTGAGTGTTTGTGTGTTAGGGTTAGAAGAAGTGGGCAGAACCAACACAAGTCAAATACATACCCGGGCAACGCCGGGCAATCAGTGGGTGGAGACAAATACAAATTTCACTGGGAAAATGTAAACTGCAGCCATTCTTACACTGTTAATGGGAGGGTTCTTAAACTTTGCACAGTTGGTCACTCAGTGAATGGGATTAATATTCTGAAAAGTGGGTGGAGCATACCAAAGTGTATAAAGCTTCACCTATTGCTTTTCAAGGGAATATTTAATTGCTACCATTCTTGCACTGTTAATGGTACAGTCCTCAAACCTGGTACAGTTGGTCATTGGGTGACTGGGGTTCAAATTCAGAAAAGGGGGTGGAGCCACAAACAACCCATCAGATTTTTTCATTTCAATGCAAATTATTGATGCCAAAGACTACAAAGCTCACAAACTTGGTCATTGAGTAATTGTGTGTTAGGGTTAGAAAAAGTGGGTGGAGCCAACACCAGCCAAATACATACCCGGGCAATCAGCTAGTATACCATAAATGTGAGAATGGCTCGGTGGGTGCCTGGACTCCGACAGTATCACCCCCATCAGAGCGATCTTTATTTTACTCCAATCATCTTTTCAGCTACAACTTGCAATCACTGAGCAGAGCTGCTCTGCATTGATGTCGTTTGTTCTAATCTCAAAGTAATTTCCTTTAACCAGCTGAGCGGTCTGGACGAGCTCAGCTCGTCCAACACCGCCAGCGGCTGCCGCTCAGGCCCTGCTGGGCCGATTTTAATGAAATAAAAAAGCAGCACACGCAGCCGGCACTTTGCCAGCCGCGTGTGCTGCCTGATCGCCGCCGCTCTGCGGCGATTCGCCGCGAGCAGCGGCGAAAGAGGGTCCCCCCAGCCGCCTGAGCCGAGCGTAGCCGGAACAAAAAGTTCCGGCCAGCGCTAAGGGCTGGATCGGAGGCGGCTGACGTCAGGACGTCGGCTGACGTCGATGACGTCACTCCGCTCGTCGCTATGGCGACGATATAAGCAAAACAAGGAAGGCCGCTCATTGCGGCCTTCCTTGTTTATTCTGGGCGCCGGAGGCAATCGGAAGATCGCCTCCGGAGCGCCCTCTAGTGGGCTTTCATGCAGCCAACTTTCAGTTGGCTGCATGAAATAGTTTTTTTTTTATTTAAAAAAAACCCTCCCGCAGCCACCCTGGCGATTTAATCAGAACGCCAGGGTGGTTAAATCCTCAAATAATCCACTGAACTCTTGCTTGCTTAATATTAAACTGGGATTGTGTGGATTACTAAGTAAAGTAAAGCCGTAACACAAGAAACCAGTCCTGAAGTATGAATCCCCGGCCTGAAGACAGGAGAATATAGAGTCTGAATCCCTGGCCTGCATATGGGAGAATAGAGAGAGTCTGAATCCCTGGCCTGCATATGGGAGAATATAGAGTCTGAATCCCCGGCCTGGAGACAGGAGAATATAGAGTCTGAATCCCTTGCCTGCATATGGGAGAATATAGAGTCTGAATCCCTGGCCTGCATATGGGAGAATAGAGAGTCTGAATCCCCGGCCTGGAGACAGGAGAATATAGAGTCTGAATCCCTGGCCTGCATATGGGAGAATAGAGAGTCTGAATCCCCGGCCTGGAGACAGGAGAATATAGAGTCTGAATCCCTGGCCTGCATATGGGAGAATAGAGAGTCTGAATCCCCAGCCTGGAGACAGGAGAATATAGAGTCTGAATCCCTGGCCTGCATATGGGAGAATATAGAGTCTGAATCCCCAGCCTGGAGACAGGAGAATATAGAGTCTGAATCCCTGGCCTGCATATGGGAGAATATAGAGTCTGAATCTCTGGCCTGCATATGGGAGAATATAGAGTCTGAATCCCTGGCCTGGAGACAGGAGAATATAGAGTCTGAATCCCTGGCCTGCATATGGGAGAATAGAGAGTCTGAATCCCCGGCCTGGAGACAGGAGAATATAGAGTCTGAATCCCTGGCCTGCATATGGGAGAATAGAGAGTCTGAATCCCTGGCCTGCATATGGGAGTATATAGAGTCTGAATCCCCGGCCTGGAGACAGGAGAATATAGAGTCTGAATCCCTGGCCTGCATATGGGAGAATATAGAGTCTGAATCCCTGGCCTGCATATGGGAGAATATAGAGTCTGAATCCCCGGCCTGGAGACAGGAGAATATAGAGTCTGAATCCCTGGCCTGCATATGGGAGAATAGAGAGTCTGAATCCCCGGCCTGCAGATGGGAGAATATGGAGTTTGAATCCCTGGCCTGAATGGGAGAATAGAGTCCAAATCCCCGGCCTGCAGACAGTAAAATAGAGTCTGACTCCCCGGCCTGCAGATAGGAGAACAAAGTCTGAATCCCCGGCCTGCAGACGGGAGAATATAGAGTCTGAATGCCCAACCTGCAGATGGGAGAGCAGGCTACACATCTACCTGCTGCCCTGGAGAGGGGGGGGGGGGGGGGGGGGGGGACGGACGGACGGACAGAATAAGGTTGAATTAATATAGATGCCCATTAACGATCCAATTTCCCAAGTAATCGTCCCTCCGATCATTGCGATTGATCGGAAACAATAGTTCTGGCAAATCAACAGAGGGAAAAATTATAAGCAATCCGAACAGACTAAAATTATAATTCTGAAATTTTGATCGATGGATCGATCGATCAATAGAACAATTGTTCACTGTCATCAGCACAATTAATGGTATCCGATCGATTGTATGGTCAATCGTTTGGGAGATTGTACCATTAATGGGCACCTTAAAGCAGTGAAATTCCTAACTTTTTTTAAGTGGGAAAGAGACACAACCAAAACCTATAGTGAAAAATATTAAGGCAACAGCAGACGCTGACCGGGATATTTCCAGAAACGAGGACCAGGAAGAACTCATAATCAAAACCCAGTTATTCACTCCGCAGATACTGCAATGGGCAGAACACAATATCAGAAACAAAGCAAAATACGCAATAGTTTAGGCTACTTACACATGGCCTGTTGTCCTCTAGTGCCTGCTTCTCCTGTGTTGTGTAATTACATGTGACATGAGGACAGTGAGATTCCAGGCACTGGAGGGCAGTGGTGAGGGAGAGAGGATAGACCAGTGCTGGGCAAACTATGGCCTGTGGGCCGCATCCTGCACGTTGGTGGTTTCGGTTCTTCTCCTCACCTCCTTTCCTCCAAAATTTTGTGTGGTGCCCATTTACAACTTTAACTCACCCAATCGCACTTTCCAGCACTGATCACCACGGCCACAGTGGTGTCATGTGATCTGCCATCAGTATGTGCCAGCATGTCACATGACACCACTGTGCCCATGGAGATTGCTGAAGTGAGAAGGATGTGGAGGCTGACATATTTATTTATACTAAACACAGATTTCCTGGCTGTCCTGCTGACCCTCTGCTTCTAATAGTTTTTTGTCATAGACCCTGAAGAAGCATGCAGATCAAATTTTTCTGACTGAAGTCTGACTGGATTATCAACATGCTTGTTTCAGGTGTCTGATTAATGGGCAAACTATTGGCAGATCGAGCGATATATGGGCACCTTAAGGTGGCCATACATCTCTTAACTTGGCTGATCGACCATCCGATTTGATAATTAATGAACCGGATAAAAATTGGTGCTGCCCTGAGCATTCTTGATCAACAATGCAACTAATTTTGGGCCGATATTGGTTGCATGTATCAATCAAACATGGTGCAAAAAGTTGGGCCGTCTTGGTCGATGGGGTGCACGGCGTTAACGAGCGATATCGGTACGAGTGAAGAACACGACAAAACCCTTGGCGCTATCCCACTTTAGTGTACAAATGCCCCCCCCCCTCCCCCCATGTATGCATTTATGCATTACCTGTCCAATATTGTCCACCGTGCGATGCCCATCCGTCTTCAGAATTCTGCTGCTCCATTAGCGTTCTACACGCCTCCGGTGTATAGTACATGGCGCGTGACCTCACCCGTGCTATACGTCGGTGGCGTGTATAGCTCTAATGGAGAAGCGGGATTCCGAAGACGGATGGTTACTGCGCGATGGGCGATATTGGACAGGTAATGTATAACTGTGCACATGGGGGGGGGGGGCACATTTATACACTAGCGGGTCAGTGGCGAACTTGGCTGATTCCTGAGAGATCTGATGCTGAAATAGGGAATCGGCCTGCGGTGTATGGGCAGCTGACAGATCTCTCTCCAATCAGTCAATCAGAGAAATTCATCACTTGGCCGAATCTGCCCATCATCGCTCGATCTATGGGGACCTTTAAGAAGTATGACCAATTTTAATGAAATCAGGCAATGCACAAGGCCACTCCCCCGTATAAATGGATGACTTAGTTACAATGTTTTTTCTGTTTTGCGTTGGCCGGGCCCCGTCCGCGGCCTCCATGCTGCTCGTCACCAGATAGCACAGAACTCTGCAGGCCACCACTCCTCTGTCAGCAGCTTATCACCCAGCTGCAGGAAAGTGGAGAAAGGACGCGCTGATAATATTTAACCAGTTAGTGGTTACCGTGTGACAGATTCACACCGCCACAATCCAAAGGTCCTGTTTGTAGGGCCGACAAATCAGGCCCGTCCTGTGCAACAGCAATGCCAACAGTGCACAACTACCAAAGCTAAACAGAAATTCATTTCTATTAAAGGTCAACTATCGTGAAAAAATGTAATATTTAAAATACATGCAAAAAAAAAAAAAAAAAAAAAAAAAAAAAAAAGGTACTTTTCCCCCTGAATAAAATGCACTATAAATTAAATTTTTCCTATGTTGGTTTCACTTAGGCTGCTTACACACTAAGACGTTACAGGCGCACGTTAGTGCAGCCTTTAACGCTCCCCAGCGCACAGAAATGTAACACAAGTGGGCTGTTCACACAGCCCACGTTGCGTTACATGTAACACTGCACGTTCTTAAAGAGACTCCGTAACAAAAATTGCATCCTGTTTTTTATCATCCTACAAGTTCCAAAAGCTATTCTAATGTGTTCTGGCTAACTGCAGCACTTTATACTATCACCATCTCTGTAATAAATCAACTTATCTCTCTCTTGTCAGACTTGTCAGCCTGTGTCTGGAAGGCTGCCAAGTTCTTCAGTGTTGTGGTTCTGTGATGCATCTCCCCCCTCCAGGCCCCTCTCTGCACACTGCCTGTGTATTATTTAGATTAGGACAGCTTCTCTCTTCTCTCTTATCTTTTACAAGCTGGATAAATCCTCCTCTGAGCTGGCTGGGCTTTCATATACTGAGGAATTACATACAGGCAGAGCTGTCTGTACTCTGCAGGAAGAAACAGCCTGACACTTCAGTGGATGAGAGCTGAAGGGGGAAAGAAACACACAAATGATCTCTTGAGATTCAAAAGGAAGGGTGTATACAGCCTGCTTGTGTATGGATGTATTTTCTATGTGTGGACATATTGTACATCAACCTACTTCCTGTTTTGGTGGCCATTTTGTTTGTTTATAAACAAACTTTTAAAAACAGTTTTTAACCACTTTTAATGTGGCGAGGAGCGGCGAAATTGTGACAGAGGGTAATAGGAGATGTCCCCTAACACACTGGTATGTTTACTTTTGTGCGATTTTAACAATACAGATTCTCTTTAAGGAGGTGCAGCATGCTACGGCGTTAGAGCGGCTTAAGCCGCATTAGACTGTTTGCACATGCTCAGTCAGGTTGGGGAGGAGCGGAGAGCGGCCGGGCACATGGCTAATTAATATTCACTGCGCGTTGTGACGTGCAGTGTTTACTTCCTGGAGTGGCCGCTCTGTGTGGTGATTGGCCGGCAGGACCACGTGATGCCGCATGCGCACAAGAGTACGCATCACGGACGCCAGAGTGAGCTGCACAACGCGGCTCACTCTGACGTCCACATAGAAGAGCACCAGGCGCCGCGTTAGGTGCACGTTATGCGACCTTAACGTGGCACCTAACGCAACGTCTTAGTGTGCAAGTAGCCTTACAGTATATAGTGAAAATCTGACAGATCTGCTAGGTTTAGGACTAGTTTATCTCCTCCTGGGGGATTCTCAGTAATTTTTTTTCATTTACAAAAGCTCTTACTTTACTGCAATTGCTCAGTCTATCTGCCAAAACAGTGTCTATTGCGCAGGTTTGAGTTGCCTGTGTCTGCGCAGTAGACCCGTTTGGGCGCGGCTGTTGCCACCGGAGCTGATCGGAAAGCCGATACTGTGTCTGCGTAGAAGCGCAGATGGTAAATATTTACATGTGTGCTGTTCCAGGGCCGCCAGCGCTGGACCACCGAGGCTTAGGAGGATGGGGAAGCCTCATTAGGATCCAGAGGCTTCCTCCTCCTGAGGTAAATACCCCCCAGAGGAATTTTTTTTGATTACAGGTTTACTTAAAGCAAATCTGTTGTGGTTGGATACTGGATGGAGAGGGAAAGCTCTGGGTCCTAATGAGCCTCCCTGTTCCTCTCACGGAAATTTGCCACCATAGAAGGCCGCGGAAGCACTCCCGTGAGTGGCTGAAAACGGGCGGCTCCACATTGCGCAGGTGCAAGAGCGCGTTCCCACATGCACAGTGCAGAGGAGCTCGTCTTCGGAAGCAGTTCAAGAGGGTTTCCAAGGGCTCCCGGAGGCTGACGGAGCTGTTCTTGACCAGTCAGTGGAAAACAGCTAACAGGAGTGACAGAGCTGGAACAAGGGGACTGTGAGAGGAAACGGAAGGCTCTGTAGGAGCCAGAGCCTTCCCTCTCCATTGGTAGGTATCAGATTTTGATTTTTTTTTTATTTTTTTTTTAAACCATAATGGTTTTACTTTAAGATGCACAGTAACAGTACAATCTCTTGAACGATTGGATCCTGTGCCAGTAATGGTAACAATCAATGACGAGCTATAGTTCCATTGATCTGAATTTCAGAGCAGTTCTTTAAGGCCCAGTGCACACCAAAAACCTCTAGCAGATCCGCAAAACGCTAGAGGTTTTTGGAGCAGATTTCAGAGCGATTCTAGGCATGTTTAGAGGGGTTTTCTAAACATGCCTAGTGTTTTTTGGAATGTTTTTGTGTAGCAGATAACAAATATTGTTACAGTAAAACTGTCACTGAACAGCTTATGTAACAAAAACGCCTGGAAAACCGCTCTGATCTAGCGTTTGAGCATTTCCTATACTTTACACTGAGGCAGAAACGCTTCTGCAAACCGCAAAAGTGCTGCAGGACCCACGTTTGCGGTTTGCTTAAAACCTCAATCCGCTGGTGTGCACCATCCCATTGAGATACATTAGCCAAGCGTTTTCACAGGTGGCAGCGGTTTTGAAAACGCTACCAAAAACGCTTGGTGTGCACCAGGCCTTAGTCTGACTGGATTGCTAATCATTTTCCCGTCTGTTGGTCTGTAAGATGGTTTCTGATCGGCCAGTTAATATTCAGGAAATTGGACATGGGCATCCTGGGGATGGTTTCGCACCGGAAACCAGCGGCAGCAATGCGTCGCACCGTTAAAAACAGGTCTTCCAGGGAACGCCGCGCTATTGTGAGGGGTTCCCTGTCTGGCCACCGGCCAAGCAAGAAGTGACGCACACTTAATGTTAAAATACGCTTCTGCACATTCCTTCCAGGCTTACGCAGATTGCCTCAACTCGCCGCAGCGTTAACGTATTTGTTGATTTGAGTCAAAGAGGCGTCGAAAACGGCACTTCCATCGCGTTGTACCGCGCAAGTATGAAAGTCTCCATTGCCCGGCGGTGGGGTGCGGTAATAATACTGCACCACCTCAATGTGAAAAGGCCCTTAGTGTTGCACATGGCCGCTGAAAACTTTTTCCCAACTCGAGTGACTGCAATGATATGATGACGTTTAAGGCGGACCTGAACTCAGAACTTCCTCTCTGCTCTAAAAGATACGCAAACATTTCTTAGTTACAATCCTGCAATAAATCTGCAGTGTGTCTTCTTCCTGCTTTCATGGAAGCAGACATATCGTTAACATTCTGTGTTTACCGATCAGCACCTCTGCAGAGGCAGTCAGCTGACACCACTGAGAGATCAAATTACACTGGTGATTAGTCACAGATGAGGGGGAAATAGGCTAAATTCTCTAAATACATGCAGGGTGCATTTCTCCATGTTTTTCTTCTGTCCTATGCAAGAGTTCAGCTCCACTTTAAAACAAACCTGAAATAAGCAAAAAAAAAAAAAAAAAAAAAAAAAAAAAGTTCCACTTACCTGGGGCTTCTCCAAGCCCTGTGCAGTCGTCCTGTCCCATGCCGGTCCTCAAAAATCCTACGGTCTCCCGAAGCGGGTCTGTTTCTTCACCACCGACTTACAAGTTGATGGCCACTGTGCCTGCGTGGCCCTGGCTACGTGCATTCTCGTTCGAACTCCTGCAGCTGGAAGTATCCTGCGCAGGCACAGTATGAGAAATCTCTACTGCGCCTGCGCAGGATGCTCCCCGCAAGTGCAAATGAGAACCAGCATGGTCAGGGCCGCACAGGCGCAATGGACTGCGACTGAACAAAGAGAAACTGAGCCATGGCAGAGGATCGTTGTGTACCCCCGAAGGCACAGAACGGCTGCAGGGGGATGGGAGAGGCCCCAGGTAAGTGAAACTCTTTTTCTAAAAAACTTATTTCAGGTTCGCTTTAAGGTCAGGAAATGAGGACGCATACAGTCTGGTGCGTCCGGACCGCAGGGAGCCACAGAACGAAGCTGTAATCTGTGGATTAGGTCAGATGTACAGAAGCAGGCGTTCCACCATCTCTTCTGGGGAGTTGTGGGTCTTGTATTGGAGGCCGGTCATGTGGCAGGATGTGGACCTGTCACATTGATTCCCTGCGTATCCATCACACCGTGTCATCAGGTTACAGCCGTCGCCAGGGATGACAGTCATATGAGGTTACTGATGAATAATTGCACGGGACCGACCATGCAGGCTGCAATTACTGCCCAATAACTGGATTTACACCACAGAGGGTATTGCTTATCCCACAGAGAGGGGAAGACTGATCTAAGGTGGGGGGAGGATGGGGGCTAATGCTTTGATATTTATTAGTGGAGGAGCTGCATTAAAGTGTAGCTGAGGCGAACCTCGGGTTAAAAAACACATTTAAGAAAAGGAAAGCCTCTGGATCCTGTAGAAAATTGCTGCAAAAAATGCATATTTATCAAAATATTCTAACCTCCGCCCCCTCTGCTGGAAAAGTAATGTGCAATGTACCAGAACATCCCAGCAATTCTGTGTGGCACCAAGTCTCAGTGACTATGTACAGAACACAGTCTTAAACTTTCTAGGAGTACAAAGTCTCAGCGTGTCTCTACAGAATATCAACGATCTCTGTAGAGTACCACATCACAGTGACAAAGCACCTGAGGCAAGCATTGAGGTGCGATGCTCCGCCTCCTTTGCCTAGCACTGCAACGTCAAATACTAGATTCATATGACCCTGCGGCAGAGTGCGTCGACAGAGTTATATGCATAGCGCCGTACCTCCAGCCCCCCCCCCTTCCCCCGTACTCCCTGCTAGACCATGTGTTCCCTGTTACCACCCTCTCCGTCGTATTTAACATTTCTGCATCGCCTGTAGACTTTCGTCATCGCGGAAGTCCGACGATAACGCGTTCTTGACTTTGTGGTGGGCCAGTCACGATTCAGAAACTTTCAGTGCGACGCAATGGGATAAATGTACTGGGCCCCATACACTTTCATTGCTGTTGCTTTACCCTGCGTGCAGAAAGGGAAATGCAATGCAAAGAAAGTCTCTCAGTGCAAAAGAGGCCTAAAGGCAAAAGTGAAAGTTTCATAGCAAATTCCTACTGGATGCCCTACAGAGGGTATGTGAATGATGTGCACAGACATACATGCAACAGAACCTGCATGGATCCATGTTAACACTGTGTAGTGCATTTGGACAGTGTGAGCCTAGCCTTAGTGAGGGGATCAGTAACCGGCAGTCAGGCACAGTGTGAGCCTAGCTATAGTGAGGTGATCAGTAACCGGCAGCCAGGCATAGTGTGAGCCTAGCTTTAGTGAGGTGATCAGTAACCGGCAGTCAGGCACAGTGTGAGCCTAGCCTTAGTGAGGTGATCAGTAACCGGCAGTCAGGCACAGTGTGAGCCTAGCCTTAGTGAGGGGATCAGTAACCGGCAGTCAGGCACAGTGTGAGCCTAGCTATAGTGAGGTGATCAGTAACCGGAGGTCAGGCACAGTGTGAGCCTAGCCTTAGTGAGGTGACCAGTAACTGGAGGTCAGGCACAGTGCGAGCCTAGCCTTAGTGAGGTGATCAGTAACCGGCAGCCAGGCACAGTGTGAGCCTAGCCTTAGTGAGGTGATCAGTAACTGGAGGTCAGGCAGAGTGTGAGCCTAGCCTTAGTGAGGTGATCAGTAACCGGCAGTCAGGCACAGTGTGAGCCTAGGCTTAGTGAGGGAATCAGTAACCGGCAGTCAGGCACAGTGTGAGCCTAGCCTTAGTGAGGTGATCAGTAACTGGAGGTAAGGCACAGTGTGAGCCTAGCCTTAGTGAGGTGATCAGTAACTGGAGGTAAGGCACAGTGTGAGCCTAGCCTTAGTGAGGTGATCAGTAACTGGAGGTCAGGCACAGTGTGAGCCTAGCCTTAGTGAGGTGATCAGTAACTGGAGGTCAGGCACAGTGTGAGACTAGCCTTAGTGAGGGGATCAGTAACTGGTAGTCAGGCACAGTGTGAGCCTAGCCTTAGTGAGGGGATCAGTAACCAGCGGTCAGGCACAGTGTGAGCCTAGCCTTAGTGAGGTGATCAGTAACCGGCAGTCAGGCACAGTGTGAGCCTAGCCTTAGTGAGGTGATCAGTAACTGGAGGTCAGGTACAGTGTGAGCCTAGCCTTAGTGAGGGGATCAGTAACTGGCAGTCAGGCATAGTGTGAGCCTAGCCTTAGTGAGGTGATCAGTAACCGGCAGTCAGGCACAGTGTGAGCCTAGCCTTAGTGAGGTGATCAGTAGTCGGCAGTCAGGCACAGTGTGAGCCTAGCCTTAGTGAGGGGATCAGTAACTGGCAGTCAGGCACAGTGTGAGCCTAGCCTTAGTGAGGTGATCAGTAACTGGCAGTCAGGCACAGTGTGAGCCTAGCCTTAGTGAGGTGATCAGTAACTGGAGGTCAGGCACAGTGTGAGCCTAGCCTTAGTGAGGGGATCAGTAACTGGCAGTCAGGCACAGTGTGAGCCTAGCCTTAGTGAGGGAATCAGTAACCAGCAGTCAGGCACAGTGTGAGCCTAGCCTTAGTGAGGTGATCAGTAACCGGAGGTCAGGCACAGTGTGAGCCTAGCCTTAGTGAGGTGATCAGTAACTGGCAGTCAGGCACAGTGTGAGCCTAGCCTTAGTGAGGGGATCAGTAACTGGCAGTCAGGCACAGTGTGAGGCCTAGCCTTAGTGAGGTGATCAGTAACCGGCAGCCAGGCATAGTGTGAGCCTAGCCTTAGTGAGGGGGATCAGTGACCGGCAGTCAGGCACAGTGTGAGCCTAGCCTTAGTGAGGGGATCAGTAACCGGCAGTCAGGCACAGTGTGAGCCTAGCCTTAGTGAGGGGATCAGTAACTGGCAGTCAGGCACAGTGTGAGCCTAGCCTTAGTGAGGTGATCAATAACCGGTAGTCAGGCACAGTGTGAGCCTAGTCTTAGTGAGGTGATCAGTAACTGGTAGTCAGGCACAGTGTGAGCCTAGCCTTAGTGAAGGGATCAGTAACCAGCGGTCAGGCACAGTGTGAGCCTAGGCTTAGTGAGGGAATCAGTAACCGGCAGTCAGGCACAGTGTGAGCCTAGCCTTAGTGAGGGGATCAGTAACCGGCAGTCAGGCACAGTGTGAGCCTAGCCTTAGTGAGGTGATCAGTAGTCGGCAGTCAGGCACAGTGTGAGCCTAGCCTTAGTGAGGGGATCAGTAACTGGCAGTCAGGCACAGTGTGAGCCTAGCCTTAGTGAGGTGATCAGTAACTGGCAGTCAGGCACAGTGTGAGCCTAGCCTTAGTGAGGTGATCAGTAACTGGTAGTCAGGCACAGTGTGAGCCTAGCCTTAGTGAAGGGATCAGTAACCAGCGGTCAGGCACAGTGTGAGCCTAGCCTTAGTGAGGGAATCAGTAACCAGTGGTCAGACACAGTGTGAGCCTAGCCTTAGTGAGGGGATCAGTAACCGGTAGTCAGGCACAGTGTGAGCCTAGCCTTAGTGAGGTGATCAGTAACCGGCAGTCAGGCACAGTGTGAGCCTAGCCTTAGTGAGGGGATCAGTAGCTGGTGGTCAGGTCTGTCAGTCTCACAAAAGCAGAATGGAGAATTCAGGAAATTTACACACCGAGCGGCAGAACTTTGCACCAAAAAGCAATAACATCTGTGTTGACCTCATTTCACTTGCAGCTGGAGATAATCCAGGAGCGGCTCTTATTCTCTGATCTTTAGACACCTCCGGTTCTCCCGCAGAGATATCATTTATTTACACTTTCCCAGGATCAGCACCCGGCACACCACATAATCTAATGGCCCATACTCACGGGCTACAAATGTCGCCGCGACAGGTCGCCCGTGAGTATGCGGCGTTGCACGGGCGCGCACCCCGTACTGTCGCTTGTCGCTGATGTCGCCGGGCGATTGAACCGCTCAATTGCCTGGCGACAGTCGCCACCGCAACTCCGCCGCAACTGTCGCTAGTCCGCGTGAGTACGCGGACTAGCGACAGCAACAAGATACGTAATACATTGGGCTTCCAGCGGGGGGAGGCGCAACAGCGACAGCTTCCGCCGCATCAGTTGCCAGGTCCCTCCGCCGTGTGTATGCGGAGGGACCTGGCGACGAGCTGTTGCTGGCCTGTCGCGCACACGCTCACGTGTGCTGGCGACAGGCCAAAAAGTTGCCCGTGAGTATGGGCCATTACAGCCATCTGAGCAGTATTTTTTTTTTTTTTTTAATTGTCAAGCGATAGGTACGTTCACACGTGCAATTTTTCCACCCAACTATCATCCAAACTTGGTTTGTTGGACAATAGCTGGGCGTGTGTATGCATGATAAATGACTAGACCAGTGACTGATAACAGGCGGTTTGTCCGATCCAACCGGCGAATCAACTCACACGACCATTGGGCTGATAACGTGCATTTAGCTCCGTGTGTACAAACTGAATGACTTGTACGTCTTTTGAATGCGGCCACATCGTGTTGTCAGTCGTTCCGCTTGCATATGCACATGAGTTGGTCATTCAGTTAGTTGGTGCTTGGAAAATACAAGTCGTGCAATAGCTTGGTCATGTGGTTGGTCAAGTCGTCAGATTGGTCGTGTGCTTTTGCCAGACGTGTACAAACCTAAGGGGGTTTGTAAACTATGTATACTGTGGGGGATAAAGCAGGCTGCACCTTAACCCCCTCTTGCCCATTTGGACGCCTCCATCTTATCCCTCCCATTCCGCAGGTTCCCGCTGGTTATTCGTATGTCCCCAGCAGACTTTGCGGAAGTGCAAGGTGCCCATGATTTGCATAATTGCGAAAGTGACGCGATTTCCCGAATTTCTCAGATTGCTTTAAAAAGCCACTTCAGAAAAAATGTGTTAACCTTGTCCCATACATCACTCAGTGGCCAAGCTTATTGCTATCAGATCATCATCATCCGAACAGCGGAAAGGATAATTGGCTGTAGCTTACCTTCCCTGCAGGATCTTTACACTAGCAGGTGCAGAAAGAGAGCAACCAAAATTGCCTCTGACGCCTCTCACCCAGCTCACTCCATCTTCCAGCGCATGCCTTCAGGAGTAAGAATCCGGTCAATCGCTACCAAAACCTCCAGACACAGGAACAGCTTTTTTCCTCAAGCGGTAGCCATACTTAATGCTGAACCACGTTAGAGCTGCTAGGACTTGATAGTAATCAGCACAGAACTGTAAATGAACAATTCTCACATTGCTTACTGCCACTATACTTATAATGTCTTTAAAGGGGCACTATGGCGAAAAATTGTCAAATTTTAAATATGTGCAAACATAGACAAATAAGAAGTACATTTTTTCCAGAGTAAAATGAGCCATAAATTACTTTTCTCCTATGTTGCTGTCACTTACAGTAGGTAGTAGAAATCTGACAGAAGCGACAGGTTTTGGACTAGTCCATCTCTTCATAGGGGATTCTCAGGGATTTATTTATTTTCAAAAGCACTTAGTGAATGGCAGTTGCTCTGTCCAACTGTCAAAAAAACTGTGTAGCTAGCAGGGAAGCTGGCCAGTATCATTGTTTAAATCCTTTTTAGGGTATATCTTTATAAAGAATAAAAGCCTTGCTGAGAATCCCCTATGAAGAGATGGACTAGTCCAAAACCTGTCACTTCTGTCAGATTTCTACTAACTACTGTAAGTGACAGCAGCATAGGAAAAAAGTAATTTATGGCTCATTTTACTCTGGAAAAAACTACTTCCTATTTGTATGTGTTTGCACATATTTTCAATTTTTCAATTTTTCGCCATAGTGCCCCTTTAACTTGTAATATTCACACTGTCCGTCCTTGTATTGTTTTTGTTTGTGTTTGTTAAGCAACTGCCAAGACAAATTCCTTGTAGGTGCAAACTTACTTGGCGAAATAAAATTGATTCTGATAATTCCTTTAAAAGGAAATAAATATGGCAGCCTCAATATCCCTCTTTCTTCTGGTGTACTAAGAATAGGAACACAGTATAAGCAAATATGCATAATCTGCATTACACAATCAGCTGGGACAATCACACACAGGAATGTGAGCTCTATGAAAACACACTGCCTATTCTAATGCACTAATCCCGGTCACATGACCCCAGCCAGGCATCCAATTACTGGGGAGACGTCCATGGGAAACTCTGCTGCACAACTTCCTCCCTCCTAATATACACAGTAGTTTATATATCACTGTATAGAACATACAGAGCAAGCTACCAGTGGAGTAACTACAGCAGTAGGGCCAGAGCTGTCAGGGGGCTCCAACTACTAACCTACCCTTCCTCTACTAAGGGGGGGGAGGGGGGGGGGCAGAGCAGGATCATCCACCAGGCATCCTAGGCAGGTGCCTGGGGTCAAGTTGGTGCCAAGGGGCCCACCAGCCACCTTCTCTAACCTATTTCCATTTCAGCTTACAAAAAAGACCAAATCTACTAGCTTGCCTAGGGCCCCATTATATCAATCCATTTCTGGGGTCCCCATCAACGTTTTGCTGGGGGAGGGGGGGGGGAGCATGATTTGTAGTTACGCTCCAGCAAGAGAGCCCACTCAGGGACACGTCTGGCCAGTTTGGTGCTCCATGCCAAGTACATGTGGCCTCTCTCAATCGTGTGAATAGGAAGAGAATAGTCTAGGTCAGAGGTCCCCAAACATTTTTTTCGGTCAAGGGCCGGGTCAACATACTTCACATTGGAAGGGCCGGAACATTAAGTGATGTTGAAAAACATTACATTGAATCCAGGCATTGTTCAACCCAACCATGCCCAGAGGAGAACCCCCAGCAGCAGCCATTCAGTCATGCGGCGCCCGAACAATGTCTTTGTGCACCAGACAGTGAAGCATACCCAGTTGACAACCAGCCATCCAGTTGGACAGCAGTGTCACCTGATGCAAAATTGCATTGGAAACCAGGGAATGACTGCTTGCTGGTCTCTACAGTATGTGGATGGGTGGCACTGCTATTCTATATGCGGGCCGCCAATATTCAAAGGTGCAATGGGCTACATCTGTGTTATACATTATGTGTTTGGGGGGGAGGGGCAGTGAAAAAGCCTTGGCGGGCCGCATTCAGCCTTAGTTTGAGGACCACTGGTCTACGTTCTAGTGGGTGTGTGCGTGTATATAAATAAAATATGTCCATAGAGATAGTCCAGCACAGTATCTGATCGATCAGAGAGGGATCGTATGGCTGCCTTTACTGCAAACAGATTGTGAATCGATTTCAGCATGAAACCGATTTCAAATCGGTGAAGCTAAAGCAATTGCTCCCCCCCCCGCCAGCTATACATTACCTGATCCGCCGGCGCGTGTCCCCCGGTCTCCGCTGTCTTCATTACTGAACTTCCTGTCCGGGGAACAGTAGAGAGCGCTCTACTGTTCAAACTTCCTGTCAGGACAGGAAGTTCAGTGAAGCCAGCTGGACTTGGAGCCCAGGACGGAGGAGAAGACAGCGGAGAGCAGGGAAACGCGCCGCCGGAACAGGTAATGTATTGCAGCTAGCATCGGTCGTCGGGCATTCGAACGCCGCTATCGACACACTCCCGACCCGGCGGCGATCGAGCAAAATCTTCCACACGGACGGATCGACAGAAACTATTGATTTCGGATGGAAATCGATCGTTCTGTCATCGTTTTCGCAACGATTTCAAAGCAGATTCGATCACAGTGATCAAATATGCTGTATATCGGTGGGAAAATCGTTAGGTGTATGGGCCCCTTTACATTTTGACATTTATCACAGGTGGTGACATATTTATTACTGGTAGGTGATCTCCGCAGGAATGTTCATTTACAGAGAACTCTAATGTCAGTACAGTTCTAATGTCACTACAAAAACATAGCCGGCCTCCCAGCTCTGGGAGGAGAATTCTGCAAAGCTAAACAGCCTAGGCAAAGCATCACTGGAAGGGCGGGGCTACATACCAATACACAGCAATATTTACATTCTGAAATGTATCACTAGTGGCGACATCTTTAGTCCTGTCAGATGTAGCTCTGCGGAATGTTTCTGAGAATTCTGAAGCCAGTACAAAATATACCTGGGCTCTGGAAGGAGAATGCCACATAGCTAAACAGTGTAGGTATGTAGGGCCCAATCCACCGCTGAGCAGATGCAGGGACAACAGCGCGTTAGCGCCGGTGGAGAAATGTAAGTTAATGGGTGTCACAAATCTTTTAAAAAGGTTGTCAGCAGAGTTGCGCGGAACGGCGGAATTCGATGGAATCCCTGGAAATCCCAGTGACGTACTTCCTGTTCAGCAGGGGACACATCACTGGGCGAGGGGCTGTGAGAGGCGTGCGGGGGGTGCGATGCTATGCATATGACCCTGTCAGCGCACTGCTGCAGGGTTATATGATTGATATTTTGTGGGTTGTGGTGTGATGCGTCATCGCACCGCAAATGCACATTTCATGTGTAAAACAGGCCTAAACGTAAAAGTCGGTATCCTGAATAATTGACTGCATTCTACTGTTTGTCAAAGCACAAAGGAGGGGGCACAGGCAGTGCAGTCAGCACAGAGGGGAGATACAAGCAGTGCAGTGAGCACAGAACACAGAAAAGGGATACAGACAGTGCAGTCAGTACAGAGCACAGAGGGGGGGATACTGGCAGTTCAGTGAGCACAGAGGAGGGGATACTGGCAGTTCAGTGAGCACATAGGAGGGGACACAGGCAGTGCAGACAGCACATAGTAAGGGACACAGGCAGTGCAGACATCAGAGAACACAGAGTAGGGGCACAGGCAGTGCAGTCAGTAAAGAACACAGAGGAGGGGGCACAGGCAGTGCAGTCAGCACATAGTAAGGGACACAGGCAGTGCAGACATCAGAGAACACAAAGTAGGGGCACAGGCAGTGCAGTCAGCAAAGAACACAGAGGAGGGGGCACAGACAGTGCAGTCAGCAAAGAACACAGAGGAGGGGGCACAGACAGTGCAGTCAGCAAAGAACACAGAGGAGGGGGCACAGACAGTGCAGTCAGCAAAGAACACAGAGGAGGGGGCACAGACAGTGCAGTCAGCAAAGAACACAGAGGAGGGGGCACAGACAGTGCAGTCAGCACAGAGCACAGTGGAGGGATACAGGCAGTACAGTCAGCACAGAGCACAGAGTTGGGGACACAGGCAGTGCAGTCAGCACAGAGGCTGATACAGGTGGTGCAGTCAGCACAGATCACAGAGGAGGGATACAGGTGGTGCAGTCAGCACAGAATACAGAGGGGGACACAGGCGGTGCAGTCAACACAGAGCACAGAGGAGGGATATAGGCACTTAGGCAGTGCAGTCAGCACAGATCGCAGAGGAGGGATACAGGTGGTGGTGCAGTCAGCACACAGAGCACAGATGAGGGGACACAGGCAGAGCAGTCAGCACAGAACACAGAGGAGGGATACAGGCAGTGCAGTCAGCACAGAATACAGAGGGGGACACAGGCGGTGCAGTCAACACAGAGCACAGAGGAGGGATATAGGCACTTAGGCAGTGCAGTCAGCACAGAGCATGGACAGGCAAGCATGCATGGTTGGGGCGGGGCATGCAAACCAGGAGATGTTACCTGAGCCTCCTCCACAGCTCGGGTCACGCAGCTTCTCCGGGCGGTCAGGACGGATCCCCTCAGCCCGGTCACCCAACAGCAGCTCCGCCACCAGCGCAGGGCCATCTCTGCCTCCGCCACCCGCAGGCTGTCCCCACCTCCTGTCAACCAATCCCCGCCCTTCTGTCACCACCAGCCTATCGCCGCTTCACTCTGCACCTATTCCAGCCCACTGTCACCCCAACCCCACCCAGCTAATGTTCACCACCCTGTGCTTCTGCATAGATCGCTGTCACCCGCCGGCCAATCAGAGGCTGAGTTTCTTTTTCAGCGTCTCCGGGAGTTGTAGTTTGTTTACAAAGAGTTCCGAGAGCTCCGCCTCCCCCTGCTGGCGGCTCTGTAGAATGCAGCCGAGTTATTCTATCATTTACTGCAATCAAAAACAAAAGTTTGCTATAATTCAGGTTGGCGTGAGCTTGAGATGTCTCCCAGGGCATCACTGCTGAATATATGCAAATTAACCATTGTACCCTTAGAAGCTAAACACACCTCCAGAACCGATGGAATGCAATGATGTGTCAGCTTGTTAATTTGTACAGAGCCATAATAATCCAACATGCATACAGGCTGTTTCGGATTGTTTGATCCTCATCAGTGCATGGCATGGATTAATTTGGCTCTATGCAGTAGGGCTTGTAACACCGAGAGGTACAGACTAACCAGCAAGCTCATGGTGACCCAGAACTCATTGGAGTCAATCAAGGAAACAGACAGCTGGATGCACCCATAATATACATTATGACATCCACCATGTATCACCTCACTATATAGTTTTTATTACAAAGTCCATAGGGAAAAATTCTAATTGGCCATTCTATAAAAAAAATAATAATAAAAAATATTGCATTGCTCAAATAACCTTATTGCATATCGCGGCAATGCCACCACTTCCTCAGCGGCTCAACAAGCAATTCACACTTCCATGTATTTTACCAGCCGACAAGGAAACAGTTTGCAGAGGAACTGTATTAAAAATAACGTAATGAATAAAAATTGCTTGTTTTTTTTTTTTTTTTTTTTTTTTTTTTTTACAACATTCTTTTATAAATTATTTATTCAGTGTTTGCCCATCGTAAAATCTTTCCTCTCCCTGATTTACATTCTGAACATGATCACAGGTGGGGTCATCTTTACTGCTGACAGTTGCATCGCTGTGGAAAGTTTGTTTACTGTGTGTTCTAAAGTGAGCAGAAACAACACCTGACCTCCCAGAATGCACTGGGAGAACAATTCTGCATAATAAACAGCCTACAGGATGACATCACTGTGAGGGCGGGGCAAAATACCATACCAATATTCAGCAGCAGGTCAATCAAAATGAGACATTTTAGTGGCCCAGTTCCGTGGTGCATACAATTTGTAATACAACTGCATACAAATTGTACACTTAAAGTGAACCAGAGATGAAGCACCCTCATGCATTTTAACATATATATCAGTGGGAACATTAGAGAAAACACCTACCCTGCTCTCCTTCACTGCTCAGCTTGCTTCTTATCAGCCCTGATAAAATCCCTGACTGAGCATTGTCTGGCTTTGCTATAATGATTCCTGAGCAGCGCCACAAGGGGGCAGGCCTGGGCTTGAAAAGACATCAGAGAAGACAGACTCAGCTATAAAGATTCCTGAGCAAAGCCAGACTGAATGCTCAGTCTGGGATTTTGATCAGGGCTGATAACAAGCAGGCTGTGCAGTGAATAATGAAACAGAGAGCAGGGTAGGTGTTTTCTCTAATGTTTCATGTATGGTAAAATACATGAGGCGGGTGCTTCGTCTCTTGTTCATTTTAAGCCTTGTACACACTTTCAATGTTGATTGGCCAATCACTGACCAGTTTTACCACCTCCATGTAGTATGAGAGGTTACCTACTCAATCTGCTAATAGTATTCAATAGCTATTGATCCTCATACTACATGGAAGTGGTAAAATTGGTCAGTGATTGGCCAATCATAATTGAAAGTGTGTGCCAGGCTTTAGAATCTCACTGACCATCTCTAATCAGAAGCATACATCACGACAGAGATCCACTAACTGTGTCAATAATTTAGAACAGGAGGAGAATCTGAGCTGAGCCGAGGAATCCTGGATTATCTTGTTTATGTAGAGCAGACGCAGCGTTCTGGGTGTGAATCTTCCATCAGGGTTGTGTTGTGTCTTCACCGCCGGCCGCGATGATCCAGCTTAAACAAATAGGATAAGCACAGACTCTTCCGCCCTATAAAAAGTCGCCCATCAACAGCAGTACTCTACAGCTCAGAAGTGGATGATCCCCCCCAACCATCAATCACCGTCTATTCACTTAGGACCGGATCAGATGGATGGCTGCCAACGTCCATACACATAGTTTACCGCCATGATCCACTGGATCCCGCACTGAGAAGAATGGGAGCGCTGTTTTCAATGTGTTTATCGTTGATTGTGTAATCGGTCAATCAAATTGTCCGAGACGCTGGATGTAGCTTCTAGAGCTGGCAGCCAGCTCTAGAAGCTACATCCAGCGTCTCGGACAATTTGATTGTACCCCCCAGGGGCTCAAAACACAACTATGAACTGAGGAGGAACGATACCAAACACGTTTCTGGTTGATACCAGAAAAACATGAGGGCGCGTTTCCACTATTGCATCGCGATTCCGTTGCAAAAAACGCGTCAACGAATCCGCATGCAGTTGCAGATTCGTTCGCGTTTGTATGCGGATTTTAACGCGGATTGGCTTGCTGTTTGCACTATGCGATTTTAACTCTGTCAATGCCGGTAAGCATTGACGTGCGTTTTTATGCGAAAACACATGGAAAACCGCAAGACTAAAATGCTTGCAGTTTTCCTATTAATTACATTCCCAACGAATCGCGTGCGGGTGTGCGACATGCGAATTCTGATGGGGGCGAATTCTGATGTGGCGTGCGAATTCCCTGCGCTAGGTAATCTCGGGGAACATACCAAATATATTCCCCTATTGATGACCTCATTTTTTCTTTCGGCTTGTAATTTGGGGCCCAGCTATTGCCGACACCCAAATTATAGTGATTTTATTGTAATTTCTCCAGCCCCACTATAGCTGTAGCTCACATAACGGCCTATGCCAGCACCGAAAGCAGGCGCACTAAACATCCTGACTCAATTATTACAATAATAAATGTGGTTTTAAAGCCACTTTAAGTGAATATTTTCTTTTTTATCTGTGCAAAAGATGTGCTATTTTTGTGAAAATAATGGCAAAACAAACATGGCCACATTCCTTTGTCCCTATTGGCCAGTTAGCCGGGTCGGTTTTCTGGAAAGGTCACAAAGGCCCGGGCCTTGAGCGGCTGCAGATCAAGGGGCACCTGGACATGACAGAGGGGTTGCTACATATGAAAAAGGAAGGTGGGTATAAATTGACTATGATGATGAGGGGCGGTACACCTGAGGAAGGACTCCGCCTGAAACATGTAGTGTACTGTCTGCTTCAATACAGCTTGTTGCTGCACACTGCCTCGGAGTGCCCTGTCTTCCTTTCTGTTGTGAAAGAGGGGTTGCTACATGTGAAAAAGTAAGGTAAAAATGTTGAGCAGAGTAACACATGAAGATGTGAACTGATGCTGAAGGGAGCTGTACATGAAAGAAAGGGGCTTCAGTACATGGATGATACACATGGAAGAGGGGCATATTCGGCTTAAGGTGGCCATACACTGGTCGATTTGCCATCAGATTCGACCAACAGATAGATCCCTCTCTGATCAAATCTGATCAGAGAGGGATCGTATGGCCACCTTACTGCAAACAGATTGTGAATCGATTTCAGCCTGAAACCGATCACAATCTGTGGAGCTGCCGCTGCTGCTGCCCCCCCCCCCCCCCCCTGCATAATTACCTGTTCCGGCCGGCGCGAGTCCCCTGGTCCGCTGTCTTCTTCTCTATAGCTGCAGGAACGGTCCGGAGCGGAGAAGAAGACAGCGGACCAGGGGACTCGCGCCGGCCGGAGTAAGTAATGTATACCCGCTGTATTGCTTCGGTCGTCGGGCATCTATCCGCTCTAGATAGCGGCTAGATCTATCCATCTAGCCGCTATCGACGCACTCCCGACCCGCCGGCGATTGAGAAAACTCTTCCGCACGGACGGATCAATGGGAATCGACGGGAACGATCGATTTTGGACGGAAATCGATCGTTCTGTCAGCGGTGTGCGCGGCGATTTCACAGCCGATTCGATCACTGTGATCGGATCGGCTGTATATCGGCGGGAAAATCGTTAGGTGTATGGGCCCCTTTAGCAGCATAAAAAGTATAAATTCGGCCTCGCCAGTCAGCACAAGGTGGAGTTTTGAAGAATACTTTGTTCTCACCATCTTATATAACATAGTAGAATCACCCCTTCCTGCAGCCCGTCCGGGATCCCTCACCACTGTAAAGGCCGGATTTTCACTTTTTTTGCTCCTAGACCAAGTATATTGGGGCTCCCCTTCCAAGTGCAGCAACTCCCCTCCCATTCCATGAGCAGCCCCCTCATTCATGTGTATCATCCATGTACAGCAGCCCCTCCCATTCCATGAGCAGCCCCCTCTCCCATGTGTAACATCTATGTACAGCAGCCCCCTTCCATTCCATGTGCGGCACCCTCTCCCATGTGTAACATCCGTGTACTGCAGCCCCCTCCCATTCCATGTGCAGCCTCCTCTCCCATGTGTAACATCTATGTACAGCAGCCCCCTTCCATTCCATGTGCGGCACCCTCTCCCATGTGTAACATCCGTGTACTGCAGCCCCCTCCCATTCCATGTGCAGCCTCCTCTCCCATGTGTAACATCTATGTACAGCAGCCCCCTTCCATTCCATGTGCGGCACCCTCTCTCATGTGTAACATCCGTGTACTGCAGCCCCCTCCCCTTCCATGTGCAGCCTCCTCTCCCATGTGTAACATCTATGTACAGGAGCGCCCCTCCCATTCCATGTTACACCACAGTCGATAGGCACCCTAGTGAGGGTATCCGTGTGCTAAGCTGATATGGTGCTGTAGTCCAGCAGCTCCCAAAGCATAAGTAGTAGAGATCAGCAGCACCACGTAGATGTATTTAAGCTCTTTATTGCATAAAGATAAAGCCCAGGGACAGTGACAGATGCTGTTTCGGAGGCAAACTCCTTCCTCAAGCTGTATAGGCTCACTCAAAGAGATAACAACCACAATGGCATTTATATACAGTTTCAATAAGGTCACATGGACCAATCAGATAATATCACAATACAAAAGAGCATGAATGTCCAATCACAGGGCAAAGCATAATAAGAGGACCTGATGGGGAACAGATATGCAAATCAGCACCCGTCACCACAGCAGAATTTAAAAAGTGTCATATCCTTAGTGGCCAATCAGCACTTACCAAGTCAGAAGGACCTGATGGGAAACCACAGCACTGTCATAACGCTCCTCCCAATCTCCCAGAGGGCAATGCGAGGAGCGTACTGCCGAAAAACGGAACGAAATAACGTCATGACGTCAGCCGTTTTCATGCGTAAAAGCGTCCTCTTACAAAGTGCTTTTCCCCAGGTTTCTGAGTTTAAATTTCCTCCTTTGTTATTCTTTAAACGAGCCCCTATGGTTAGGGACAAGATTCGAGCCCCTATTCCTGTAATACTGTATATAAATGCCATTGTGGTTGTTATTAGAGTTGGGCCGAACCTCCGATTTTAGGTTCGCGAACCGGGTTCGCGAACTTCCGCGGAAGGTTCGGTTCGCGTTAAAGTTCGCAAACCGCAATAGACTTCAATGGGGATGCGAACTTTGCAAAAAAAAAATTTTTAGCTGGCCACAAAAGTGATGGAAAAGATGTTTCAAGGAGTCTAACACCTGGAGGGGGGCATGGCGGAGTGGGATACACGCCAAAAGTCCCCGGGAAAAATCTGGATTTGACGCAAAGCAGCGTTTTAAGGGCAGAAATCATATTGAATGCTAAATGACAGGCCTAAAGTGCTTTAAAACATCTTGCATGTGTTTACATCAATCAGGTAGTGTAATTAAGGTACTGCTTCACACTGACACACCAAACTGTTCACTGAACAGAACAGGTATGCAGTGGCGGGATCACTGAACAGAACAGGTATGCAGTGGCGGGTTCACTGAACAGAACAGGTATGCAGTGCCGGGGTTCACTGAACAGAACAGGTATGCAGTGGTGGGTTCACAGAACAGGTATGCAGTGGTGGGTTCACAGAACAGGTATGCAGTGGTGGGTTCACAGTACAGGTATGCAGTGGTGGGTTCACAGAACAGGTATGCAGTGGTGGGTTTACAGAACAGGTATGCAGTGGTGGGTTCACAGAACAGGTATGCAGTGGTGGGTTCACAGTACAGGTATGCAGTGGTGGGTTCACAGAACAGGTATGCAGTGGTGGGTTCACAGAACAGAAATGCAGTGGTGGGTTCACAGTACAGGTATGCAGTGGTGGGTTCACAGAACAGGTATGCAGTGGTGGGTTCACAGAACAGGTATGCAGTGGTGGGTTCACAGAACAGGTATGCAGTGGTGGGTTCACAGAACAGGTATGCAGCCAGGGACAACCTAAGCCTAACTAATCTTTCCCTATGAGAGAGAGTGTGCAGCAGCTCGCCCTACTCTCACTAATGCAGGCACACAAGTGACCGTAATGGTCGCCGCTGCCTGCCTTTTAGTAGGGGGGAGTGGCTCCAGGGGCTAGTGTAGCCTAATTGGCTACACTGTGCCTGCTGACTGTGATGTAGAGGGTCAAAGTTGACCCTCCATGGTGCATTATGGGGCGAACCGAACTTCCGCAAAGGTTCGCCTGCGGGACGCGAACGCGAACCACGGAAGTTCGCATGGAACCGTTCGCAGGCGAACCGTTCGGCCCAACTCTAGTTGTTATTTCTTTGAGTGAGCCTATACAGCTTGAGGAAGGAGTTTGCCTCCGAAACAGCGTCTGTCGCTGTCCCTGGGCTTTATCTTTATGCAATAAAGAGCTTAAATACATCTCGTGGTGCTGCTGATCTCTTCTACTTATCCTCCCATTCCATGTGCCGCCCTCTCTCCCATGTGTAACATCCGTGTACTGCAGCCCCCTCCCATTCCATGTGCCGCCCTCTCTCCCATGTGTAACATCTATGTACTGCAGCCCCCTCTCATTCCATGTGCCGCCCCCTCTCCCATGTGTAACAACCATATACAGCAGCCCCCTCCAATTCCATGTGCCACCCCCTCGTCCATGTCTATCATCCATGTACTGCAGCCCCTCCCATTCCATGTGCCGCCCCCTCTCCCATGTGTAACATCTATTTACTGCAGCCCCCTCCCATTCCATGTGCCGCCCCCTCTTCCATGTGTAACATCCATATACAGCAGCCCCCTCCCATTCCATGTGCCGCCCCCTCTTCCATGTGTAACATCCATATACAGCAGCCCCCTCCAATTCCATGTGCCACCCCCTCTTCCATGTCTATCATCCATGTACTGCAGCCCCTCCCATTCCATGTGCCGCCCCCTCTTCCCTGTCTATCATCCATGTACTGCAGCCCCTCCCATTCATGCACAGCTCTTTTGGACATCAGCTTCCCCTTTCATGTGTTGCTGCCCATTTGCAGCCTTCTTTTCATACGTAGTCCCCCCTATTTCATTTCCAGGAGCCCCTTTTGGCCGTAGCTGCCCAAGGCCCTGGCCTTGGCGGCCTTTCAGAAATCTGGCCCCGATGTTCTTTCCAAGAAAGAATGAAAAAACAGATACTTACCTTGGGAGGGGGAAGCCTCTGGATCCTAATGAAGCCTCCCCCATCCTCCTAAGTCAGCGCGATCCAGCGCTGGGACCCCCAAAGCGTCCATAATAAAAATAATAGAGTAATGTGCAGAGGCTTACCGCAAGCAGTGGTGCTCGGATACCCCCAATCACGAGTCCGCCCACTTATGTATTGACTCGTGATCACGATCACGAGTAGAAAGGGATATCCATCTCGAGTGCGGTTTTGAGTCGAATAACCGCATGTAATCCATGGTATTCGTGATTAAAAACACGCTGAATTTAACGGTTAATAGCAAAGCCCCCTTACATGTTAGTAACACCAAATTGGCCATATATGTTAAAGTGAACCAGAGACAAAGCATCCTCATGTATATTACCATATATATCAGTGGGAACATTAGAGAAAACACCCTGCTCTCTGTTTCATTCTTCACTGCTCAGCCCACTTTTAATCAGCCCTGATAAAATCCCCGACTGAGCATTCAGTCTGCCTTTGCTATAATGACTCAGCTATAATGATTCCTGAGCAGAGCCAGCAGAGGGCAGGCTTGGGCTTAAAAAGACACCAGAGAACACAGACTCAGCTATAATGATTCCTGAGCAAAGCCAGACTAAATGCTCAGTCAGGGATTTTATCAGGGCTGATAACAAGCAGGCTGAACAGTGAAGAATGAAAAAGAGAGCAGGGTAGGTGTTTTCTCTAATGTTCCCACTGATATATATGGTAAAATACATGAGGGTGTTTCGTCTCTGGTTCACTTTAAGAAGAACAGTGGGAACAAAAGGGTAAAAAAAAAAAGACTTTATAGTTTTTGAGAAAATCGATTTTAAAGTTTCAAAGGGAAAAATATACATTTAAAGGCGGTAAACACATTAACTGTCATTTATCGCCTTTTAAATGTATACTTTTTTCCTTTGAAACTTTAAAATCGATTTTATCAAAAACTATAAGGTCTTTTTGAAAAAATGTTTTTCCTCTTGTTCCCACTGTTCTTAACATATCTGGCAAATTTGTTGTTTCTAGCACGTAAAGGGGCGTGGCTGTTAACTGCTAAAGTCGGCCGTTTTTTAATCACAAATACTCGTGATCACAAGTTGGGTAACGAGTGCAATCACGAGTGCATTCACAATCGGTATTCATGATCAAGAGACGATCACGATTGCCGATTACGACCTCGTGATCGACAAAAACGACTCGCGATCACGACCTCGTGACGAGCATCCCTGACCGCAAGGACTCCGTCAGAAGTAGCTGAGCCCGATCGAATCCGCTCTACTGCCCCGACTGGACCTGATTAGGCTCGGCTGTTTCCTTTGGAGCTTGAGCAGTAAGTCGCTAGTTCACCAGCGTGGCCCGCCACTGGATTATTATTGTTCTGGAGCCCCATGATTACTGCGCCTGTGCAAGATGGCGACAAGCCCTTCTTGGTGGACTTTCGGGGGTCCCGCCGCTGGATCGGAGCTGCAGAGGAGGATGGGGAGGCCTCTTCAGGATCCAGAGCTTCCCCTTCCTGAAGTAAATACCCCCTAGGTGCGCTTTTTTTTTTACTTCAGGTACTTTTTAAACTTTTATAAAGACTTTCCTTGGCACATGGCTATGTTGTGTAGCAAAGTGGAGCGATGCAGCTGTTCAGATTGGCTGCTAGGGGAGGCAGTGGGTAAGATAGGGTAGCCGTGGTGACAGTGAGCGCTTTGTCAGTGTAACTAGGTCACGTCTTACGCTTGTCTGAAACGGTGAATTCTGAAGCCCAGATTCAGACACTCTTTTGTACGCATTTAAGAGAACAATCCTTCCACTGAAGTATGAGTAAAAATGGTTTTGTAAAAGTTCTTTTTATTGTTGAATTTTGTTTGTTGAATGTTTTATTAATTTCCTCCTCAGAGACCTATAGCTGTCTGCTCACTCCTAGGAGCCTATGAACTCCTTCCATATTAGTCACATGGGCATGACAGTTGAAGTCACGCCTCCCTAGCGACTCAGAATGAGGAAGCATGGCTTTATACTGACTGAGAGTGAAGGAATACGCAGGAAGAAGGAGGTTGATAAGGATCTATGGCTTAGTGCAGCAGTGTTTTTTATTTGCAAAACCTGCAGCCTTTTTTATGCATAATTAATTTATGTTCTACTAAATGCATAACAAAAACCGCCTTAACCGCGGGTGTCCACACATAGGGGAAAAATGCGCAATCCGCCCCCCCGGCCATCAGCTGCCACCCCTGGCTGTCCTTGCTTGCTATCATGTAACACGCAGCGTGCCAGCCGCCAGCGTCAGACCTCCGATCACCCAGTGACCAGTAAGAAGTGGGCGCTAGTATAGGGTGTCCATATTTTGATTTTCAAAAAAGAGGACGATCACAACAACAAGTGGGCGTGGTCATGGGTGGGGCCAAATATACAAGACCTTAGCAGTGTGCTGTCCAACTTTGCGGGCATGGAGGGCCGTTTTTTTTTTCCAAACCACATGGTGGTGGGCCGGCCGACCAAAAAATGCAATCAGATTCGCAGAAGATTTCCCCACAAAATACAATGAGATTGGCAACAGATTTCCCCACAAATGGAATCAGATTGGCAGCATATTTCTCTACAAATGCAATGAGATTGGCAGCATATTTCCCCACAAATGCAATGAGATTGGTAGCATATTTCCCCACAAATGCAATGAGATTGGCAGCAGATTTCCCCACAAATGCAATGAGATTGGCAGAAGATTTCCCCACAAATGCAATGAGATTGGCAGCAGATTTCCCCACAAATGCTATGAGATTGGCAGCACATTTTCCCACAAATGTAATCTTATTGGCAGCACATTTCCCCGCAAATGCAATCTTATTGGCAGCAGATTTCCCCACAAATGCAATCTTATTGGCAGCAGATTTCCCCACAAATGCAATGAGATTGGCAGCAGATTTCCCCACAAATGCAATGAGGTTGGCAGTAGATTTCCCTACAAATGCTATGAGATCGGCAGCACATTTCTCCACAAATGCAATGAGATTGGCAGCACATTTCCCCACAAATGCTATGAGATTGGCAGCACATTTCCCCACAAATACAATCTTATTGGCAGCACATTTCCCCACAAATGCAATCTTATTGGCAGCAGATTTCCCCACAAATGCAATCTTATTGGCAGCAGATTTCCCCACAAATGCAATCTTATTGGCAGCAGATTTCCCAACAAATGCAATCTTATTGGCATCAGATTTCCCCACAAATGCAATCTTATTGGCAGCAGATTTCTTCACAAATGCAATGAGATTGGCAGCATATTCCCCACACAGTGCTACGACGTTGGAACGGAAAGGTCTCCTGTGCTGAATAACGACATGCGGCGGTGATATCACACGTGTCTGAGCACCCTGGGGGTGTTGTATAATCTGTGAAGCTGCATACCTGTCCGGTGGGGACACCCATGAGGTCCGGCTTCGGCTTCCCCTCGGCATGTTGCTAGCGTCTGGAATATACCTTTGTCCTTGTACGCGGCTGTGTCAATGTAATTGCGACAGGAAAGCCGTCTCTTTGGGAGCCGAGTGACCGAGCCAGAAGAGCCGATGCTTAAAGAGCCGGAATTCCCATCACTAGACTGAGTCTCAGTCTAGTAGACTGAGACTCAGTCTAGTGATGGGAATTTTGGCTCTTTAGAAAGCATCGGCTGTTCTGGCTCGGCCACTCGGCTCCCAAAGAGCCGGCTTTCCTCACTGGCACTTTTCACTTGGCACTTTGCACGTGGCACTTTGCACGTGTTTGCACGTGGCACTTTGCACTAGGCACTTTGCACCTGGCACTTTGCACTTTGCACGTGGCACTTTGCACATGTTTGCACATGGCACTTTGCACTAGGCACTTTGCATGTGTTTGCACGTGGCACTTTGCACTTGGCACTTTGCACGTGGCACTTTGCACTTTTCACGTGGCATTTGTACTTTGCACGTGTTTGCACGTGGCATTTTGCACTTGGCACTTTGCACATGGCACTTTGCAGGTGTTTGCACGTGGCACTTTGCAGGTGTTTGCACTTTGCACGTGTTCCTATTTCCTAATCCCTAACCTAACCTAATCTGTAGCTAGCTAAGGCTAATAGCTGGCCAGCAGGCAGCAGCTGGCCTTGTCTGTGCACAGCACACACACAGACACATAGCAGCTGCCTGCAGCACTGGAGCACAGCACAAACTCTGACTGTCTGTCACATAATGAAATCAAGCTAATTAATGATTTAACAATAGTGTAGTGATAGTGAAAGGGTTAATCACTGAACAGCTTTATTACTGTGTACAGGGGCGCCTCTAGCCATTTTGCTACTCCAGGCGAGAAAACCTGTGGCACCCCCCCACCCCGTGGGGCCCCCCCATGAAAATAATTGTAATATAATTGTAATGTGACAGTGGTTCACTAGAAAATAATCATAATACAGCAGCCTCTCACCAGAAATTAAACTTATTGTGGCAGCGTTTCACCAGAAAATACATGTAAATGCGGTAGCGTTTCACCAGAAAATATGCAATGCAGGCAGCGTTTCACCAGAAAATACACGTAATGTGGGCAGCGTGTGACCAGAAAATACACATAGGCAGGACTCCTCTCCCCCGTTCCCATTAGTTCCCACTAATAGCCCCTGATACCTGCCTGCACCTACAGTGGAGGAAATAATTATTTGACCCCTCACTGATTTTGTAAGTTTGTCCAATGACAAAGAAATGAAAAGTCTCAGAACAGTATCATTTCAATGGTAGGTTTATTTTAACAGTGGCAGATAGCACATCAAAAGGAAAATCGAAAAAATAACCTTAAATAAAAGATAGCAACTGATTTGCATTTTATTGAGTGAAATAAGTTTTTGAACCCTCTAACAATAAAAGACTTAATACTTAGTGGAAAAACCCTTGTTTGCAAGCACAGAGGTCAAACGTTTCTTGTAATTGATGACCAAGTTTGCACACATTTTAGGAGGAATGTTGGTCCACTCCTCTTTGCAGATCATCTCTAAATCTCTAATGTTTCGAGGCTGTCTCTGTGCAACTCTGAGCTTGAGCTCCCTCCATAGGTTTTCTATTGGATTAAGGTCCGGAGACTGACTAGGCCACTCCATGACCTTAATGTGCTTCTTCTTGAGCCACTCCTTTGTTGCCTTTGCTGTATGTTTTGGGTCATTGTCGTGCTGGAACACCCATCCACGACCCATTTTCAGTTTCCTGGCAGAGTGAAGGAGGTTGTCATTCAGGATTTCACGATACATGGCTCCGTCCATTTTCCCGTTAATGCGATTAAGTTGTCCTGTGCCCTTAGCAGAAAAACACCCCCAAAGCAAAATGTTTCCACCCCCATGCTTGACGGTGGGGACGGTGTTTTGGGGGTCATAGGCAGCATTTTTCTTCTTCCAAACACATCGAGTTGAGTTAATGCCAAAGAGCTCTAATTTGGTTTCATCAGACCACAGCACCTTCTCCCAGTCACTCACAGAATCATTCAGGTGTTCATTGGCAAACTTCAGACGGGCCTGCACATGTGCCTTCTTGAGCAGGGGGACCTTGCGAGCCCTGCAGGATTTTAATCCATTGCGGTGTAATGTGTTTCCAATGGTTTTCTTGGTGACTGTGGTCCCTGCTAATTTGAGGTCATTCACTAACTCCTCCCGTGTAGTTCTAGGATGCTTTTTCACTTTTCTCAGAACCATTGACACCCCACGAGGTGAGATCTCGCGTGTAGTCCCAGAGCGAGGTCGATTGATGGTAATTTTGTGCTCCTTCCATTTTCGAACAATCGCACCAACAGTTGTCACCTTCTCTCCCAGCTTCTTGCTAATGGTTTTGTAGCCCACTCCAGCCTTGTGCAGGTCTACAATTTTGTCTCTGACATCCTTGGACAGCTCTTTGGTCTTTCCCATGTTGGAGAGTTTGGAGTCTGCTTGATTGATTGATTATGTGGACAGGTGTCTTTTATACAGGTGACTAGTTAAGACAGGTGTCCTTAATGAGGGTGACTAATTGAGTAGAAGTGTCTAGCCACTCTGTGGGAGCCAGAACTCTTAATGGTTGGTAGGGGTTCAAAAACTTATTTCACTCAATAAAATGCAAATCAGTTGCTTTCTTTTATTTAAGGTTATTTTTTCGATTTTCCTTTTGATGTGCTATCTGCCACTGTTAAAATAAACCTACCATTGAAATGATACTGTTCTGAGACTTTTCATTCCTTTGTCATTGGACAAACTTACAAAATCAGTGAGGGGTCAAATAATTATTTCCTCCACTGTATAAGAAAAAAAAGTTTACTCACCTGCAGAAGATTCCTCTCCCGGCCTCCCTCCGGCACGCAGCAGCTCCCCCCCCCCCCCCCGATGATCTTCGTGCAGCAACTCGGGCAGCAAAACTCCCGTGCTGACAAGCAGAGCAGGGCTACAGGTAAATTGCGCCTGAAGCCCTGCACTGGAGACACAAATAGTCTCCAGTGCATTGCTTCGTACGCCATTTTCCTATAGCCCTGCACGGCCTGCCGGAACTCACAGACTCCGCAGGCTGCAGAAGTGAGCTTATGGGCTGTCTGTTAGGAGCCGGAAGCCAGTTCACCACCTGAGGACACACCATCTGGCGGGGAGGGGGTGGCCGCGGTCCACCCTCCGCACAGCACTTTTGACTGCCTGGTCGCCCTGGTGGACCAGGTGCCTCTGTAAGCAGGTAAGAAGGAGTCACAAAGGGGGACACAAGGAGTCACAAAGGAGGACAGAAGGAGTCACAAGTGAACTAAAGGAGGCACACAGGGGCACAGGAGGAGGCACAATGGGGTCAGGAGGAGGCACAATGGGGACAGGAGAAGGCACAATGGGGACAGAAGGAGGCACAAATGGGACAGAAGGAGGCACAGGGGCAACAGGAGGTACAGTGGGACAGAAAAAGGCATGAGGGCCAGGAGGAGGCACAAAAGAGGACAGAAGGAGGCACAAAGTGAGGCAGGAGGCAGCACAATAGGGACAGATTGAGGCACAAAGGGGAACAGAAGGAGGCACAATGAGGGACAGAAAAAAGCACAAAGGGAGGCAAAAGGAAGCACAGGGAGACAGTAGGAGGCACAAAGGGGGGGGGGAGGGGAAGTATGCACAAAAGGGGGACAGAAGGAGGCACAAAAGGGGGACAGAAGAGAGGGTTGTAAGGTGGCACAGGGAGACAGGCGGCAGAGAACGACAAAAAGAGCCACATAGAGACAGAAGGAGGCGCAGGGGATAGAGGTGGCACATGGGGACTGCAGAGGCACATGGAGACAGGAGGCACAAGGGAAGACAGAAGGGGGGAGCAGAAGGAGCCACAAGGAGACAGAAAAAGGCACAAAGGGGCACAGAGAGACAGAAGGAGGCAGAAAGAGCCACAGGGAGACACAAGGGGGCAGAGGAAGGCACAGAGGACAGAGGTGGCACATGGAGACAGGAGGACAGAAGGAGGCAGAGTGGGACTGAAGGAGAAACAGGGGGCAGAGGTAGCACAAGGGGACAAATAAAGGCAAAGGAGGCACAAAGGGGCACAGAAGGAGGAAGAGGTGGCACAGGGGGACTGGAGGAGGCACATGGAGACAGAAGGAGGCACAAAAGGGGAAAGAAGGATGCACAAGGCACGAAGGTGGCAGCTGCCTGCAACTTACGCTAAGTAGATGCAGCAGAAGCAATAGGACACCCATGGGGCAGGGCTTAATTTGTGGGCCTGTGCTTAATCCAGCAACATGGCGCCTCCCCCAGGACCAATGGTACTCCAGGCAATGGCCTGTACTGCCTATGCCTAGAGGCGCCCCTGACTGTGTAAACACTTGGCCAGCAGCACTGCAGCACACATTGACTGACTAACACACAATGAAATCAAGCTAATTAACGATTTAACAATAGTGTAGTGATAGTGAAGGGGTTAATCACTGAACAGCTTAGGTTTATCACTGTGTACAGCCCTTTGTAGGCCAGCAGCACTGGAGCATGTCTCTCAGTGAGCATTCACAAGCAAGGGACGATATGTCTCATCATGGCAGCCCTCGTTATTATACAGGGGGCTGGCCAGTGTTCCTTTCTGTAACTGGGTGCCAGGGTGTAGGCTGGGAGCCCTCTGATTGGCTTAATGAGATCAGGTGTGGCTGGCCAGGGTTCCCCTCTGTGATTGGTTGCTGGGGCTTCTGCTGGGAGCCCTCTGGCTCCCAGGACGTCCTGGACCTCTTACAGTATTTCAATGGTCAGATATTCACGGATATCCGCTGTATCCGCGGATATCCTCATAGCCCAGCCAACTATCCGCATATAGCTATCCGGATTTGCCAAGGTATCTGGAATCCGGATTAGAGGTCGGGTAGCTGAAAAAAGGTTACATATCCGGGTTACCCGGATATCCGGAATCCTGATGAGCAGCCCTGGTAATGTATTCACTGGTTACAGCAATAAATGAACTTAAAGAGACACTGAAGCGAAAGAAATTATGATATAATGAATTGGTTGTTTAGTACGGATAATTACTAGAACATTAGTAGCAAAGAAAATATTCTCATATTTTTATTTTCAGTTATATAGTGTTTTTTATAACATTGCATAATTTTCTAATATTTGCAGTTTACACGCTACTCAGCATTCTAAATAATTTTACAGAGCAGGGCAGTGAACTTTTGAACTGTCCTCCAGAGAGAAAAAGAAAATACAGTGCCAGACGGTTGAGATAAGAAGCTTCAGAAGACAGAGCTCTCTGCGACTTTGAAAGCCGTGGAGCTCAATGGCTCTTTTGCATAGAGAACAATTGGAGAATCTTAACTCTTCCTGTACTGGAAACAAAATTAGACTTCTGTCTCTGTTTCTAATGTTTTATTTCTTAGCTGTACCACACATACAAATCATTATATCATAATTTTTTTTTCGCTTCGGTGTCTCTTTAAATGCATCAGGCCTCCAGGAGAGATGTTCAATGAACGTCACATTTTGTAGTAATTTGTATGTGATTCTTGTACAGCCTGCATGCCCCTGACCTACCACCAGGCCCTAGGCACTTGCCTACGTTACCCTGTGGATGACCCGTCACTGACACTTTCCTGCACACACAGAGAGTTCGGCCGCTATACCTGCAGCAGTGCTGTAATTGGAAGTTGAAAGTTCCCATGACTGGAATTACAGTCATTATGGGCGACTCCGGCAGCAATGGTCATTTCGTCTTCTGCAGTGATTAATTAAGCCAATTACCACTTAGAAAAGGTTAAAGATTATAAATGGTGTTCCTCTTTTGCAGCCACAACGCGCCATAAATCCCAGCGCTGATCATATTTCTGTCATTTGAACACTGATTAGCCAAAGCTCCTCAGAGGAATCACTGCTATTATCCTCTATAGCCAGAAATTCTAATCCAACAATAGAAATCAGCAGGTGATTTGTGTGAAATCAAATCCACAGCGACAGTGCAGTCTCAGTTTATAAAGAAAAGGGGGGGGGGGTGATTGAAGAGGAGAAGGAAGGAAGAAGAGGCGAGAGAGAGAGGCAGTGGTGTAGCTCAGGAGCTTTGGGCCCCGGTGCAAGTTTTACACTGGGATCCCCCAGGCACTCTATACATAATTGATATTGCACACCAAAACCTGCCGAGGTGCAAGCATGGGATGGGGAGCAGTTTGTGAATGATTACTACAATTCAAAGTAATAAAAGTAAACTAGCTGCAGTGTGTGCTGATCCCTGCTACCTCCAGTATGTACAGTATAAGCTGTTACTCTGTGCCTGTACTGATAGTAATCTTACTGTAATGTGTGCTGATCTCTGCTACCCCCAGTATGTACAGTATAAGCTGTTACTCTGTGCCTGTAGTGAGAGTAAACTAGCTGCAGTGTGTGCTGATCCCTGCTACCTCCAGTATGTACAGTATAAGCTGTTACTCTGTGCCTGTACTGATAGTAATCTTACTGTAATGTGTGCTGATCTCTGCTACCCCCAGTATGTACAGTATAAGCTGTTACTCTGTGCCTGTAGTGAGAGTAAACTAGCTGCAGTGTGTGCTGATCCCTGCTACCTCCAGTATGTACAGTATAAGCTGTTACTCTGTGCCTGTACTGATAGTAATCTTACTGTAATGTGTGCTGATCTCTGCTACCCCCAGTATGTACAGTGTATAAACAGTTACTATGCACCTCTACTAATAGTAATCTACAGGGGTGTAGCAATAGGGGGTGCAGAGGTAGCGACCGCATCGGGGCCCTTGGGCCAGAGGGGCCACAAAGGGTCCTCCCTCTACTTCATTATTAGCTCTCTATTGGTCCTGTGCTCATAATAATCACTTCTATACATACTTTAAATAGTGGTAATCATTAACAAAGTGCTCCCCATTCCCTTCTTGCACCTCTGACACTGTAGTTGCCATTGGCAGGTTTTGTGCGCCGTATCAATTGTTATGTATAGAGTGCTTGGGGGGCTCCAATGTAAAGCTTGCATCGGGGCCCACAGCTCCTTAGCTGCGCCACTGGTAATCTAGCTGCAGTGTGTGCTGATCTCTGCTACCTCCAGTAAGTACATAAGCTGTTACTCTGCGCCTCTGCTGGTATTAAACTCTCTGCAATGTGTGCTGATCTCTACTATCCCTAGTATGTACAGTATAAGCTGCTACTCTGTGCTTATACTTATAGTAATCTAGCTGCAGTATATGCTGATCCTTGCTACCTCCAGTATGTACACATACCTCCCAACATTTGCAAATGAGAAAGCAGGACACTTAGGCCACACCCCTGACACACCCCAACCACACCCCCTGACACACCCCTAGTCAATCATACACACATATATATATATATATATATATTTTTATTTTTTTTAATAAACCTGCAATGGTCCTTTACAAGGGTGAGGGTGCTCATGGGTGAGGAGGCGAAAAAATGATCGAGGCCCCAGCCGGCGGATGCGGTGTTTGGGATGCAGGTCTGGGATAATATTGTCCCTCCCTCCGAATGTGCCCCCCAGTGTCCCCCTGTATGCAGAGTTTAAGAGCGCAGCAGAGTGAGCAGTCTTACCATTCATCCTCGCGTACGGGCAACTCTGGCTCTTCTCCGCTTCCTGCTTCCTGTGACGTCACAGGAAGTAGATGGAAGCCAGAGATGCCCGGTACGTGAGGATGAATGGTAAGATTGCCCGCTCCACTGTGCTCTTAAACTCTGCATACAGGGGGACACTGGGGGGCACATTCGGAGGGAGGGAAGGGAGGGAGGGACAATATTATCCCACACACCGCATCCGCCGGCTGGGGCCTCAATCATTTTTTTTGCACATCTGACCTCCCAGCCGCCCGGGACACTGGGGGGTCATAACAGGACAGCGAGAGAGACCCCCCTCCCCAAATCGGGACAGTCCCGACGAAAACGGGATGGTTGGGGGCTATGTGTACAGTATAAGCTTCTCTGCCTTTTGGCTAAGATCAAGTGTAGTATCTGTTCTTATCTGTCTCAGGGCTGTGGGCTACTGGGACCCCTGGCCTGGTCACCCAGGGGGGGACATCTTTAACGGGTGAGCAGGGGGGAGCATGGCCCTCAGGCCTCTAGTAAAGATGTCTTTCCCGACTGCCCCCCCAGAGGCTGACTGAATGGATCTACCATGGTCGAAGCTGAACGGCTGAGGGCTTTGCTTAGGCGTACTTTCCCTGGAAGTGGCGCTCCAGGAGTACCTGAAAAACCTGGGGCCTGGAAAATCCCATGGTGCAGTAAGGTGCTTAGGTCTGTACTGCCCAGAGCCGGCCTTTGGGGGTGGCAA
Organism: Hyperolius riggenbachi; assembly: GCF_040937935.1. NCBI lineage: Eukaryota > Metazoa > Chordata > Amphibia > Anura > Hyperoliidae > Hyperolius > Hyperolius riggenbachi. Next base: position 450,042,708 of record NC_090649.1, read on the forward strand.
GTGGGGCAATCGCCCCAGGCCCCGCACCTGAGGAGGCCCCGCACCCTCTGCAGTGCTGGGGAGAGCGGACATAGTTGTTAAAACTCACGTGTCTTCACCGATGCTCACAGCTACCATCTATTTCCTCTCCCAGCATCTGTGTATTGGTAACAGAGCCCCCTATGATGACGTGACCACATGTCTAATGTCTAATCTGTACTGCAGGGCACCTACCTGTCTAATCTATACTGCAAGCACCTATCTAATCTGTACTGCAGGGCACCACCCTATCTAATCTATAATGCAGGCACCTATCTAATATATACTGCAGGGCACCACCCTATCTAATCTATACTGAAGGCACCTATCTAATATATACTGCGGGGCACCTACCTAACTAATCTATACTGCAGGCACCTATCTAATCTATACTGCAGGGTACCTACCTACCTATCTAATCTGTACTGCAGGGCACCTACCTATCTAATCTGTACTGCAGGGCACCTACCTATCTAATCTGTACTGCAGGGCACCTACCTGTCTAATCTACACTGCAGGCACCTATCTAATCTGTACTGCAGGGCACCTACCTGTCTAATCTATACTGCAGGCACCTATCTAATCTGTACTGCAGGGCACCACCCTATCTAATCTATACTGCAGGCACCTATCTAATCTATACTGCAGGGCACCTACCTATCTAATCTATACTGCGGGGCACCTACCTATCTAACCTTTACTGGAGGCACCTACCTATCTAACCTATACAGAGTGTGTGCTTCCACAATGTGTGTATCCACAGCATACGTCTCTAGGCCCCACATATGACACTAGCCCCAGGCTCCGCTCTAAGGCCACCTCTGGTACTGCCCATATGCATTGCCGACTAACGCCTTTTGGCTAGGGAGAGTGCGGAATTTTTACAACACCGGCCGCAAGGTCGGGACCAGCTTGCTGGCACCGGGGACTTGTCCCCTGGGGACTTCGGTCCCCACCCTGACTCCCTCTTGGGGGAGCCACCCGGACCATGTGGGAGGGGGTGTTTATGCACTTCCACTTTTTCTGTGCATGGGCATAAAGCCTTGCTTACTCTGGGCTCCTGTTGCATGCAGCAGGAGTCAAGAAAGCTACGTAGGTATACTGATAGTAAACTAGCTGCAGTGTTTGATGATCTCTACTATCCCCAGTATGTACAGTATAAGCTGTGCCTGTACTGATAGTAAACTAGCTGCAGTATGCACTCATCATTGCTACCTCCAGTATGTACAGTATACAGGCGCGGATTTACATTACTGGAGCCTATAGGCACAGATGTACTGGCACCCTAGACTTCGCCCTCCAGGAACCCACAAACCCCACAAGTGTGCTGGGTGGCCCAGCTGTCACTTCTCTCTTATTTACTTGCCTGTCATAGGTAGCTACAGGTGCCCCTTAGCATTGGGTAGCCAGGGGTGCCCTCAGTATTAAAGAGAGTCTGAAGCGAGAATAGATCTCGCTTCAGACCTCATATATAGCAGGGACACGTGTGCCCCTGCTAAAACGCCGCTATCCCGCGGCTTAACGGGGGTCCCTGTCCCCCCAAATCCCCTTCGTAATGCGGGGGAGCGCTTCCGCATTGGGGCAGGGCTAACCGCCGCAGCCCTGCCCCACGCGCATCTGTCAGCGCTTATCTCCGCCTCTCCCCCGCCCCTCTCAGTCTTCCTTCACTGAGAGGGGCGGGGGAGAGGCGGCGATGTGCGTCTGATAGACGCGCTGGGAGGCAGGGCTGCGGCCGTTAGCTCCGCAGCCCTGCCTCTTCTATTGTGTCTTAGCTGAATTGTACTGTAGTCTGACACCGTCAGTCAGTGTCAGCTAGGGTCTTTGTGTGCGCAGTGCACATCTGCGCTGTCAGCACCCTCCAGTTAGTGCTACACCCGTCCTCCTATTGTTTATATATATATATATATATATATATATATATATATATATATATATATATATATATATATATATACTACTTCTATTGTGTCTTAGCTGAATTGTACTGTAGTCTGACACCGTCAGTCAGCGTCAGCTAGGGTCTTTGTGTGCGCAGTGCACATCTGCGCTGTCAGCACCCTCCAGTTAGTGCTACAGCCGTCCTCCTATTGTTTATATATATACTACTTCTATTGTGTCTTAGCTGAATTGTACTGTAGTCTGACACCGTCAGTCAGCGTCAGCTAGGGTCTTTGTGTGCGCACTGCGCACTCTCTCGTTAGCGCTACACCGATCTCTGCTGTAGAGTACACCTGTCTGTCACCTCACACACCCACCACCACCAGTCCCACCCCATTAAAGTAGCCCACTTGTCCCACCCGCCTTTACATACATACGTTTTTTTTTTAATTTGTATAATATTGAAAATATACAATGTCTGGCACTGCCAGCCGCGGTCTGGGCAGGGGCAGCAAGGGCATCGCCAAGAGAGGAGGTCGTGGGCGTGGCAGCCGCGCCACCACCACCATGCGCAGTTCTGCGTCTGCACCAGTGGCTATTCCGCCATTAGCCACTGGACGTGGACGCCTTGGCCACCCAACAGCTGGGAGTCACGCTGCAGAGACACAGCAGCAGCAGCAGCAGCGTGTGGCCCAGATGTTCCTCCCACTGCCAGGTCGTAGCCGTCCCATTGAGGAGAAGGACGCAGACGCTGTGGTGGAACTGATGGTGGATGAGCAGGCCACCATTAGCTCTGGAACAGAGTCCTTCACCCCTGCCACCACTCCTGTTCGCAAGAGCAGCAGCAGCCGCCCAGCACTGCCTGGGGAGCAGGAGGAGGAGTGCAGTTCTCCAGCCCCAGCGGGCGACACCAGCACCCTGTCACTCAGCACCTTCTTATGGACCCCAGGCACAGAGAAGGTATGGAGTGCTGTTGCGGAAGAATTGGCAGAGGAAGGAATGCTGATGGGCACTTTGGGGGATGATGCGTTGGACAGTCAGACAGTGGTGACTGTCCATCCGCCCATGCATGCAGAAGGGGAGTTTGGGGGATCCCAGCAGGACATGTTTGTGGAGGGGGAGGATGATGATGACATTGTGAAGGACAAAGACTGGTTGCCACCAGGTCCTAGGAGTGGGGATGTCATCAGCTCTGAGGAGGAGGAGGATGCATCTGCGGGCCTTGCTAGAAGGATCAGCATTGCAGGCATGGGCAGGATCACAAGTGGGCGTGGTATGCAGGCCACACAGCGTGCTGATCAGGAGACGAGTTCTGCCAGTGCCACCACCAGCCGCACCAAGAACCCCTCCCCCCCCAACCACCACAGGGAGACCAGCGGCAGCAGCACCTTCCAGCCGAAGGGGCAACTTCACCTCCCCAATATGGAATTTTTTCACCCTTCCATATTTGGAGTGCAAGTATGCCACCTGCAACCAGTGCCGCAAGCAGCTCAGCAGAGGGAAGGAGCCCTCTGCGTTTGGCACCACCTCTCTGGTCAACCACCTTGCAGGGAAACACTTTCACGAGCATGAGGAGTTCGTGAAGTTGAAGGAAGCTGACAGCGGCAGTGGCAGACCCGCCACCACTGCGAAGCCGTCGGCAGCAGGAGTGTGTCAGCAACGCACTGCTCCTCCTCCCTCTGCAACTCCTGCCGCCGACACTGAGGCCTGTTCTGGCAGCCAGTCCTCAGTGGCCTCCTCTGCTCCCTCCACTGCGTCTCGTGCCAGCAAAAGACCTCGCCAGACCCTGCTCAGCGACACCATCCAGGGGATGGTCAGGGTTCTGCCTCCCAGCAGCCGTCGCGTGCGTCAGCTGAACGGCTTGCTGGCACGGGCCATGTGCTCCCAACTCCTGCCTTATTCCCTTGTGCAGGAGGGGAGCGACATGCGTGCGCTCCTGATGTGTGCAGCCCCCGATTGGCCAATCCCCAGCCGACATTTTTTCGCACGCATGGCCATCCCTGCACTTCACCGCTCTGTGATGGCCAATGTCGGGAGAGGGCTGGAGCACGCGGTGGGTCAACGGGTCCACGTCACCATGGACTCGTGGAGCAGCCGGTTTGGGACAGGCCGTTATCTGTCCTTCACCGCGCATTGGGTCAGCTTGGGGGAAGGGGGTGAGGAGGGGGGAGCAGCATCGGCCGGCACTGCCAGAGCAGCAGCAGCACCAACAACGCAGTGGGTGGTGCCACCATGCAGGGTCAGCGGAATAGCAGCAGGTTCCTTTGATCCGCTTCCATCCTCCGCCACACCAGCCCAAACCCCCTGCCTCAGCAGCAGGGTGAAGCCCCGCCACTGCCAAGCGCTGCTGGAATTGGTCAGCCTGGGGAAGACCAAACTGACGGCGAACCACGTCCTGGCCAAACTCCGAGAGCAGGAGAGGAATTGGCTGACCCCCAGAGGCCTCAGAGTCGGAGAGGTGGTGTCCGACAATGGGGCAAACCTGGTCGCTGCCATCAGCAGGGGAGACCTGACCCACATCCCCTGCCTGGCGCACGTCCTGAACCTGGTAGTCCAAAAGTTCCTGCGGACCTACCAGGGGATGGACTGACTCCTTGAGGCGGCAAGGAAGGTTGTGCGTCACTTCCGGCACTCGCCTGCAGCCGTGGCGAGCCTGGAAGAGGTGCAGAAGGAGCTGCACCTGCCACAGCACCGGCTCATGCTCGATGTTCCAACTCGCTGGAACTCCACCCTGGCGATGTTGGAACGTCTGGTTGAACAGAGGCAGGCTGTCAGCCAGTACGTTGCACGAGCAACAGTTGCCTCCCTCACTGCAAATGGGCGTGCCGCCACCAACCTCCCGTCCATCATCTCCACGGAGGACTGGGGGCTCATGCAGCAGGTGTGCTCAGTCCTGGCACCCTTCCTGCAGGCCACCAACATGGTGAGCAGGAACCATGCAATGGTGTGCGAGTGGGTCCCCTTGGTGTGTGTGCTGGACAGGGCCCTGTATGCACTGGTGGAAGAGGGAGCGGCAGCCTTGGACCAGCAGGAGCTGCAGGAAGCTTCACAGGCCACCTCTGAGGAGTAGGGCTCGGAGTTGGTGGAGGTCCCTGACCTTGCTGCTGATGAGGGGGAGCAGCAGAGCGCAGCTGGACTGGTGCGGGGGTGGAGAGTGGATGAGGTGGAGGAGGCAGAGGAGGACAGCAATGTCGGCTCTGGGGCTGCCGATGATGTGCCAACAGACGTGGCCAGACTGTTCCCAATGGCAGCGCACATGCTGAGGTGCCTGCGCAAGGACCCAAGGGTGATCCAGATGAAGCAGAGGGAGGACATCTGGATCTGCATGATGCTGGACCCACGTCTGAAGGGGAAGCTCAGCCAGTTCCTGCCTGCAGGAGGAGACCGTGCGCAACAAATGAGGGATTTGCAGCTGTCCCTTGTTGAGCGCTTGCAGGAAGCCTTCCCTGAGCCATCCACCCCGACTGTCCAGCCAGCACAGAGGCAGCAGCAGGTGCCTGCATCCACCAGCAGCAAGCGCTCGCGCACCACAGACCTGCTGTCTCTGACCCAAGAGCTCTACATGAGTGTAGAGCTGCCAAGGACTAGAGAGGAGGTGCCTGCAGCAGCATCCTTCTCCAGTCACAGGCAGCGCTTGACCCGCATGGTGGCTGACTACATGAGGGGTCCTTCAGCGGGCTTGACAGCGTGGCCCCTGTTGATCCCATGGAGTATTGGGTCAAGCACCTGCCGATCTGGAGCGAGCTTGCGCAGTACGCCCTGGAAGTGCTCTCCTGCCCCCCTTCCAGCGTACTGTCAAAGCGTTGCTTCAGTGCAGCCGGTGGAGTCGTCACTGAGAAGCGATCTCGTCTATCTCACAAGTCTGTGGACAGACTGACGTTTCTCAAAATGAACCAGGCTTGGGTGGAAGGCGAATTCATGGCCCCTGTTGTCGGCGAGAGGGGTACATGAAGTGACGACTGCCACACACACATACACCTGCTGCTGCTGCTGTTATATTTCATCCTGCTGTCTGTGTGTTTCCACTGCCATTACAAGGTGCTGCTGCCCAAGCGCCACCAGCTGTTACGCTCAAAAATAGCTGCATTCATTTGAAAGAAAAAAAAAAATGTAATTATTTTAGAGGTGTCCGGGTTGAAAACTGTGCTGTCCCAATTGTGTATTGGACACAATGTGGGCTTCACGACCGCTGTCTGGAACCTCATGCTGTTCATTTACGGCCCTGGGACCACCGCTAGGACCCAGGGCCTACTATGTCTCGCTGCCTGCGCTCCTGCCTGCTGCCAAATGCCAGTCTGCCACACACACTAATCCTCCTCACGCTGCCTGCTGTTATACTTCCTCCTGCTGTCTGTGTCTCCTCTCCTCTGCCAGGGAACACATTACAAGGTGCTGCTGCCCAAGCGCCACCAGCTATTACGCTCAAAAACAGCTGCATTAATTTGAAAAAAAAAAAAATTGTAATTATTTTAGAGGTGTCCGGGTTGAAAACTGTGCTGTCCCAATTGTGTATTGGACACAATGTGGGCTTCACGACCGCTGTCTGGAACCTCATGCTGTTCATTTACAGCCCTGGGACCACCGCTAGGACCCAGGGCCTACTATGTCTCGCTGCCTGCCCTCCTGCCTGCTGCCAAATGCCAGTCTGCCATACACACTTATCCTCCTCATGCTGCCTGCTGTTATATTTCCTCCTGCTGTCTGTGTCTCCTCTCCACTGCCAGGGAACACATTACAAGGTGCTGCTGCCCAAGCGCCACCAGCTATTACGCTCAAAAATAGCTGCATTAATTTGAAAAAAAAAATTGTAATTATTTTAGAGGTGTCCGGGTTGAAAACTGTGCTGTCCCAATTGTGTATTGGACACAATGTGGGCTTCACGACTGCTGTCTGGAACCTCATGCTGTTCATTTACGGCCCTGGGACCACCGCTAGGACCCAGAGCCTACTATGTCTCGCTGCCTGCCCTCCTGCCTGCTGCCAAATGCCAGTCTCCCACACACACTTATCCTCCTCACGCTGCCTGCTATTATATTTCCTCCTGCTGTCTGTGTCTCCTCTCCACTGCCAGGGAACACATTACAAGGTGCTGCTGCCCAAGCGCCACCAGCTATTACGCTCAACAATAGCTGCATTATTTTGAATAAAAAAAAAAAAAATTGTAATTATTTTAGAGGTGTCCGGGTTGAAAACTGTGCTGTCCCAATTGTCTATTGGACACAATGTGGGCTTCACGACCGCTGTCTGGAACCTCATGATGTTCATTTATGGCCCTGGTACCACCGCTAGGTACCTGGGCCTATTATGTCAGTCATATCACACTGCCTGACACACATTACTCCTCCTCCTGTAGCTGCATTGAGCTTCTGCTGTCCGTGTGCTGCTACCACTGCCAGGGAGAACAGAAGAACTATTTTCTACTGCCACCTGCCCACCCACTCTCCTACCGAGTACCGACCGACTATTACCACACACTACAAATAGCTGCAAGCCTGCAACTACTACTTCCTCCTCCTGCTGATGTCTGTGTTTTACCATCGCCAGGGTACGCAGAAAAAGGCGCTGTGGCTTGCAATGTGCCACTACCTACCGATTATGCCATCAACACAAATATAACTATGGTGTTATTACAATAAAATATTTCCAAAAATGAAGTAAAAAAAATATTACAAAAAAAAGGAAGAAGAAGAAGAAGAAGAAGAAGAAGAATTCCAACAACCATTTTGGACACACCTTCTCATGCAAACACTTTTCATGAAGTTAATTTACTTTTTTTGAGACCTTTTTTATAACTACTACATCACCACATAATCATTTGATGTTTTTCTTCATAAAAAAGGTGGTTTCATGCATCATTGACCTCCTATACAAGTTTTACAAGCTATTTAAGGCCAGCTCGAATATTTTACTCGATTACAGACTCGGATAGTGACATTGGATATTCGATTACATCGGATATCCGACTTCGAGTGAATTCGGATAGTTTACTATCCGAATTCGACCAAACTCGAATAGGATAATGAGGTATCCGAGCAACACTGATCTAACTACCCAGTACCTGTTGTGTTTACTTAACCCACCTCATCACTGCATATACCTTGCTTTGTGTTGAGTGAACCCAGCTCACTGCATCTAACTACCTGTTGTGTTGAGTGAACCCACCTGGCCACCTCACTGCATCTTACTACCTGTTGCGTTGAGTGAGAACCCACCTCACTGCATCTTAAGTACCTTTACTGTTCAGTGAACCCAGCTCACTGCATCTAACTACCTGTTGGGTTGAGTGAGAACCCACCTCACTGCATACAGTATAGCTAGCATCCCCCCGAGATGGACAAAATGGACAAACCAGGTAGAGGAAGAGGTAGAGGCAGACCCCGAGGAAGGCCACCAGGCACCGGCAGGTCTGTGGCTGTACGAGGTGGTGTTGCTGTGATTTCGTGCGGACCTGGCCCAAAATACATTGCTCAGAAGAAGGCACGTGCCATCACTTCCCAAAATCGTGAGGAGGTGCTTGAGTATTTAACACAGAACACCTCATCTCCCGCAGCCACCAGCGCTACAACAAGCACCACATCCGCTGCATTTGACACTTCGCAGAAGTTATTTGGTGGTGGTGGTGAAATCACTGATTCCCAGCCACTACTGCAACAACAACAACAAGAAGGCGCAGGTACACCACCTCATACGTCTGAGTTAGGTGGCGATAGTATGGAGGAGGGGGATGATGAACCACCTGAATTTGGTGCAGTTGAGGAGGTGTCTGAGGAAAGCGCAGCTGGCCAGGAGGATTATGATGACGATTATACGGATACCACATATGTTCCCGGTAGAGGAGATGACCAGAGGGACAGTTCAGAGGAGGAGTCCGAGAGGAGTAGGAGGAGACGACTCCATGATAGAAGCAGAGGGAGCTCGTCCTCAGAAACAGCTGGGGGCAGTGTCCGGCGCCATGTATCGCCAGCTATGGCCAGCCAGCCAACATGCCCTTCAACGTCAGCTGCTGATGCCACCGTAGCGCCATCACCCCAGAGGGGCTCAGCGGTTTGGAAATTTTTTCACGTGTGTGTCTCAGATCGGAGCAAAGCCATCTGTTGTCTCTGCCAGCAGAAATTGAGCCGTGGAAAGGCCAACTCTCACGTAGGGACAAGTGCCTTACGAAGGTACCTGGAGAGAAGGCACAAACAGCTATGGCAAGAACACCTGAGGAAAAGCAGCACCCCTCAAAAGACAAGCCACCCTCCTACTCCTCTTCCTCCTTCAGGTGTATCGTCTTCATCCACTTTCTCCCTTGCACTTTCACAGCCACCCTCCTTCGCACTGCCTCTTCCCTTCAGCGGTTCCTTCTCCTCTGCCCACAGCAGTACCCAGCTGTCCGTGAAGGTAGTATTTGAGCGTAAGAAGCAAATGTCTGCCAGTCACCCTCTTGCCCGGCGTCTGACAGCTGGCGTGGCGGAACTATTAGCTCACCAGCTATTACCATACAAGCTGGTGGAGTCGGAGGCTTTCCGTAAGTTTGTGGCCATTGGTACACCGCAGTGGAAGATGCCAGGCCGCAATTATTTTTCACAAAAGGCCATACCCAAACTGTACCGTGCAGTTGAGAGGCAAGTGGTGTCATCTCTGGCACACAGCGTTGGGTCAAGGGTCCACCTGACCACGGATGCCTGGTCTGCCAAGCACGGGCAGGGCCACTACATTACATACACAGCCCATTGGGTCAACCTGGTGACCGATGGCAGCAAGCAGGGAGTACGTGGCTGCGCAGCGGACCGACTTGTCACACCTCCACGGCTTGCAGGCAGGCCTCCAGCCACCTCCTCTCCACCTGCTACCACCGCTTCGCTGTCGTCATCCTCCTCCTCCTCCTTGGCTGGTGCCGCGATCTCCTCTCCAGCTACACAGCCCCAGCACCCCAGGGCCTATGCTGCATGCCAGGTACGACGGTGTCACGCAGTGTTAGACATGTCTTGCCTGAAAGTGGAGAGTCACACTGGAGCAGCTCTCCTGGCTGCTCTTAACAAACAGGTGGAGCAATGGCTGACCCCGCACAAGCTTGAGATCGGCAACATGGTGTGTGACAATGGCAGCAATCTCATTGCTGCGTTGAATTTGGGAAAGCTGACACACATACCCTGCATGGCACATGTGCTGAATCTGGTCGTGCAAAGATTTGTGTCCAAGAAGCCAGGCTTAGAGGACGTCCTGAATCAGGCCAGGAAGTTGTGTGGGCATTTCAGGCGCTCTTACAAGGCCATGGCACGCTTTGCGGACATTCAGCGTAGAAACAACTTGCCGGTGAGACGCCTGATTTGCGATAGCCCGACTCGCTGGAATTCCACCCTGCTGATGTTCTCTCGCCTGCTAGACCAGGAGAAAGCCGTCACCCAGTACCTGTATCATTACAGTACAAGGACACAATCTGGGAGGATGGGGATGTTGTGGCCCAACAACTGGACACTGATGCGAAATGCATGCAGGGTCATGGAGCCCTTTGAGGAGGTGACCAAACTGGTGAGTCGCGATGAGGGCACCAACAGCGAATTGATACCCTACGCCTACTTCCTGGAGCGTGCCGTGCGTAGAGTGGTGGATACAGCTGTGGAGGAGCGTGAACAAGAAGAGTTACAGCAGCAGGAGTCGTGGGAGCCATTTACACCCGAACCCGATGTTCCCACAACACCTGCGGCAGCACAGAGGGGGGAGGAGGAGGAGGAAGAAGAGGAGTCGTGTGGGGGAGGAGAGGAGTCAGACTCTGATGATGAGGAAGGTGTTTCTGTGGAGGAGGAAGAGGCGGCGGAAGAAGAACAACCGTGGCAGCCATCACAGGGGGCTTCTGCTGCTCCACGTTCCCGTGGTATTGTTCGTGGCTGAGGGGAGGAAGAGGAGTTGCGTCCCGTCACTGAGGAAGAGCAAGAGGAAATGGAGAGTACGTCTCCATCCAGCTTTGTGCAGATGGCCTCTTTCATGTTGTCCAGCCTGAATGACCTGTACTGGGTGGCCACGCTACTAGACCCTCGGTACAGGCACAAAGTGGCGGACCTGTTAACAACTCAACAGAAGGCGGAAAGGATGCAGCACTTGCAGAACAAGCTGTCGATGATGCTTTACAATGCGTTTAAGGGTGATGTGGCTGCACAACGCAATCAAGGTACCACTGGCAGTAACCCTCCTCCTCCCAAGTCCACGCAGGCAAGGACAGGATGCTCCAGCGATCTCAGGGTGATGTCGGACATGCGGACATTCTTTAGTCCAACTCCTCGCCATAGTCCTTCCGGATCCACCCCCTACCAACGCCTGGACCGGCAGGTAGCCGACTACCTGGCCTTGAGTGTGGATGTAGACACTGCGAAAAGCGTCGATGAACCCTTGGACTACTGGTTGCGCAGGCTTGACCTGTGGCAAGAGCTGTCCCAATTTGCCATACAACTTCTCTCTTGCCCTGCCGCAAGCGTCCTGTCAGAAAGGACCTTCAGTGCAGCTGGAGGCATAGTTACTGAGAAGAGAAGTTGCCTAAGTCACGACAGTGTTCAGTACCTGACCTTTATCAAAATGAATGAGGAATGGATCCCGGAGGGCTACTGCACGACCGAAGACTAAGTCAGTCCCCACACACAGCATCTCTGCCTGCAGGCCGCTTGCCTTCTCCGCCACCACCAATAGGGTCCAGGACTCTAGGCGGATTCCTGAATTTTTAAGGCCGCTGCTAGCAGCGGCCGCTACACTAATTTTTCTGGTGCGTGTACATGCCTGCCTAATTTTTCTGGCTGCACTGCGGGCGGCTGCAACAAAAAACAAAAGGCATGTACATGTGCCCATCCCCCTTCGTGATCATTACCTTGCCGCGGTGAAGGGGCTTGCGTATCACAATGAAGCAATGACCACCGGCTATTTGAGTGTCTCGGGTGGGGGTGGCACACAAAAGATAATAAGGTCATTGCTTCATTGTGGTCAAACCAAATTTGATCAGCTGGACAGTCACTGTTGTTCTATCATTGAGCTACCACAGCCCGGCGACCATATGGGCTTGAAAAACGCCACGGCCTACACTCTGGCCACGGTGCGCACCAGTCCAGCACGGTCGTCACTACGCAAACAGCTGTTTGCTGTGCGTTACACAGTGAGTTTGGTGTGTCAGTGTGAAGCAGAACTCTAATTACACTCCCTGATTGATGTATACCCATGCAAGATGTTTGAAAGCATGTTAGGCCTGCAATTTAGCATTCAATGTGATTTCTGCCCTTAAAACGCTGCTTTGCGTCAAATCCAGATTTCTCCCCGGGACTTTGGGCATGTATCCCACTCCGCCATGCCCCCCTCCAGGTGTTAAACCCCTTGAAACATCTTTTCCATCACTTTTGTGGCCAGCATAATTTTTTCTATTTTTCAAAGTTCGCCTCCCCATTGAAGTCTATTGCGGTTCGCGAACTTTTACGCGAACCGAACCTTCCGCGAAGGTTCGCGAGCGGGGTTTGCAAACCGAAAATCGGAGGTTCGCGACATCTCTACCCCTTACTCCCCGGCGCGTAGTGATCTGTGCTCCTCTACTCTGGTCCAGACTAGACCAGAGTAGCAGAGCAAAGATCAGGGCTGGGCCGAGGCAGAGGCGAGAGAGGCTCCAGCCTCAGGGCACAGTATAGGAGGGGGCGCACAACTCACTCAGCTATCATTCCCCTATTGTGTTTTAAGCAGAGAGAAATAAGAAAATAGGATACATAGCAGTGACTGCAAGCCAGATAACTAGAGGCCTGGGTGCCTCTTACTCTAATAGCAATCAGTGTCTGACAGCTAGGAGTGGGAGGGATGGAGGGGCGCACTTTGGTGTCTCAGCCTTGGGTGCCAGAGGACCTTGTCCTGGCTCTGGCAAAGATCACTCTATGCGGCGGGAATAGAGTAAGTCTTCTGCCGCCCGCTCGCCGCTCCTATCTGGAGGGGGGAGCCCTAAGGTGAGGGAAGGGGGGGAGATGTCCCCCCTTTCCCGCCGCTGTGCCTATCGCTCCCTCTTCTCTCTGCTCCCTGCAGGAAAATAATTAAATATAGAAAAACAAAACTAAAAAACCTCACAGTCACGGCTGGGCACCCCTGGGGACCCAGCGCCCGGGGGCACATGTCCTACCCCGCCCACTCCAAGCTACGCCCCTGTATGTGCCATTTCCAGAAATAAATAAGTCTGTCTTTGAACAGAAGCAAAATCCAGTACTTCATAAGCCTGTATTGTCAGACTTTCTCCACCAGATGGCAGTGTTGACACGTAGAAAAATCACTCTCGTTTTTTACTTTTATTTTTTTTGCTGAATTAAATTGTATTTTGCTCTCAGTATAAAGTGTGTATTTTTTTTTCTTCCCACCACCTCCAGTGCTAAAACAGCAGCCTCCAAAGACTGATATTTATGAGGACTGAAGAAAGGATTAATACAGAAACGGAAGCTTTTTATTTTAAATAATCTTTTTTATTCATTTTTTAAACAAATATTCATGCAAGGTGGGAAGGCAGAGATGAAATGTGCTGTTGCTGCCGCAGCAAGAGATGGTTTGTAATGCTGCTCGCGGAGTACGCAGCTGCAGGGTAGCAGGTGGATGAACTGTGCCTAGGCTGAGAATCTGACCATGCCACGCCTCTGTGTGTCACAGGGCGGAGCTTCACTCTCTATACTGACGCTGGGCAGAGCCTCCCTTTATTAGGAGCACTATATTACATTGTACTAATAATGGTTCTGTTCTATTCCTGTGATGAGATATACTGTCAACAAGTGAAACATCCTACCACACATTAGGGAACCTAAACTGAGAAGGATATGGATTTTTCAATTTAAAATAATTCTAGTTGCCTGACTCCTGCTCATCCTGTTTCTCTAATACTTTCAGACACAGCCCCTGAACAAGCATGCAGGTCAGATGCTCTGAGTCTCTGACTGAAGTCAGACTGGATTAGCTGCATGCTTGTTTCAGGTCTGTAATTCATCCACTACTGCAGCCGAAGAGATCAGCAGCGCTGCCAGGCAACTGGTATTGTTTAAAAGGAAATATCCATATCCCTCTCAGTTTAGGTTCCCTTTAGCAAGACTTTCTCTTCCTCTTACCCTTCCTTCATAGATGTAAGTGACTGGGCATGGCCATTGTATGGTGGTGGTATGTAATGTCTTTTGCATTCAGTGTACCGTATATACTTGCATATAAGCCGACCTGCAAATAAGCCAGGGTACACATTTTCCCCCAGAAACCAGGAAAAGGTGATTGACTCACTTATAAACCAGCCTTCCCAGTATAGCCACCTCCCTAGTAGCCAGATGTGCCCCCAGTACAAGTCATCCCCTACCCCATAGCATAGCCCCCAACCGTCCCGGATTGGTCGGGATTCTCCCGATTTGGGGGGGCCCTCCCGCTGTCCCGGGCCCCCCCTCTTGAATCCCGGCCGGCTGGGCAGATAATGGAGGCGGAAAAACTGATCGAGGCTCCAGCCGCGGTAATGAGGGATGCGGTAGCTTCACTGATTCCTCCCTCCCTCCCTCTGAATACCCCCCTATGTATGTCTGTGTCCCCCCTCCCTGTAGGCAGAGTGAGCGCAGCGGAGCGGGCAGTCGGGTTCTCTTACCGCTGATGCACGCCGCGCGTACTGTCTCTGGCATCGGACCTCCATGTGCTTCCTGTGACGTCATAGTAAACAGGAAGCACATGGAGGTCCGATGCCAGAGACAGTACGCGTGCATCATCGGTAAGAGGACTCGACTGCCCGCTCCGCTGCGCTCACTCTGCCTACAGGGAGGGGGGACACAGACATACATAGGGGGGTATTCAGAGAGAGGGAGGGAGGGAGGAAGCAGTGAAGCTCCCGCATCCCTCATTACTGCGGCTGGAGCCTCGATCAGTTTATCAACCTCATTTCTGCCCAGCCAACCTTTCCCCCTCCCAACCTAAAGTGGCACCCTCCTCCGCACCCACGGGCATTCCCCCTACCACCCTCCTCCCCAGGTGTCAGTGCACCTTGGCCCCTTCCCAGGCACCGTGTCCCAGGCACCCAGTCCCTGTCCCTGCACCCAGGCACCTGCACCTGGCACCCTGTACCCTTCCCCAGGCACCCAGTCCCTATCCCTTCACCAGGCACCCTGCACCCATTCCCAGGCACCCTGTACCCTTTCCCAGGCACCCTGCACCCTTTCCCAGGCACCCTGCCCCCTGCACCCTTTCCCAGGCACCCTGCACCCTTCCCCAGACACCCTGCCCCATGTACCAGTCACCTTGCTCCAGGCACCCTTCCCCAAGCACCTGGCCCCTGCACCAGGCACCCTGCCCCATGTACCAGTCACCTTGCTCCAGGCACCCTGCACCCTTCCCCAGGCACCTGGCCCCTGCCCCAGGCACCCTGCATCCTTCCCCACGAACCCTGCACCCTTACCCAGGCACCCTGGCCTCTGCACCCTTCCCCAGGCACCCAGTCCCTGCCCCAGGCACCCAGTCCCTGCCCCAGGCACCCAGTCCCTGCAACCTGCTCCAGGCACCCTACCCCTGGCCCCTGCACCCTTCCCCAGACACCCAGTCCCTGCCCCCTGTCCCAGGCACCCAGTCCCTGTCCCAGGCACCCAGTCCCTGCCCCCTGAGCGTCACCCTCCCTGCCTCTGAGTGTCACCCTCCTCTCTGCCTACTGGCACTCTCCTCTCTGCCCACTCGCACCCGCCTCCTCTCCACTCACACCCTCCTCCTTCCCACTGGCACTTTCCGCCACCCCACCCACTGGCACCCTCCTTTCCACCCAGTGTCACCCTCTCCGACCCACTGGCACCCTCCCCCGCAAACTCCCTCCCATTGTCACCCTCTTGCAAAAGCAGGGGTGTGGCTTAAGGCCGCACAAGGGGCGTGGCTTAAGTGTCCCTCTTTCACATCTTCAAATGTTGGGAGGTATGCCCATAGCCTGATGTGCCCCAGGATCATACAGCTGTGTCTCAAGACTAGAGATAGCCCCGAACCTCCGATTTTCGGTTCGCGAACCTCCCGCAAAAGTTCGGTTCGCGCAAACTTTCGCAAACCGCAATAAACTTCAATGGGGAAGCGAACTTTGAAAACTAGAAAAAATTATGCTGGCCACAAAAGTGATGGGAAAGATGTTTCAAGGGGTCTAACACCTGGAAGGGGGCATGGCGGAGTGGGATACATGCCAAAAGTCCCGGGGAAAAATCTGGATTTGACGCAAAGCAGCGTTTTAAGGGCAGAAATCACATTGAATGCTAAATTGCAGGCCTAAAGTGCTTTAAAACATCTTGCATGTGTATACATCAATCAGGGAGTGTAATTAGAGTACTGCTTCACACTGACGCACCAAACTCACTGTGTAACGCACCGCAAACAGCTGTTTGCGTAGTGACGACCATGCTGGACTGGTGCGCACCATGGCGAGAGTGCAGGCCGTGGCGGTTTTCAAGCCCATATGGTCGCCGGGCTGTGGTAGCTCAATGATAGAACAACAGTGACTGTCCAGCTGATCAAATTTGGTCTGTCCACAATGAAGCAACAACCATATCTTTGGTGTGCCACCCCCAAGACACTCATAGCCAGCGGTCATTGCTTCATTGTGATATGCAAGCCACTTCTCCACGGCAAGGTAATGATCACGAAGGGGAATGGGCACATGTACATGCCTTTTGTTTTGTTGTTGCAGCTGCAGTGCAGCCAGAAAAATTAGGCATTTTTGGATTCAGAAGGGCTAAGGCGTGGCATTGGACTATAGAATGTTTTCATGTCCGACATCACCATGAGATCGATGGAGCGCCCTGTCCTTGCCTGCGTGGACATGGGAGAAGGATTACGGGCAGTGGTACCTTTATTGCGTTGTGCTGTGACATCACCCTTATACGCATTGTAAAGCATACTTGCCAGCTTGTTCTGCATGTTCTGCAATTTGAAACCGATTCCTGCTGCATCCATCTGCTGTGTATGTTTCATCTCTAATCTGACCTGCACTCAATTTGAAACCGATTCCTGCTGCATCCATCTGCTGTGTATGTTTCATCTCTAATCTGACCTGCACTCAATTTGAAACCGATTCCTGCTGCATCCATCTGCTGTGTATGTTTCATCTCTAATCTGACCTGCACTCAATTTGAAACCGATTCCTGCTGCATCCATCTGCTGTGTATGTTTCATCTCTAATCTGACCTGCACTCAATTTGAAACCGATTCCTGCTGCATCCATCTGCTGTGTATGTTTCATCTCTAATCTGACCTGCACTCAATTTGAAACCGATTCCTGCTGCATCCATCTGCTGTGTATGTTTCATCTCTAATCTGACCTGCACTCAATTTGAAACCGATTCCTGCTGCATCCATCTGCTGTGTATGTTTCATCTCTAATATATTACATGTGGCTGATTTCTGCTGTCCTGCTCTGCTTTTCATATTAGTAGCGCCTAAGTAACATATTTACATTGTAATTTACTACTTGCTATTGAAATTCTGGCTTTTGTTTCACACTGCTGGCCTATCTGTAATTTCAAACAAAGTTGTAACACCTACAAGCTTGTTTGATTTGCAGGAGACTATAGTGGCCCTCCCCCCTGCTTAATTGCAAATCGTCTGCCAGACCATCCTGATTACTCATTTGCTCTGATGCTGTGTGTATATCAGGAGGTCTGGTAGTCGGGCCGGCCGACTTCGGGTCGTCTTCTAAGGGTCGTTTCAAAGGGTGGAAATTTACCAGAATTTACCAGAATTTACCAGAATTTACCAGAATTTACCAGAATTTACCAGAATTTACCAGAATTTACCAGAATTTACCAGAATTTACCAGAATTTACCAGAATTTACCAGAATTCAACAGCAATTCAACAGCAATTCAACAGCAATTCAGCAGAAATCAGCATTACACCAAGGTAACTTCCTCAATCTTTTAGCCTCACCTGCACTCCTGATCACTATTCAAACCTCACACACATTGCTTCCTCTCTCCTACTCCATGCATCTTCCACCGTTCTCTACACATCTACCTCTGTCCAAACCACTGCCAGCCTCCTCTCCACACAACGTAATGCACCCCTTCCCTCCAGTCCTTTCTCTGGCTCACCCACACTTCACCCACCATATTCCTACCAACCCTTTGCCACCCCTCCACCACTACCACATGCTATTCCTCCACCTGCTTCTCCAGCTGGTCCCAGTGCTTTCTCCCTCCATCCTCAACCCACCCATTCCTAGACCCCCACTGGTCCCCAAACTCCCAGCCAACCCCCTTCCAGCCCCTTGCATCCGCAGACCACACCATAATAATCTCATTCCCATCCATACAACCCCCAGGCACTCTCTCCCTCTGTTTTGTGGTCTATGGAATGCCAGATCTGT
The DNA here is from genome assembly GCF_040937935.1 of Hyperolius riggenbachi. Taxonomy (NCBI): domain Eukaryota; kingdom Metazoa; phylum Chordata; class Amphibia; order Anura; family Hyperoliidae; genus Hyperolius; species Hyperolius riggenbachi. The sequence goes on from NC_090649.1 coordinate 450,060,930, forward strand.
CCGCAACAAGCTCACATCCATCCATGAGCTCTTCCTCTCTAAATCCCTCACCTTCCTCGCCCTCACAGAGACATGGCTCACCCCCTCTGACTGTACCGCAGCCGCTGCTCTCTCCTATGGGGGACTGCATCTCAGTCACACCCCCAGACCTGACAACAGGTCTGGAGGAGGAGTGGGTCTGCTTCTCTCCGCACCCTGCACCTTCCGGGTCCTATCACCGCCCCCTTCCCTGCACTTCTCATCCTTCGAGGCCCATGTAATCCGCCTGTACCAACCTCTCCCAGCCATCATTGCGGTCCTATATCACCCCCCATCTGCTCCAACTTCACTCTTCCTGGACAACCTGGCCTCCTGGCTCCCCCACATTCTGTCATCTGACCTCCCCACCATCATACTCGGGGATTTCAACTTACCTATCGATGAGCCTATCTCCACTGCTGCCAAGCAGCTACTCTCCCTCACCAAATCCCTTGGTCTCTCTCAGCACACAAATTCCACCACCCACCGCGCTGGTCATACTCTTGACCTCATATTCTCAAAGTCCACCTCCCTCAGCAACCTGGACATCGCACCTTTCCCTATCTCTGACCATCACCTCCTCACCTTCACTATCTCCCCACCAACAACTTCTCTCCCCACCCCTCAGCCTGGTCGATGGCAGAGAGACCTACGTAATCTCAACCCAAATGTCCTAGCAAGTCCCCTTCTCTCCCTCTCCTCCCACCTACCCACCCTAACATGCCCCAATGAAGCGGCTGCACAATATAACCTTGCCCTCTCATCTGCTTTAGATCAAGCTGCCCCCTCAATCTTCCGCCCTATCAAGCCCCCCAACCCCCAACCCTGGCACAACACCCACACACGTAACCTCAGGAAAGAAACTCGAGCAGCCGAACGGAAATGGAGGAAATCACATCTCAATGCTGACTTCCTAGACTACAAGGCCAAACTGTTACTCTTCCACACTGCCCTCTCCGAGGCTAAACAAAGGTACTTTGCAGCACTGATTGTAACCCAAGCTTCCAACCCTCGACAGCTTTTTGCTACCTTCAATTCCCTCCTCAACCCCACTCCTCCCCCTCCCAGCTCCTCCCTCTCAGCCAATGACCTTGCCAACCACTTCACCACTAAAATTGCAACAATACGCAATGAAATTTCCCTCCTCCATCCCTCCCTTACCAATGCGTCTCAGGTTGTCCCTTTGCCTTCCCTCCCAGCGGCTCCCTTGTCTCATCCACCCCTCGCCTCTTTTGCTCCTGCCACCATTGATGAAGTCAGCCTGCTGCTAGTGGCTTCCCCCCCCACATCCTCTCCCTGTGATCCGGTACCCGCGAATACTCTTCGTCCCCACTTCTCTGACCTGGCCCCAGTCCTCACCTCCTTGTTCAATCTCACCCTTTCCACAGGCATCTTCCCCAAAGCATTCAAACAGGCCACTGTGCTTCCCCTGCTGAAAAAACCCTCACTCGACCCATCCCTACCCTCAAACTACCGCCCAATCTCCCTCCTTCCCTATGCTTCTAAACTCCTCGAACGCCTAGTCCACCAGCGCATTACCCAATACATCAACACCAATGCCCTACTTGACCCCCTACAGTCTGGATTCCGACCTGCGCACTCAACTGAAACAGCCCTCGCCAAGGTGGTCAACGACCTTACCCTTGCCAAGGCCAAAGGCAGTTATTCCATCCTGCTCCTCCTTGACCTCTCTGCAGCATTTGACACTGTTGACCACTCCCTCCTCCTCCAATCACTACAGTCCATGGGCATCCATGGGCTTGCCTTGGCCTGGATCTCCTCCTACCTATCCAATCGCTCCTTCACCACTTCCTTCAATGGCTCCTCCTCAACTCCTGCCCCCCTTTCAGTTGGGGTCCCCCAGGGCTCTGTTCTAGGCCCCCTTCTTTTCTCCATATACACTTCCTCAATTGGCAAGCTTATCTCCTCCCTGGGCTTCAATTACCACCTTTATGCAGATGACACTCAGATTTACCTCCATACCCCCGATCTCTCAGCCACCACCATAAACAAGGTCTCCTCGTGTCTCTCAGCAATTTCCTCCTGGATGTCAGCTAGGTTCCTAAAGCTTAACCTAGACAAAACTGAGCTCCTGATCCTTCCACCCCATGCTGCTGCACCCATCCCAGGTTTCCACCTCACAATCGACAACACAACCATTCTCCCTACCTCCCAGGCCCGCTGCCTGGGTGTCACCTTGGACTCTGACCTCTCCTTCATCCCACACATCCAAAACATCACAAGAGCCTGCAATTTCCACCTCCGTAATATCTCCAAGATCCGCCCATTCTTAACCCCGGACACGACCAAACTGCTCATCCATGCCCTCATCATCTCCCGCCTTGATTACTGTAACTCACTCCTTTCTGGCCTCCCCCTGAAGCGCACTGCCCCCCTTCAATCAGTGATGAACGCGGCTGCAAGACTCATCCATTCTTTGCACCGCTCTGCATCCACATCTCCCCTTTGTGAATCCCTGCACTGGCTCCCTATCCGTCTCAGGATAAGTTTCAAGATTCTATGCCTGGCGTATAAATCTGTGCACAAAACATGCCCTACCTACATCTCGCAGCTTGTTCACAAGTATACACCAGGTCGCCCCCTCCGTTCCTCCAACGACCTTCGCCTCACCACCCCGCGCATTTCACACTCCCATGCCCGCCTGCAGGATTTCTCAAGAGCTGCCCCCACCCTCTGGAATGCCCTTCCACCACCCATCAGACTTGCTCCCTCTTTCAACACATTCAAGCAAGCCCTCAAAACCCACCTCTTTATGATGGCCTACCCACCTCCTACCACACAGTAACTCTCTAAGGAATATTTAACAGCCCCCCCTAGTGTTTCCACCCCTCCCTTTAGATTGTAAGCCTCTGGCAGGGTCCTCCACTCCCTAGTGTAATCTACAGGATCATGTGCTCCTGTCCTATGACAGCCTGTACTTGTATTACTGGGCCTACCTAACCAGCCCATATTGCATGATCATGTATTTTGTACAATTTGTATGTATAACTTTGTTCTATGTGTATAACCCTATGTATGTCATCCTTGTATCATTGTATATATTTATTGTCCAGCGCTGCGTAATATGTTGGCGCTTTATAAATACAATAAATAATAATAATAATAATGTGCTTCATCCTTTCTGCTTTCAGGTGAGTTGGTAACATGTCCGCCACTTTGTGCCTATACCGAGGGTCTAGTAGCGTTGCCACCCAGTACAGCTCATTCCCCTTGAGTTTTTTTATACAGGGTCCCTCAACAGGCTGGACAGCATGAAAGACGCCATCTGCACAAAGTTGGATCCAGACGTACTATCCATCTCCTCTTGCTCTTCCTCAGTGACATCAGGTAAGTCCTCCTCCTCCCCCAGCCACAAACAATACCACGGGAACGTTGAGCAGCACAAGCCCCCTGCAACGCCTGCTGTGGTTCTGCTGTTCTTCTGCCGCTGCCTCCTCCTCCTTCAAAGAAACACCTTCCTCATCATCCGAGTCTGACTCCTCTTCCCCACACGACTCTTCCTCCTCCTCCCCCCTCTGTGGTGCCGCAGGTGTTGAGGAAACATCTGGTTCTGATGAAAATTGCTCCCACAACTGTTCCGGCCATAACTGTTCCTCTTCACGCTTCTCCACAGCTTGATCCACCACTCTACGCACGGCACGCTCCAGGAAGTAAGCGTACGGGATCAAGTCGCTGATGGTGCCTTCACTGAGACTCACCAGGTTGGTCACCTCCTCAAACGGCCGCATGAGCCTGCATGCATTTCGCATCAGTGTCCAGTTGTTGGGTCACAACATCCCCATCTCCCCAGATTGTGTCCTTTTACTGTAATTGTACAGGTACTGGGTGACGGGTTTCTCCTGTTCTAGCAGGCGAGAGAACATGACCAGGGTCGAATTCTAGCGAGTCGGGTTGTCACATATCAAGCGTCTCACCGGCAAGTTGTTTCTTCGCTGAATGTCCGCAAAGCGTGCCATGGCCGTCTAAAACCGCCTGAAATGCCTACACAACTTCCTGGCCTGCTTCAGGACATCCTATAAGCCTGGGTTCTTTGACACAAATCTTTGAATGACTAGATTTAGCACAATTGATGCAGGGTACATGTGTCAGCTTTCCAAAATTCAAGGCGGAAAGGAGATTGCTGCCGTTGTCACACACCACGTTGCCGATCTCCAGCTGGGGCGGGGTCAGACACTGATCCACCTGTTTGTTAAGAGCAGCCAAGAGAGCTGCTCCAGTGTGACTCTCCGCTTTGAGGCAAGACATGTCTAAGATGGTGTGACACTGTCGTACCTGGCATGCAGCATAGGCCCTGGGGAGCTGGGGCTGTGTAGCTGGAGAGGCGATCGCAGCACCAGTAGAGTTGAACTGTCACTCAGCCAAGGAGGAGGAGGATGACAACAGCGAAGAGGATGTAGCAGGAGGAGAGGAGGTGGCAGGAGAACTGCCTGCAAGCCATGGAAGTGTCATAAGTTGGTCCGCTGCACAGCCACGTACTCCCTGCTTGCCAGCGGTCACCAGGTTGACCCAATGGGCTGTGTAAGTAATGTACCTGTCCTGACCGTGCTTAGCAGACCAGGCATCCATGATCAGATGGACCCTTGACCTAACGCTGTGTGCCAGAGATGACACCACTTGCCTCTTAACTTCACGGTACAGTTTGGGTATAGCCTTTTTAGAGAAATAATTGCAGCCTGGCATCTTCCACTGCGGTGTCCCAATGGTCACAAATTTACGGAAGGCCTCAGAGTCCACCAGCTGGTATGGTAACAGCTGGCGAGCTAACAGTTCCGCCAAGCCAGCTGTCAGACGCCAGGCAAGTGGGTGACTGGCAGAAATTGGCTTTTTCCGCTCAAAGATTTCCTTCATAGACAACTGGCTGCTGTGGGCAGAGGAGCAGGAACCGCTCAAGGTCAGAGGCGAAGTGGAGGAGGGTGGCTGTGAAGGTGCAAGGGAGAAAGTGGCTGTAGATGATGCACCGGAAGGAGGAAGAGTAGAAGGAGAGTGGCTTTTCTTTTGTGTGCTGCTTTTTCTCAGGTGCTCTTCCCATTGCAGTTTGTGTCTTTTCTCTATGTGCCTTCGTAAGGCACTTGAACCCTGCGTGGGTGTTGGCCTTTCCACTGCTCAATTTTTGGAGGCAGAGAGAACAGTTGGCATTGCTCCGATCTGAGGCAGACACATTAAAACATTTTCAAACCACTAAGCCCCCCTTGGGTGATGGCACTATGGTGGCATCAGCAGCTGACGTTGAAGGGCATGTTGGTTGGCTGTACATAGGTGGCGATACATGGCGCTGGACACTGCCACCAGCTATTTCTGATGACGAGCTCCCCCTGCTTCTTTCAGGAACTTGTATCCTCCTACTCCTCTCTGACTCCCCCTCTGAACTGTCCCCCTGTTCATCTCCTCTGTTGGGAACGTACATGGGATCTGTATCATCGTCATCATCATAATCATCCTGCCCAGCTTCCTTGCCTCAGACACCTCCAAAACTGCACCAACAGCAGGTACTTCATCCTCCTCCTCCTCACACGTTACGTCCATAGTGTCGTCTAACTCAGATATATGAGGTGGTGTAACTTGCTTAGCGCCTTCATCTGGTTGTAACAATAATGGCTGTACATCAGTGATTTCCCCACCAAATAACTCCTGCGAACTGTCAAATGTAGTGGACGTGGTACTTGGAGTAGCGCTGGTGGCTGCAGAAGATGAGTTGTTCTGTGTTAAATAGTCAACCACGTCCTGACAATCTTGGGAGGTGATGTGACATGCCTTCTTCTGAGCACTGTACTTTGGTCCAGGGCCGCACAAAATCACATCACCACGACCTCACACAGACCTGCCGGGTGGCCTTCCTCTGGGTCTGCCTCTACCTCTGCCTCTACCTGTTTTGTCCAAGTGAAAGTGAAAGGTATGCACTGACTTGAGTAATACAATGTGAAGTCACACAGATGCAGTTAACAGGTATGCACGGAGTGGTATATCACACTGCGTGCACTACGTAGGTAGGTGGGCGCACAGTGAACAACAGGTAGTAGGTATATGCAGTGATGGGTATTACAATGTGCACCTGTCACACACAGACAGGTACCGGACAGGCACAGTGACACTGCGTGCGGTCACCTAGGTAGGTGGGTGCACAGTTAACAACAGGTAGGTATATGCAGTGATGGGTATTACAATGTGCACCTGTCACACACACAGGTAGTCACTGAATGTGCTGGGCCTGGAAGTGGCATACACAGTAGGAATTACCAAGGCTGTCTATGCAACACAAGTGTCAGTGGGCCACACAAAAAAAAATAGATCACAAGAACAAGATTAGCTCTTAAAAGAGCTGTTGAGGGGTGCTTTTCTAGCAATAAGAATCAGCAAGGAGCAAGCTAAGAAGCCTACAAGAGCCTAACTAAGCTTTCCCTATGAGAGTCTGCAGCAGCTTTCCCTTGTCTAATTAATGCAGGCACACGAGTGAGTCCAAAGCCTGACGCTGCCTGCCTTTTATAAGGGGGGGGGGGGGGGGGGAGTGGCTCCAGGAGGGAGTGTAGCCTGATTGGCTACAATGTGCCTGCTGACTGTGATGTAGAGGGTCAAAATTGACCCTCATGATGCACTATGGGGCGAACCGAACTTTCGGAATAGTTTGCGGTTCTCCATGATCGCGAACCCCGGAAGTTCGCTGGGAACCGCTCGGGCCATCTCTACTTATGAGAGAGACAGAGCAGAGAAACTGCCCTTAAGATCCTATGAGGCGAAAATAGGTGAGCTATCTTGGTTAATGTATACTGATTCATGCTGCTAATGACAATGTTAGTGGTTATATTTTAGAGTCTATATTGAATCAGTATTCAATATAGACTCTAAAATATAACCACTAACATTGTATGTTTTTGTATGTTTGCCCTTAGTTCTACCACTTTCTACGCTTTCTACTGATCGAATCGCATTCTACCATGTTCAGCCACCAATATTACTAGAACTGTGATCATCTTTGTTCCTGATTCCCTACCCTGATGATGTTACCAATAAAGAAAAGTATTTTTGTACCAGCGCTATGTTCTTAAAGAGGAACTCCAGTGAAAATAATGTAATAAAAAGTGCTTCATTTTTACAATAATTATGTATAAATGATTTAGTCAGTGTTTGCCCATTGTAATATATTTTAAATTCCTGATTTATATTCTGACATTTTTTACATGGTGAAATTTTTACTGCTGGCAAGTGATGTAGCTGCTGCTTGCAGTTTTGGCAGTTGGAAACAGCTGTAAACAGCTATTTCCCACAATGCAACAGGGTTCACAGACCGAAAACTGCCAAGAGTACGTACTCAGAATTTCTTTGTGGGAGGGGTTTCACCACAATATCAGCCATACAGCACCCCCTAATGGTCTGTTTGTGAAAAGGAATAGATTTCTCATGTAAAAGGAGGTATCAGCTACTGATTGGGATAAAGTTCAATTGTTGGTCGGAGTTTCTCTTTAAAGTCTTTTAAGGATCCGAGGACAGTTACAGGAAGGGTTATTAGTTGCTTGAGTAGAGTGTTATTAGTTTCCCGGCGGGTTATTAGTTGCCTGGGGGGAAGTTTATTAGTTGCCTAGGGGGAAGGGTTATTAGTTGCTTGGGGAGGGTTATAAGTTGCCCAGGGGGGTTATTATTTGCCCGGGGACGGAAGGGTTATTAGTTGCTTGGTAAAGGAAGGTTATTAGCTGCCAGTGGGGATGGTTATTAGTTGTCCGGGCCCGGGGGGAGGGTTATTAGTTGCCGGGGAGGTGTTATTATTTGTCTGGAGGAGAGTTATTAGTTTTCCAGGAGGGGTAATTATTTGCCTGGAGGAGGGTTATTAGTTGCCCGGAGGGGTTGTTAGTTGCCCACTAGGGGAGGGTTCTGTGTTAGAGTAGGGAGAGGTTAGGTCAAAGTGAAATATCGCAAATACAGTGGCTTGCAAAAGTATTCGGCCCCCTTGAAGTTTTCCACATTTTGTCCCATTACTGCCACAAACATGAATCAATTTTATTGGAATGCCACGTGAAAGACCAATACAAAGTGGTGTACATGTGAGAAGCAGTGTTGCCAACCGTCAGTAAATTTACTGACAATCAGTAAAAAAGTCAACAAATCTGGGCTGTCAGTAAAGTCCATAAAAAACGTTGTGGTGTCAGTAAAAAAAAACTAACTCTCTCTTTCCCACTTACTGCTTATCAGTTCATGTATCACTGTACACTGCTCTAGCTAAAGGTGTGTAATATCCGAGGCAGCTGCGGCGAACAGCACCGCAGCTGCCTCCATGCGGCCATCCGTCCGTTCGGCGTGCAGGACGCCGAGGACGGAATGTTCTCCCGGGCAAGGGGCTGCCATAGCGCGCGGGTAGACGAGAACTTTATGCGGGGAGGAAGCCCGTCAGCTGACCTGCTGGTCGGCTGACGTCAGGGGAGACCCATGGCGCCCAGGATTGGCTGATGAGAGGGGGGCGTGCCAATGAGGTCTCCTCTGCTTCATAAGCCTCCAGCCTGCATTACCACTTCGTCTGTTGTCGTGAATACTTGCGTGTTAGCGCGCAGACCTTAGATAGCTTCCCTGGTGTTGATGCTACGGATTTCACACCAAGTTAGGAAATTACGCTTGTTGTTGTTATTGTGTGTAGACTAGATCCGGGGTGTTGATACCAAGAACATCACACCCAGACTAGGATATTACTATTGTATTGATCTCCTGTATATGACTCTGGCTAGCACTCTGACTTTGTATCTGTCTTCTGATCTTGTACTTCTGCCCATCTGTCTTCCTGTTGCTGAACCTTTGCCTGATTACCGATTACTCTCTTGCCTCACGATTTTGTACATACTTACCTCACTGTTGCCGAACCTTGCCTGCCTGACCACTCTACTCACCAGTGGGCCCTCGCTAGTGTTGGGCGAACATCTAGATGTTCGGGTTCGGGCCGAACAGGCCGAACATGGCCGCGATGTTCGGGTGTTCGACCCGAACTCCGAACATAATGGAAGTCAATGGGGACCCGAACTTTTGTGCTTTGTAAAGCCTCCTTACATGCTACATACCCCAAATTTACAGGGTATGTGCACCTTGGGAGTGGGTACAAGAGGACAATTTTTTTTTTAGCAAAAAGAGGTTATAGTTTTTGAGAAAATCGATTTTAAAGTTTCAAAGGGAAAACTGTCTTTTAAATGCGGGAAATGTCTGTTTTCTTTGCACAGGTAACATGCTTTTTGTCGGCATGCAGTCATAAATGTAATACATATAAGAGGTTCCAGGAAAAAGGACCGGTAACGCTAACCCAGCAGCAGCACACGTGATGGAACAGGAGGAGGGTGGCGCAGGAGGAGAAGGCCACGCTTTGTGAGACACAACAACCCAGGCCTTGCATGAGGACAAGAAGCGTGCGGATAGCATGCTTTGTACCGCCATGCAGTCATAAATTTAATAAAGATAAGTGGTTCAATAAACAGGGACCACGCGGCAACGCTAACCCAGCAGCAGCAGACGTGATGGAACAGGAGGAGGCGCAGGAGGAGAAGGCCACGCTTTGTGAGACACAACAACCCAGGCCTTGCATGAGGACAAGAAGCGTGCGGATAGCATGCTTTGTACCGCCATGCAGTCATAAATGTAATAAAGATAAGAGGTTCCATAAACAGGGACCGGCAACGCTAACCCAGCAGCAGCAGCAGCACACGTGATGGAACAGGAGCAGGCGCAGGAGGAGAAGGCCACGCTTTGTGAGACACAACAACCCAGGCCTTGCATGAGGTACCGTCATGCAGTCATAAATGTAATAAAGATAAGTGGTTCAATAAACAGGGACCACGCGGCAACGCTAACCCAGCAGCAGCAGACGTGATGGAACAGGAGGAGGCGCAGGAGGAGAAGGCCACGCTTTGTGAGACACAACAACCCAGGCCTTGCATGAGGTACCGCCATGCAGTCATAAATGTAATAAAGATAAGTGGTTCAATAAACAGGGACCACGCGGCAACGCTAACCCAGCAGCAGCAGACGTGATGGAACAGGAGGAGGCGCAGGAGGAGAAGGCCACGCTTTGTGAGACACAACAACCCAGGCCTTGCATGAGGACAAGAAGGGTGCGGATAGCATGCTTTGTACCGCCATGCAGTCATAAATGTAATAAAGATAAGTGGTTCAATAAACAGGGACCACGCGGCAACGCTAACCCAGCAGCAGCAGACGTGATGGAACAGGAGGAGGCGCAGGAGGAGAAGGCCACGCTTTGTGAGACACAACAACCCAGGCCTTGCATGAGGTACCGCCATGCAGTCATAAATGTAATAAAGATAAGTGGTTCAATAAACAGGGACCACGCGGCAACGCTAACCCAGCAGCAGCAGACGTGATGGAACAGGAGGAGGCGCAGGAGGAGAAGGCCACGCTTTGTGAGACACAACAACCCAGGCCTTGCATGAGGACAAGAAGGGTGCGGATAGCATGCTTTGTACCGCCATGCAGTCATAAATGTAATAAAGATAAGTGGTTCAATAAACAGGGACCACGCGGCAACGCTAACCCAGCAGCAGCAGACGTGATGGAACAGGAGGAGGCGCAGGAGGAGAAGGCCACGCTTTGTGAGACACAACAACCCAGGCCTTGCATGAGGACAAGAAGCGTGCGGATAGCATGCTTTGTACCGCCATGCAGTCATAAATGTAATAAAGATAAGTGGTTCAATAAACAGGGACCGGCAACGCTAACCCAGCAGCAGCAGCAGCACACGTGATGGAACAGGAGCAGGCGCAGGAGGAGAAGGCCATGCTTTTTGAGACACAACAACCCAGGCCTTGCATGAGGACAAAAAGCGTGCGGATATAGCAGCAATGCTTTTTGCCGCCATGCAGTCATAAATGTAATACAGATGAGAGGTTCAATAAACAGGGACCGGTAACGCTACACCATCCCAGATGTTCATTGGTCATGTTACTTGGTTGGGGTCCTGGAGTGTTGCGTAGTCGTTTCCAATCCAGGGTTGATTCATTTTAATTTGAGTCAGACGGTCTGCATTTTCTGTGGAGAGGCGGATACGCCGATCTGTGACGATGCCTCCGGCAGCACTGAAACAGCGTTCCGACATAACGCTGGCTGCCGGGCAAGCCAGCACCTCTATTGCGTACATTGCCAGTTCGTGCCAGGTGTCTAGCTTCGATACCCAATAGTTGAAGGGTGCAGATGGATTGTTCGACACAGCTACGTCATCTGACATGTAGTCCTTGACCATCTTCTCCAGGCGATCGGTGTTGGAGGTGGATCTGCACGCTTCCTGTTCAGTGGGCTGCTGCTGCATGGGTGTCAGAAAATTTTCCCACTCCAAGGACACTGCCGATACCGTTCCCTTTTGGGCACTAGCTGCGGCTTGCGTTGTTTGCTGCCCTCCTGGTCGTCCTGGGTTTGCGGAAGTCAGTCTGTCGGCGTACAACTGGCTAGAGGAGGGGGAGGATGTCAATCTCCTCTCTAAAGTCTCCACAAGGGCCTGCTGGTATTCTTCCATTTTGACCTGTCTGACTCTTTCTTCAAGCAGTTTTGGAACATTGTGTTTGTACCGTGGATCCAGAAGGGTATAAACCCAGTAATTGGTGTTGTCCAGAATGCGCACAATGCGTGGGTCGCGTTCAATGCAGTCTAGCATGAATTGAGCCATGTGTGCAAGAGTCCTACCAGAATCCTCATCATCCTCTTGTGAGCGTTGTGATAGTTGTTGTGATGCATCATAGTCGTCACCTTCCTCCTGGTCTGCTTCTGCTGACCATTCGCGCTGAATTGTGGAAGTCCAACGTGCACCGCTCTGGCCCTCGTCAGTGGTGGCATGAAATTCCTGCTCCAACTCCAGCTGTTCCTCCTCCTCTTCTTCGTCATAGCTGCTGGGGCCAGCGTTCCCTGAGGCGGATGACCTGATGTTGGTACCATCACGCTGATCGTTTTCTCCTTCAGATTCCCCCAGTTGCATCATGACAGCTGTTTCCTTGATTTTCAACATTGACCTCTTCAGTAAACACAGCAGTGGTATGGTAATGCTGACTGAAGAGTTGTCACTGCTCACAAGCAACGTGGATTGCTCAAAATTTTGGAGGACTTGGCAGAGATCCAACATGTTGGCCCAATCGGATCCACAGAAGCTTGGCAGCTGGCCGGATGCGCCTCGGTACTGCGCCGTCATGTACTGGACCACTGCACTCTTCTGCTCACAAAAGCGTGCTAGCATGTGCAGCGTAGAATTCCAGCGCGTAGGGACATCACACAGCAAGCGATGGTGGGGGAGATTGAAGCGCTCCTGCATCTTGGCGAGTGCCCCCGAAGCAGTACTGGAATTTCTACAATGTTTGGCCACTCGACGCACCTTCAACAGAAGATCGGCCACGCCTGGGTATGTCCTCAGGAACCGCTGAACTACTAGGTTCATCACGTGCGCCAGGCAAGGGATGTGTGTCAGCTTAGCCAACCTTAAAGCGCGAATGAGATTACTCCCATTATCACACACAACCATGCCCGGTTTCAAGTCCAGCGGTGCCAGCCACAAATCCGTCTGTTCCTTTATTCCCTTCCAAATTTCCTCCCCTGTGTGCTGCTTATCCCCAAGGCAGATCAGCTTCAGCAACGCTTGCTGACGCATGCCAACAGCTGTGCTGCACTGCTTCCACGATCCTACTGCTGCTGGGTTAGCGTTTCCGGATGAGGTACAGCTTTGAGATGCGTTGGAGGAGAAGGAGTCAGAGAGGTAGGTGCTGCTGTTGTTATCCAGTGGGAGGGACGGCGGTGCAGCTGTTTGCGGCGTGGGCAACACCCGCGCCGTAGCAGGTGAGGAATCGCTGCCAGGCTCCACAAGGTTCACCCAGTGCGCGGTAAGGGAGATGTATCGACCCTGGCCGAACGCACTCGTCCAAGTGTCAGTGGTGAGGTGAACCTTGCAGGCAACGGCATTCTTCAAGCTTCGGGTTATTTTGCTGACCACGTGCTCATGCAACTCAGGCACTGCAGAGCGCGCAAAGTGGTAGCGGCTGGGAACCACGTAACGTGGGATGGCCACTGACATCATGCCCTTGAAGCTGTTTGTCTCCACCACTCGATATGGCAGCATTTCGCAGGCCAGAAGCTTGGCTATGCTGGCTGTTACTGCCACGGCCCGGGGGTAATTTGCTGGCAATTTCCTCTTGCGCTCAAACATCTCCGACACAGACAACTGAACCGTAGCGCTGCACACGGAAGGGCTGTTGGTTGTTGTGTTTGATGAACACTGGGAGACCTCAAGAGCACTACTCCGGAAAGTGACAGTGTCAGCGTCGTCTGATGTTTGTGAATGTTGTGAACCACGCAATCAGTGGCGTAGCTAAGGAGCTGTGGGCCCCGATGCAAGTTTTGCATTGGGGCCCCCCAAGCACTCTATACATAACAATTAATACGGCGCACAAAAACCTGCCAATGGCAACTACAGTGTCACAGGTGCAAGAAGGGAATGGGAAGTAGTTTGTTAATGATTACCACTATTCAAAGTATCTATAGAAGTGATTATTATGAGCACAGGACCAATAGAGAGGTAATACTGTGGTTGAGGGAGGGTCCACCGGGGCCCCTCTGGCCCAAGGGCCCCGATGCGGTCGCTACCTCTGCACCCCCTATTGCTACGCCCCTGCACGCAATGGCTGGGCTACTGCTGCTGCTGAGGCGGGTCTGGTGGTGAGTCTGGTGAACCCAAGGGAGGCAGTGTTGCTGGTACCCTGTCCTGCCGCGTTTGCCCACAGAGTGGGATGTTTGGATAGCATGTGGCGGCTCATGCTGGTGGTGGAGAGGTTGTTAATACTTTTCCCCCTGCTCAGGCGAGTCTTGCACACCTTGCAAATCGCCATGGTAACATCCTCAGTGCAGTCTTCAAAGAAAGCCCAGACTTTGGAGCACCTGCCTCCTTGCTGGCGATTTCTGTTTCCTCCTCTTTTGCCTCTCACTCTAACTTCCACGCTTGTGGTGCCTGAAATTGCGCGCCGCCTACCTTGTGGCACAAGGCGAACTCGTGCAGCAGTGGGTTCTTCAACAGACTCATCTGTGCTGCTGCTACGACGGCGATGTTCTCGTTCACAAATAAAATCTGGGTCTCTGTCCACATTGTCCATACCCTCCTCTTCCATCTCCTCAAACTCGTCATATGTCATTGTGGGGGGCCGCCGCCGTGGAGTAGAGCTCCCCAGAACAACCTCTGCGCAGCTCACTCCAACGTCGTCTTCCAGATCTTGTCGGCCGACCTCCTGCAATTGCAACCCCTCCTGCCCAACTTGCTCTGGGATTTGGGTTTCCGAGTCCTCCTCGGACTCGCCTTGTATTTCAGTGCGCGGTGCATTTCCCACAGTTAATGGTTGTGAATCCGGGCACAACATTTCTGGCTGTTCCTCCATTGACCTTTCATAGGTGGAAGTTTGTTGGGCTGGGAATAGCTCCTGCGAATACCCCATTGTGTCCTGAGGTAATTCATAGGACTGGTTATCTGGCAGTTGTGTGCGTGGTGTCGCTGCCGGTTGTGTCAGCTTTGTGCCCACTGGCTCCTTGTAACTGGCTGAGGACTCGGACCTCGTGCGTGATGTGCTGGTGCTGCTTAACCCACTGCTGGACGCTTGAGAGGTCATCCAAGTAATTATCTGGTCCTGTTCTTTTGGATTTGTGAGGGTTGTTGTCCTGGACAACATGGGCGGTATTGAGTGGGTTTTCTTGGGTGCTCCCCTGTGGCCTGTACGTGAACCGTCAGGGGAAACACCTCTTCCCTTGCCCCTTCCTCTTTCACCGGATTTCTTCCTCATTTCACTTATCCTTACAGTACACGCTGACTGGCAGCAGTACAGTGGCAGTACAGAAATGCTATACAGTACCACTATTCCCAGCAGCGACACAGAGCACAATGCTATACAGTGGCGGGTGAGCGGTGTACTACTGTTCCCAGGCCCAGCAGACACAGAGTGGAAGTAAACACAATGCTATATAGTCTGGCTGAGCGGTGTACACAGAGTGGCAGTACACACAATGCTATATAGTCTGGCTAAGCCGTGTACACAGAGTGTCAGAAAACACAATGCTATATATAGCGTGGCTGAGCGAGGTGCACAGTGGCAGTACACACAATGCTTTATAGTCAGGCTGAGCCGTGTACACAGAGTGTCAGTAAACAATGGTATATAGTCTGGCTGAGCGGTGTACACAGAGTGGCAGTAAACACAATGCTATATATAGCGTGGCTGAGTGAGGTGCACAGTGGCAGTACACACAATGCTATATAGCCAGGCTAAGCCGTGTACACAGAGTGTCAGAAAACACAATGCTATATATAGCGTGGCTGAGCGAGGTGCACAGTGGCAGTACACACAATGCTTTATAGTCAGGCTGAGCCGTGTACACAGAGTGTCAGTAAACAATGGTATATAGTCTGGCTGAGCGGTGTACACAGAGTGTCAGTAAACAACGGTATATAGTCTGGCTGAGCGGTGTACACAGAGTGGCAGTAAACACAATGCTATATATAGCGTGGCTGAGTGAGGTGCACAGTGGCAGTACACACAATGCTATAGAGCCAGGCTAAGCCGTGTACACAGAGTGTCAGAAAACACAATGCTATATATAGCGTGGCTGAGCGAGGTGCACAGTGGCAGTACACACAATGCTATATTAGTCAGGCTAAGCCGTGTACACAGAGTGTCAGAAAACACAATGCTATATATAGCGTGGCTGAGCGAGGTGCACAGTGGCAGTACACACAATGCTATATATAGCGTGGCTGAGCGAGGTGCACAGTGGCAGTACACACAATGCTATATATAGCGTGGCTGAGCGAGGTGCACAGTGGCAGTACACACAATGCTATATTAGTCAGGCTAAGCCGTGTACACAGAGTGTCAGAAAACACAATGCTATATATATAGCGTGGCTGAGCGAGGTGCACAGTGGCAGTACACACAATGCTATATATAGCGTGGCTGAGCGAGGTGCACAGTGGCAGTACACACAATGCTATATATAGCGTGGCTGAGCGAGGTGCACAGTGGCAGTACACACAATGCTATATTAGTCAGGCTAAGCCGTGTACACAGAGTGTCAGAAAACACAATGCTATATATAGCGTGGCTGAGCGAGGTGCACAGTGGCAGTACACACAATGCTATATATAGCGTGGCTGAGCGAGGTGCACAGTGGCAGTACACACAATGCTATATATAGCGTGGCTGAGCGAGGTGCACAGTGGCAGTACACACAATGCTATATATAGCGTGGCTGAGCGAGGTGCACAGTGGCAGTACACACAATGCTATATTAGTCAGGCTAGCCTAAGCCGTGTACACAGAGTGTCAGAAAACACAATGCTATATATATAGCGTGGCTGAGCGAGGTGCACAGTGGCAGTACACACAATGCTATATATAGCGTGGCTGAGCGAGGTGCACAGTGGCAGTACACACAATGCTATATATAGCGTGGCTGAGCGAGGTGCACAGTGGCAGTACAAACAATGCTATATTAGTCAGGCTAAGCCGTGTACACAGAGTGTCAGAAAACACAATGCTATATATATAGCGTGGCTGAGCGAGGTGCACAGTGGCAGTACACACAATGCTATATATAGCGTGGCTGAGCGAGGTGCACAGTGGCAGTACACACAATGCTATATATAGCGTGGCTGAGCGAGGTGCACAGTGGCAGTACACACAATGCTATATTAGTCAGGCTAAGCCGTGTACACAGAGTGTCAGAAAACACAATGCTATATATATAGCGTGGCTGAGCGAGGTGCACAGTGGCAGTACACACAATGCTATATATAGCGTGGCTGAGCGAGGTGCACAGTGGCAGTACACACAATGCTATATATAGCGTGGCTGAGCGAGGTGCACAGTGGCAGTACACACAATGCTATATTAGTCAGGCTAAGCCGTGTATACAGAGTGTCAGAAAACACAATGCTATATATATAGCGTGGCTGAGCGAGGTGCACAGTGGCAGTACACACAATGCTATATATAGCGTGGCTGAGCGAGGTGCACAGTGGCAGTACACACAATGCTATATATAGCGTGGCTGAGCGAGGTGCACAGTGGCAGTACACACAATGCTATATATAGCGTGGCTGAGCGAGGTGCACAGTGGCAGTACACACAATGCTATATTAGTCAGGCTAGCCTAAGCCGTGTACACAGAGTGTCAGAAAACACAATGCTATATATATAGCGTGGCTGAGCGAGGTACACAGTGGCAGTAAACAATGCTATATATAGTGTGGCTGAGCGAGCGGTGTACTACTGTTCCCATCAGCGACACACAATGACTGGGGGGGACCCTGGCTAGCGTGGCTGGAGAGCGAACTACCCTGCCTGCCTACCCAAAGCTAAACCCACAGACAAATGGCGGAGATATGACGTGGTTCGGGTATTTATTTACCCGAACCACGTGACCGTTCGGCCAATCAGAGCGCGTTCGGGCCCGAACCACGTGACCCGTTCGGCCAATCACAGCGCTAGCCGAACGTTCGGGGAACGTTCGGCCATGCGCTCTTAGTTCGGCCATGTGGCCGAACGGTTTGGCCGAGCACCGTCAGGTGTTCGGCCGAACTCGAACATCACCCGAACAGGGTGATGTTCTGCAGAACCCGAACAGTGGCGAACACTGTTCGCCCAACACTAGCCCTCGCCACTGGTGAGGTACAGGTTACACCAGCTCCTCTGGTGGAACCATTTTGTTAAGCTGTAGTACAGCCCCAATTACCTGCTCTATTAGAGCATCTGTCATTTCACTTGTATTGTATCTCCTTGGCTGCTGTTCAGTCTGGGTCACCCGCCCCACGGGTGTCCTCGTGCCTACAGTAGTATCTGAATCACCTGCTTGCCGGGAGATTCAGCCTCTTCGTTACTGTACTCTCCAGTCTGCTGGAACTTACGCTAGTGCACGTATAGTGTACTGATAGTACCTCACCAGCCCTCTGGTGAGGTCTGGTCAAACTATTAAAGTTACAGTTGCACCCAAACACTTACACTTGTTAGGTGTCCAGAGGTTAGTCATACTTGTATTATTGGTGATACTGCAGATCATCAATAATCAGACACTCTCTGTGTGCAGACACCCATCGTCACAAGGTGGCCATACATCTGTAGACTCGGTGGCTGATCGACCATCAGATAAGACAATTATTTTTGATATTATAAAAACCTGTGCCACCAAGAGCATACCTTATTGATCAAACCAATTTCGGGCTGAAATTTTTTCGCATATCGATCACATGTATCAATCGGACATGCTGGAAAATATCAGGTTGGCATGCTCGATCAGGTGTGCAGTGGCAAGCAGTGTTGCCAACTCATCCCTTTAATTACTGACACATATGAATTATACAGGTTTTGTGGCTAGGTAGATGCAGTTAAGGCACTGATTATGTGCAAATAGCCCCAGAACCTGTATAACTTAGACGTGTCAGTACTTAAAGGGATGAGTTGGCAACACTGGTGGCAAGGGCTGTGATAATCGAAACCAAAAGTGACAGAAACTCTCGGTCGCATCCCCCAAATGTAAATGTATCAAAGCGCCACCCCCCAGATGCCGTGCATTAATACTTCACCTGTCCAGTGTCCGCCACTGCACTGTTCTTCCTCACTTTAATTCCAATAATAGTAAAAGTGTTCTGTCAGTAAATTTTTTGTGCTTTGTCAGTAAAAATGTATTTCCGAGGATGGCAACACTGGTGAGAAGTGGAACGAAAATTATACATGATTCCAAACATTTTTTTTTACAAATCAATAACTGCAAAGTGGGGTGTGCGTAATTATTCAGCCCCCTGAGTCAATAGTTTGTAGAACCACCTTTTGCTGCAATTACAGCTGACAGTATTTGAAGGTATCTGTCTCTACCAGCTTTGCACATCTAGAGACTGAAATCCTTGCCCATTCTTCTTTGCAAAACAGCTCTAGCTCAGTCAGATTAGATGGACAGCGTTTGTGAACAGCAGTTTTCAGATCTTGCCACAGATTATCGATTGGATTTAGATCTGGACTTTGACTGGGCCATTCTAACACATAGATATGTTTTGTTTTAAACCATTCCATTGTTGCCCTGGCTTTATGTTTAGGGTTGTGGCCTGCTGGAAGGTGAACCTCCGCCCCAGTCCCAAGTCTCTTGCAGACTTCAAGAGGTTTTCTTCCAAGATTGCCGTGTATTTGGCTCTATCCATCTTCCCATCAACTTTGACCAGCTTCCCTGTCCCTGCTGAAGAGAAGCACCCCCAGAGCATGATGCTGCCACCACCATATTTGACAGTGGGGATGGTGTGTTCAGAGTGATGTGCAGTGTTAGTTTTCTGCCACACATAGCGTTTTGCATTTTGGCCAAAAAGTTCAATTTTGGTCTCATCCGACCAGAGCACCTTCTTCCACATGTTTGCTGTGTCCCCCACATGGCTTATGGCAAACTGCAAACGGGACTTATTTTGCTTTTCTGTCAACAATGGCTTTCTTCTTGCCACTCTTCCATAAAGGCCAACTTTGTGCAGTGCATGACTAATAGTTGTCCTATGGACAGATTCCCCCATCTGAGCTGTAGATCTCTGCAGCTCGTCCAGAGTCACCATGGGCCTCTTGACTGCATTTCTGATCAGTGCTCTCCTTGTTCAGCCTGTGAGTTTAGGTGGACGGCCTTGTCTTGGTAGGTTTACAGTTGTGCCATACTCCTTCCATTTCTGAATGATCGTTTGAACAGTGCTCCGTGGGATGTTCAAGGCTTTGGAAACCTTTTTGTAGCCTAAGCCTGCTTTAAATTTCTCAATAACTTTATCCCTGACCTGTCTGGTGTGTTCTTTGGACTTCATGGTGTTGTTGCTCCCAATATTCTCTTAGACAACCTCTGAGACCGTCACAGAGCAGCTGTATTTGTACTGACATTAGATTACACACAGGTGCACTCTATTTAATCATTAGCACTCATCAGGCAATGTCTATGGGCAACTGACTGCACTCAGACCAAAGGGGGCTGAATAATTACGCACACCCCACTTTGCAGTTATTTATTTGTAAAAAATGTTTGGAATGATGTATGATTTTCGTTCCACTTCTCACGTGTACACCACTTTGTATTGGTCTTTCACCTGGAATTCCTATAAAATTGATTCATGTTTGTGGCAGTAATGTGACAAAATGTGGAAAACTTCAAGGGGGCCGAATACTTTTGCAAGCCGCTGTATTCGGTTGTAGGATATCAGTAAACTCACAGATATTCTACTACCACTATGAAATGCTCCATTTTGCTGTTTTTGTTTCTTTTTTGATTGTGCCTGTGCCCAAATTAGCGTGCAGCGTTTTCAAATGTGTGCACCTGCAGAGCCTGGATTGGAGCCAGGTAGATCTTCTTCCTGGCCTCCTGGGTGGCCTTTGATGCTATGTTTATGATTTATTTTTACTTTGTATCTTGCATTGACTGTCTTCCTCTATAGGTTCCTCCAGATATATCTCCAGTTAACTTTTGCCAGAGCGTCTTCGTGTAGCGCGCTCCATACGTCACGAGTTGCATTCGATCGCTTTGCTATCTCAGCGGGTGGACTGCTGCGGACTGCGTGAGACTGTTTAATTCTGTTGTTCGGTTTAATTCCATGTGCTGTTGTTTTATCTCACCCACTGAATTATCAGCTTGAATCTACAAGATGTTTACATCCGCGGACTTTGTCTTTCCGCATTCACGTCTTTCGAAGCGCAACTTTCAGCTGTTTAAACTCGCTGTGCTTAATTATCAAGTAATTCAATGAAAAAAGATTTGATGTAAAGTCTGCAAAAAGTACTGTAGAAGAAACCATTGGTTGAGGCCTACCCTACTTCACAGGTGTACAGCAAATCAAGGCGCATGGAAACTTGGGCACCCAGTAATCCCGATAGTAAAATATTGGTATTTAATACTGATATTTTAGTATTAAAGTGTAAAATATCAGTATTAGATGCCAATATTTTACTGTGGTTAAACCTAAGTCTACTCTCACACAGAACCCCCCCCCCCCCCACACACACACACACCTAACCCTGACCACCCCCTTCAGGGGCAAACGCAGGATTTTTAAGGGGGGGGGGGGTTCCTGAAAGGTCCAGAAGCACGTATGTCCCGAGTGCTTCCGAATACAGGTGGCTCCATACTGCCCATGCACAAAAGTGCGCTGGCGTATTACGGAGCTGCCTATCTTTGGAAGTACTCAAGGACACTAGTGTTTGTGAGGGCTTCTGGTAGCAGCAAATGTGAACGGGGTACAGCGCTGGAACAACTCCCCAAGAGAGGAACAGGAGATAGACTTAGTTTGGACAACTCAGTGGAATATGCTACATAGTGTCACATAGCGCAAGCGATACCCATATGATGCAGGGATATATGCATCTGCGGAAGATGTCGGCGCTATATAAATACTAAATAATAATATTTTGCCTCACCAGGATTGCACTTTTATTTAGCTTTCCTGTAAGACAAGAACACACAGTCAGCTCTAGGGGAAGAGGGAAACAAAGGTGAATGAGGGAGGGCTGGTGCACACCAAGAGTGCTTCTGAGCGTTTTTCAAATCAACAGTGATATGAAAAGCGATTGGCTAATGTTACCCTATGTGGGTGTTCCCACATCAGCGTTGTGATTTTTTCAAAATCGCAGGTATACTGCATGTAGCATGTTTTTGAGCAATTCATTCAAAAATCGCTCTGAAAATCACTTCACAAAATCACACTCACAAATTGCTAGCGATTGCTATTGTCATTTTGGCGTTGCACTAGCCCAGAGAGAGGAGTGGAGAAATTGAGAATAGCCTGAGATGGAGCAGAGAACTTATCTGTATTGAAGTCCCACATCACACAGGCTACTTGCCTGTAATCGGACTCCTGTCCCTGTCAGTCTCTCACACAAGTCAGAAAGAAGCCCTCCTGGAGTCTAGGGACTGTCAAAAACTTTTCAGCTTGTTATCCACACACCTTATCCACACATGCAGTCATAACAATGGGGAGAGACCAGACAGATGTTTGCCCACAGACCCTGAGTCCAGGCAAGCTCTGCATCATGCTGTGCATATTTACCAGCTTGCCTGCACTCTAATTTCATCATGTCTGACACTTCTGTGCTGTGGAGAGTCCAGGACTCCATAATCAACATTCTCTCACTGCAGGCTGCATCTTCTTGTGAGGGTTGTGAGGGAAGCTCGGCTGCCTCTCTCATTCTATTAGCTGGAGGGAGGCATCCATCTGAAAATGGCGCCTGCGAATAATGGCGCACGGTGTTGCTGCTAATCCGTTTGCCGCTTATCGCTATTTAACGTTAAAGCCTTATTGTTATTTAACGTTAAAGCCTTATTGTTATTTACTGTTAACACACAGAACCCTCTCTGTACCTATCCCTAACCCTAACCACCCCCTGGTGGTGACTAACCCTAACCACCCCCTGGTGGTGCCTAACCCTAAGACCCCCCCTGGTGGTGCCTAACCCTAAGACCCCCCTGGTGGTGCCTAACCCTATTACCCCCCTGGTGGTGCCTAACCCTATTACCCCCATGGTGGTGCCTAACCCTAAGACCCCCCTGGTGGTGCCTAACCCTAAGACCCCCTGGTGGTGCCTAACCCTAAGACCCCCCTGGTGGTGCCTAACCCTAAGACCCCCCTGGTGGTGCCTAACCCTAAGACCCCCCTGGTGGTGCCTAACCCTAAGACCCCCCAGTGGTGCCCAACCCTAACCTTGACAGTGTTGCATTAAATCCATTCCCCGTTTTGCAGTTAAATAACGTCTGCAGTTTGGCTTATGTAGGGCGCTATTGATAAATAACGTTAGTGTGTGCCACTATTGATAAATAACGTTAGTGTGTGCCACTATTGATAAATAACGTTAGTGTGTGCCGTTTTTCTTCTTTTTTCCCTGTGCGCCATTATTATGCAGTACTAACGATAAATAGCGATAAGCGTATCTTTTTAATGCGGCGCCATTTTTATGCATAGGTGCTGTGTGCCATTATTCACTGATCCCGGAGGGAGGCACCAGAAGTAAGAAGGGAGGGAGAATGAGGCTGTTTATATTATGCGGGCTTCCCTGGCTGAATACACAGCTCAGTGCAGGGGGGAGGTTCCAGACACCCGGAATAGCCCCCTGAGTTCGCCAGTGTGGGGATGTAAATCCGGGCCTGCCTAATCCCCCTTGCACAAACTTCCTACATCATGCCTAACCCTAGCCCCCCCTCCACACTTCTTACCTGACGCCTAACCTAACCTCAGCCCCGAACAAACTTACTACCTTGCACTTGCACCTAACCCCAGCCTAATTTTAATCCCTGGAGATCCACATGAACATGGGGTAGAGGCGGTCTGAATACTATACACAAGTTTTGACTACAAAACTGTGAGTGCATATCTGTTTTATATACAAACTAGGGACCTTAGCCCGTTTAATAACGGGGTCTAGGTCTGTCTCTGCCGCCACCTGTAAGTGCGCATGCACGCGCGCCGTCACGTGCGTGCACATGTCTGCCCATCCATCCGGCCCCCTGGTTGTCCTGCTCCCATCCCAACAGCTGTCCCTGTGGCACATGCGTAGTAGCGCAGACACAAGGACACACACACACACACGGACATGGGAAGCAGAGACACATGGATTTTATTAGGTAGGATAAAGTGTTAGGTTTTTATGCTATGAAAGGCTTTTCTTTGAGGTAGCTTGCTGGATTATACTACACTAGTAGACCCAAGCCCGTTTAAAATGGGCCCTAGGTCTTTTTCCGGTGGCCATAGCCACCGGTGCGCATTTGCTCGCACGCTGCGCACGCAACTGCCGCGCACCGAGCGTGTGCCCGATGCAGGCGTGCGCCTGCCCACCTCGCTCGCCCGCACCTGCACACCTCCCTCGTCCTCCCAGCTCCCTGGTCCCAGCTGTCCGTTACTGCACACATGCGCAGTAACAAAAAACCTGGGCACACAGGGACAGCTGGCTGCTGGACGCAGCGACAGTTAGGTTTTATTAGGTAGGATGCTAAATCCAAAGAAGGGGGGATGTCATTGTGTGAAGAGGAACTTGTTTCTTTGATGACTTTTCACTGCTAAGCCAGTGAGGTGGGAGATGGCCCTAAGTGTCCAAACTCTTGAATATTGAATCAAACTGGTCATAAATCTATTCTGTGATGGCTCCGGTTTTATTGGGTGTGGTGGTGGTCATCTTTCCTATCTTGTTCATTGAACATTGTGACATTTATTCAAAAGGCTGTATACACTGTATATTCAAAGGTCTAGAACCAGGGCAGCTTTTAAGCATAAGTTTTGTACAGCAGGAGACATTGGCAGCGCTTCCAAACAGCGCTCTGCACATCTATTGCAGGTAGTCAATTCAGGTGCAGCCTCTGTTTGGAAGCGCTGCCAATGTCTCCTGCTGTACAAAACTCATGTAAGTATACTTATGGCTAGCTGCATCCATGTGCATCAATTTGCATTCAAATTATAGATTAGGACTAGTACATGATTTGCATCTGATTTGCATTCAAGGCATGTATTTAGCCCTGTGGGGCTCTGCGTGCCTCTGTTGGTCTCCAATTCAGTTGCAGCCTATGAGCGCTGTCATTTGTTTGATAGCCTTTAAGCATAGACAAAACAGGCAGAGGCCTAGAGTGACAACTGTAAGTGGGGGCACCGCAGAGCTAGTCTTAACACCCTGTACTTTATGGAGTTCTTATAGCCAAATACTAGTTCCATTAAGAAATGTATAAATGGTAATGTTAAAACTTAAATTGGCACCTGTGTCAGTTGCTACAACTTTATATTCTAACCTGTAAAGACCCAGACTGTAAGTAAACAATACAATGTTTATAAAGTGGATACACCACCCAGAGTGGGGACAAGCTCCTCCAGCATCCAAGGGTGAGACACCAAAGTGTGCCCCTCCATCCCTCCCACCCCAGCCGTCACACACTGATTGCTATTAGACTAAGGGCCCTCAACACCTTAATAACAACAACAACAACAAATAACATTTGTAGAGCGCTTTTCTCCCATAGGACTGAAAGCGCATAAGCATGGCTCAGACCATTGTGGTACAGAGGAAGAATTTTATAAGTCCGGAAATGCCAGGCTAAACAGGTGGCTTTTCAGTCTGGATTTGAATAGCTCCAGGGATGGTGCTGTCTTTACTGGGTGTGGCAGGGAGTTCCAAAGAGTAGGGGCAGCATGACAGAAGGCTCGATCTCCAGATTTTTTGAGGTGCACTCTGGGAGTGACCAAGTTTATAGAACTAGCTGATCTGAGGTTGTGAGAGGTGTGGTGCAGCTTCAGCAAGTCCTTCATGTATCCAGGGCCCAGATTGTGCAGGGATTTGAATGTCAGCAGTCCAATCTTGAAGAGTATTCTCCATTCTACTGGTAGCCAATCTCTATTTATCTGCAGTCACTGCCATGTATCCCCTTTTCTTATTTCTTTCTGCTTCAAACACATTAGGGGAATGATAGCTGAGTGAGCTGTGCGCCTCCTTCTACACTGCGCCCTAAAGCTGGAGCCTCTCTAGCCTCTGCCTCGGCCCTGGGCAGATTGACTAAGATACAAACCTCTCTCTGCTTCACACACATTAGGGTAATGATAGCTGAGTGAGTTGTGTGCCCCCTCCTACACTGCGCCCTGAGCCTGGAGCCTCTCTCGCCTCTGCCTCTACCCTGACAACACCCATCAAAACTGTTATTGGAATGGTTTGTTATATGGCTTCAGTGAATTTGGGCCAGTGAGATGCATATGGCCTGATTATAATTTGTGTATCCTTTTCAAACTTATTTTGAGAAACAACATTATTTCTATGCAAACTATCAATTTCTTATTGGTGTCTACAAAACTAACTGATCTGGGTTATGATCTTCCTGTTCACTGGTTTGGGGTAGGGACCCAAAAGGTGCCTTTCCTGGGCCTCAAAATGGCCAGAAACAGCCCTGAATGGAACCTATGTCTCTGTATTGTGTCATCGGGTGTTTGCTCACGATTGCGAAGCGCCACCTTCTAATGTTTCAATCTGTACGGATATTACAATGTCTCAGCCGTACCCCGGAGTGTTATACCGTGTTACCATGTCACTTCCCCGCCTGTCCCCCCCGCCCTCCGGTGTAGTGTGTGTAAACACTCGGAGTATGTACCGTCTGTAGATAAGACACCATAATTGTATTCGGAAGAAACAATCTCAGCGCTGAGGGATGATGGATGGAGCAGAGTTTAGAGCCACGCTTATGAGATAACCGCCAAACTGCGATGCAAATAACTCTTGGAGTAAACGACATGGGCTGGCAGATAAGAGGCCCCAGGAGACACCTCTGTAATATTTGTTGTATGAATAGATTTCAATGAATTATACCTCCAGCTCTCGTCATCGCCTGCGCAAACGTTCTCAAAGCGCCTGTAAGTGGTCTTAAACTGGTACGCACGGATTCGGCACAGAGAGTCTCGATAAATGCAGGATCAGCAGTTATGAATAGTCTGCTGCTTTGATTTTGCAACTTTTTTTGTCCCCTAACCAGAGCTGGATCACCCACAAGGCAACCCTAGGCAGTTGCCTAGGGCCTGGAGAGAGTCTAGGGGCCTAGTGGATGTTTCCCCCCCCCACCAAATCTCACTAAAAAATCCAGATACCCATCAGTGGTGGGCAAAAACTGCTATCTTGCCTAGGGCCCCATTTCATCTTAAAGGACACCCAAGGTGAAAATAAACGGATGAGATAAACAATTGTATCTATCCTCCTTCTCCTAAAAATAACTTTTTTTTTTAGATATCCCACAGTTTTATTTTATATTTAAATCTAATGTTTACGTTTTTACGGTTTCATTGTCTCTGCTCAATGACACATGCATTGATGTATACCAGAGCTCAAATCTATGAACTATTGACCTTTTTATCTCTGTTCTGCTCTCACGAGCCATTTACTGACAGGAAAGTGTTTTATGGCTGTAATTCCTTATTAGTGAGGGCTAAGCTATAGTCTGACCTAGTCCCGACCCGGGCAAAAACTGTCACGTGCATACTTGATGTTTACCTCTTTCAGGCAGAGAAAGAAAAAAGTAATACAGCATAGTCATTTGTGTGCTTGGCACTGTACATACACATGGATGCTCCAGAGGCCTGCCCGATCCTCAACAACCCCTCAGCTGCCGACCAGCACCCTCCTTATCTTCGTGTCTATGCTCCCCTCCATGTATGAGCGTGGGCACACTGCGCAGGTGCCGGTGAGTTCATGCCTGCGCAGTAGCACAGAACCATTTGTGCAGTAGCATCAGTGGACTGGCTTTGTGCTGCTGCGCAGGCGCTCTGGTCGTAGTTTGCGCCTGTGCGGTGACATTGTGCTCGTACACAGAGGGGAACGTGGCCACAAACAATTTTCCACTTTAATGTTGAAGGATACGAGACCATGTGAGGTTGGAATATCATTGTGGGGAAGTTTCATTGACTGTATTTATTCCTCTTTAATCTGCGCTGACTTCTTTATACTAATTTTGTGGACTTTGGACGTTGTTCATTCTCGGCAGCGATCATATGTTTTACTTCCTTGGCGCTGATAAACTGTTTGCTAATGTTGAAGAATAGTGGCGTATCTACAGGGGTGCAGGCATGGCTCGTGCCGTAGGCACCATGCCTGCACCCAAACAGGTGAATAGTTAGGGATGACACCGGCGCTGCTCTCTTCAGCCAGGTCTGTAGCCATTTGCTCTCATGGTCATCAGCTCCCTGACATCAGGGCTGCAGAAACAGGGCTGACCCGCCCCTCACCAGCTGAAACTCTGCCCACTTGCAAAGTCCCACCCCTTTTGGCGGGACCCCGTCCCTACTCACGAGTACCCTGCAGCCGAGAAAGGAGGGAGGAGCAGCAGCCAGGAGAGCAAGTTGGATTGAGAGTCTGCAAAGTACTGGGCTCGCTGTGTACCGCAGATGCAGCCTCTCCAGGTGAGTTACTGATGTGGGGTGGTTACTGGCGGATCATGTAAAAATGGCTCAGGAAAAGTGCCGGTAAAAAATAGCGCAGCCATAACGGGCAATGGGAAAAGCTGCGATTAGTGGCATCTGGGTAGTTTAGGGACCTAAGTTGGTGGAGGGGGGGTGTTAAGGTTTGGGAGGGACATGAGAGGTAGCACCTAAAGTGTACATGAAGGGAAAAAAGTGCCCTAAATGAGTACTATCTTCAATAGAGAGAAGCCTATGAATAATGCAGAGGCTTCCGCATCCTCCTAGGTATACTGATTCTGAGCTGGGACCCACAGATCCCACTCGACAAGAGCTTTGTCAAGCGGTGCACAAGGACAGCCTCACTGTGCAAGTTCAGGATGCTCCACGTCTGCCAGTAGCACGGAGCCGACTGGGCTTGACTTTTCCATGCTACTGTGCAGACACGAGGCGTCCTGTACAGTGCGACCATGCTCGCAGGAAGCGTAGCTGCGAACTTCTAGGGGGTCCATCGCTGGATCCATGGTCTCCAGCAGGACATTTGGAAGCCCCGGGAGGATCCAGAAGCTTTTCTCTACCGAGCTAAGTATCTGATTTTTCTTCCTCTGGAGATTCCAGGTTTGCTTTAATTAAATTAGTTTTAGAGGGGGAAAAAAGTTGGCCAATTTTTTGGAATTGGGATGAGGAAATGGTGGTTACATTAGGCGTAAGAGTGGTGGATGAATTTTAGGGTATTGAAAATGGGAGTTATGGGGGCCACACTTGATATGGTTTGGGGAGGCATTGGTGGCCATATTTGCTTTGGTGGAGCTATGGGGGGTGGGGTTTAAGGTGGGTAATAGAAATACAAGGGTGTGTGTGTGTGTGTGTGTGTGTGTGTTCGTGTGTTTGTGTGTGTGTGAGGGTGTGTGTGGTGTGTGTGTGTGTATGTGTGTGTGTATGTGTGTGTGTATGTGTGTGTGTGTGTGTGTGTGTGTGTGTGTGTGTGTGTGTGTTCCCAGGATTTGAAGTTACACTCCTGCTTGCCGGCAAGCGGCAACACAGGAACTCTGTCTGCACCTGCACATTTCAAGATGGCGCCTGGATAGGAAGCCACGGCCACAGGGCTCCGGCAATTACTTCTTTTTTCTACTTTTTCCACGCTCCCTGGATTCCCCCCTGGCCATGGCTCACCACAGAGGCTCCTTCCAGCACCTTCACTTCATCGCTGCGAGGTGCGGTGCGGTGCGCTCGCTCCCCAGGGCTCCGGCTCCCCAGCTCTCGCTCTGAGGACCAGCTAGCTGACCCCACGTGTTGTTGCGGATGCTGGCCCCGTGGCGGGTTTTGCCGGCGGGCTGCAGCTGGTCGGGCCCCGAGGAGACCTCCGGGAGCTGTTGGCTGCTCCGCTGTGCTGCCGCCTGCAGCCGACTCACTCGCCGCTGATTCCTACCCGGCCACCCACGTGGAGGAGCTCCTCACTGTGAGAGTGCAGAGGCACTCCAGAGGCAGTCTCCACTGCTGCCTCCAGCCCGCTAGACCACCGCCGCCTCCAGCCCGGTAAACCACCGCCGCCTCCAGCCCGCTAGACCACCGCCACCTCCAGCTAAACAGGGCTGTTCTGGCCACCGCGATCAGCTGATGCTGAGCCGCTGCCAAGGAGACCAGGACCACACATGGAGGGAGCGACAGCTGCTGCAGGAACCGCCGATCACAGCAGCAAGACAACCCACGCAGCTTCTCTGCCGCCGCTCCCAGCTGCTATAGCCACCTGGAGCAGCACACAGCCAACCAAAGCCACGTGGAGCCCCAACCATGGAGTCCTAGTGAGTAGCCAGAGCTTGTACCAGCCCTCCAATGCACATGGGAGCTGATCCACTGCTCCGGGCACGGCAGCTCCTGGATCTGATTGAGGGCCACTGGCCATGCTCCCGCTTCAGCCACCAGATACTGACTCGGGCAACACACTGCCCCAGCAGCCATTGGACCCATGCTCTTCTAAACCGCTGCCAGAGCCTTTCCACCACAGAGTCAACAGGGTACCCGATGTCCTGCACTCCACCACCACTGTGCCTGCAGCCCCATTGTTCTACATCAGCTGCACCGACAGCCATTGGGACATTTGACCAGGCCACTAGCCAGCTGTGGCAATGTCCAGGGACAATCTCCTTCTCTTCTCTCTCTCTGCTCTGTCCTCACTTTTTCTCTCACTTTCTCTTTTCCTGCCTTCCTTTTCTCTTGCATCTTCTCTTGCATCTCTCTCTTCCCCATGGTTGGACTGGGGGGGCATCTGATTCAAGTATCGCTGCAGAAGCGTTTGAATGCCACATATGGCAGCGGATTACCCCCTCCAGTCCTTCTCCTGGGTCCAACTGTAAGTTTCTATTCTCTATATCTCTATGCTTCCTTTCCCGGAATTCTGGGGGGCATCCAAATAGCTGCAGAGCTGTTGAGCGCTGCAGAGAAGGTAGCGCTCCACTCACATAGCACTGGATGTCTCCTCGGGACCTTCCACTACGTAACTATGTAACTAAGTATGATGTTCCATGCACTGTGTACTCACTACTAAATGTAATGTACATTACTGCTTGCGTTTTTGCTGTTACCATCACCGACCCTGTGTGTGCCAAAAATAATTCCGGGTACAACCCCTGTTGTACTTGGCGAAATAAATTATTCTGATTCTGACCTGCTGGATGATTGTAGTGAACACGGTATAACTTCAGCCTCTTTCGCTGCATTTCTTCTATAGAAGCTAACGTATAGACTAATAACAAGGTTTTGTACCAGAATCCTAAAAATCCTGCAGATGAAGAATTTAATCAGGCAAATGGCTAATTAATAATTTTATCTTCAAAGTATACAATATCGCTGCAAATTAAATTAGTTAATACATATTTTCTTTCTAAGCAGGCTCAATACATAATTAATGTGGAATAAACATTATCTGCATTCAACAGTACGCTACTTTAATTATCACTATTAATAAAAATCTGGCAAATAAACGTACTTGGAAGAGATAAGCAGAACGTATTTATGTCTTGATTGTTACGGAGAATAATTCTGGGTGGATCCAGCAGGAGGCCAGTCAGAGGGAAGAGCTAAAGTCCCACTCTGGAAATGTCATGATGTAGGGAGAAGCTATACGGGGCCAGATTTACCATTAGGCACTGTAGGCCCGTGCCTACAGGCGCGTGATGATGGAAAGGCGGCTCACTCCCCTCCTGGATTGCCAACCTCCTTCCCTTTGCAGGGTCCCAAGTGGAGCAGAAATGAGAAGTTACTCACCCTGCTCTCGGCATTCCACGGACTACATTTTTTCATCAGCCACCTCTAGCTACAGTGGGATGCAAAAGTTTGGGCATTTCTAGGCTAAAATGCACCCAGGGTGAGGGAAAAATTGCGCCCCCCCCCCCCCTTGAGCAAGGTATGGGTGCCCGCAGTATAGGTTAGCCAGGTCTAGTTGCACTTGGTATAGGTCCCCCCAGTGTAGGTAGCCAAGAATAGGTACCCCAGTATAGGTAGCCAGGCATAGGTGAGCCAGTATAGTTGCCCCAGTATAGGTTAGCCAGGTAGATGTCTCCAGTATAGGTAGCCAGTATAGCTGCCCCCAGTATAGGTTAGATAGGCAGGCGCCCCCGGTATAAGTTAGATAGGTAGGTGCCCCAGTACATGTTAGCTAGGTGGGTGCCTCTAATATAGGTAGCCAGAATAGTTGCCACCAGCATAGGTTAGATAGGTAGGTGCCCCCAGTATAGGTTATTTAGGTAGGTGTCTCCAATATAGGTAGCCAGTATAGTTGCCACCTGTATAGGCTAGCTAGGTAGGTAGGTGCCCCCAATACAGGTTAGATAAGTGCCCCCAGTATAGGTTAGATAAGTAGCTGCCCCCCCAGTATAGGTTAGATAGGTAGCTGCCCCCCAGTATAGGTCAGATAGGTAGGTGCCCCTCAGTATAGGTTAGATAGGTAGGTGTCCCCCCGTATAGGTTAGATTAGGTAGCTGCCCCCCCAGTATAAGCTAGATTAGGTAGGTGCCCCCCAGTATAGGTTAGATAGGTAGGTGCCCCCCAGTATAGGTTAGATAGGTAGGTGTCCCCCAGTATAGGTTAGATAGGTAGGTGTCCCCCAGTATAGGTTAGATAGGTAGCTGCCCCCCAGTGTAGGTTAGATAGGTAGATGCCCCCCCAGTGTAGGTTAGATTAGGTAGGTGCCCCCCAGTATAGGTAAGATAGGTAGCTGCCCCCAGCATAGGTTAGATTAGGTATCTACCCCCCAGTATAAGTTAGATAGGTAGCTGCCCCCCAGTGTAGGTTAGATAGGTAGCTTCCCCCCAGTGTAGGTTAGATTAGGTAGGTGCCCCCCAGTATAGGTTAGATAGGTAGCTGCCCCCCAGTGTAGGTTAGATTAGGTAGCTGCCCCCCAGTGTAGGTTAGATAGGTAGCTTCCCCCCAGTATAGGTCAGATAGGTAGGTGCCCCTCAGTATAGGTTAGATAGGTAGGTGCCCCCCAGTATAGGTTAGATTAGGTAGCTGCCCCCCCAGTATAAGCTAGATTAGGTAGGTGCCCCCCAGTATAGGTTAGATAGGTAGGTGTCCCCCAGTATAGGTTAGATAGGTAGCTGCCCCCCAGTGTAGGTTAGATAGGTAGCTGCCCCCCAGTGTAGGTTAGATTAGGTAGGTGCCCCCCAGTATAGGTTAGATAGGTAGCTGCCCCCAGCATAGGTTAGATTAGGTAGCTACCCCCCAGTATAGGTTAGATAGGTAGCTGCCCCCCAGTGTAGGTTAGATAGGTAGCTTCCCCCCAGTGTAGGTTAGATTAGGTAGGTGCCCCCCAGTATAGGTCAGATAGTTAGCTGCCCCCCAGTGTAGGTTAGATTAGGTAGCTGCCCCCCAGTGTAGGTTAGATTAGGTAGGTGCCCCCCAGTATAGGTTAGACAGGTAGCTGCCCCCCAGCGTAGGTTGGATTAGGTGGCTGCCCCCCAGTATAGGTTAGATAGGTAGCTGCCCCCCAGTGTAGGTTAGATAGGTAGCTTCCCCCCAGTGTAGGTTAGATTAGGTAGGTGCCCCCCAGTATAGGTTAGATAGTTAGCTGCCCCCCAGTGTAGGTTAGATTAGGTAGGTGCCCCCCAGTATAGGTTAGATAGGTAGCTGCCCCCCAGCGTAGGTTGGATTAGGTAGCTGCCCCCCAGTATAGGTTAGATAGGTAGCTGCCCCCCAGTGTAGGTTAGATTAGGTAGCTGCCCCCAGTGTAGGTTAGATTAGGTGAGTGCCCCCCAGTAT
The DNA here is from genome assembly GCF_040937935.1 of Hyperolius riggenbachi. NCBI lineage: Eukaryota > Metazoa > Chordata > Amphibia > Anura > Hyperoliidae > Hyperolius > Hyperolius riggenbachi. The sequence continues at coordinate 450,094,120 of NC_090649.1, forward strand.
AGGTTAGATTAGGTAGCTTCCCCCCAGCGTAGGTTAGATTAGGTAGGTGCCCCCCAGCGTAGGTTAGATTAGGTAGGTGCCCACCAGGATAGGTTAGATAGGTAGTTGTCCCCCATAATGGAGGGGGGAGCCGGAGCCGCGGGGAGGGCAGCCCGACCTCTCCCTCCCTCTCCCGGGCTGCCCTCCGTGCTCCCCCCCAGATGCATAGTAGTGAGCAGTCAGGAAGCGCTGTATACAACATAACTCCCTGGCTCCAAGCGCTGCTCTCTCGCCGCCGGTCTTCTCCTATCTGCCTACACGCGGCTAAACAGGAAGCAGCGTGTGTATACAGAGAGGAGACCGGCGGCGAGAGAGCAGTGCTTGGAGCCAGGGAGGTATGTTGTATACAGCGCTTCCTGACTGCTCACTATGCATCTGAGGGGGAAGCACGGAGGGCGGCCCGGGAGAAGGAGGGAGAGGTCGGGCTGCCCCGCAGCTTCGGCTCCCCCCTCCATTACAGCGCCCCCCTCCCAACAGTGCCCAGGGCGGCGGCACGCCCCGCACGGCCCTAGAAAAGGGCATGACCTTGTTAATTGTCATGATTTTTTTGCATAAATTGTTGGTTGTTACAATAAAAAATGTCAGTTAAATATATCATATAGGAGCCACACACAGTGATATTTGAGAAGTGAAATTAAGTTTATTGGATTTGCAGAAAGTGTGCAATAATTGTTTGAATAAAATTAGGCAGGTGCATGAATTTGGGCACTGTTGTCATTTTATTGATTCCAAAACCTTTAGAACTAATTACTGGAACTCAAATTGGCTTGGTAAGCTCAGTGACCCCTGACCTACATACACAGTTGAATCCAAGTTTGAGAAAGAGTATTTAAGGGGGTCAATTGTAAGTTTCCCTCCTCTTTTAATTTTCTCTGAAGAGTAGCAACATGGGGGTCTCAAAACAACTCTTAAATGACTTGAAGACAAAGATTGTTCACCATCATGGTTTAGGGGAAAGATACAGAAAGCTGTCTCAGAGATTTAAGCTGTCTGTTTCCACAGTTAGGAACATATTGAGGAAATGGAAGACCACAGGCTCAGTTCAAGTTAAGGCTCGAAGTGGCAGACCAAGAAAAATCTCAGATAGACAGAAGCGACGAATGGTGAGAACTGTCAGAGTCAACCCACAGACCAGCACTAATGGAGTGGATACAGATGGAGTCACTGCATCATTCATCCATTCTGCGCACTTTATACAAGGAGATGCTGTATGCGAGAGTGATGCAGAGGAAGCCTTTTCTCTGCCCACAGCACAATCAGAGCCGCTCAAGGTATGCTAAAGCACATTTGGACAAGCCAGCTTCATTTTGGAATAAGGTGCTGTGGACTTATGAAACTAAAATTAAGTTATTTGGGCATAACAAGGGGCGTTATGCATGGAGGAAAAAGAACACAGCATTCCAAGAAAAACACCTGCTACCTACAGTAAAATATGGTGGTGGTCCCATCATGCTGGGGGGCTGTGTGGCCAGTGCAGGCACTGGGAATCTTGTCAAAGTTGAGGGACGCATGGATTCCACTCAGTATCAGCAGATTCGGAAGACCAATGTCCAGGAATCGGTGACAAAGCTGAAGCTGCACTGGGGTTGGATTTTTCAACAAGACAATGACCCTAAACACTGCTTGAAATACACTAAGGCATTCATGCAAAGGAACAAGTACAAAGTTCTGGAATGGCCATCTCAGTCCCCAAACCTAAATATAATTGAAAATCTGTGGTATGAGTTAAAGAGAGCTGTCCATGCTCGTAAGCCATCAAATCTGAATGAACTAGAGATGTTTTGTAAAGAGGAATGGTCCAAAATACCTTCAACCAGAATCCAGACTCTCATTGAAACCTACATGAAGCATTTAGAAACTGTAATTTCTGCAACAGGAGAATCTACTAAATATTGATGTCATTTCTTTTTTTTGTGGTGCCCAAATGTATGCACCTGCCTAATTTTGTTTAAACAATTTTTGCACACTTTCTGTAAATCCAATAAACGTAATTTCACGTCTCAAATATCACTGTGTGTGTCTCCTATATGATATGTTTAACTGACATTTTTTATCGTAACAACCAACGATTTATACCGTTGCCCAAACTTTCGCATTCCACTGTACCTAATAATTGTGGGCACCTGTAGCTCCTTAGTATTAGGTAGTCAGAGGTACACACATTATTAAAGAGACTCTGAAGCGAGAATAAATCTCGCTTCAGAGCTCATAGTTAGCAGGGGCACGTGTGCCCCTGCTAAACCACCGCAATAGCGCCGCTAAACAGGGGTCCCTTGACCCCCAAACCCCCCACTGCGACACTTGGTCGCAGACTTGGTCGCTCCTGGAGGCAGGGCTAACGGCTGCAGCCCTGCCTCCAGTCGTGTCTATCAGCGGCGCATCGCCGCCTCTCCCCCGCCCCTCTCAGTGAAGAAAGACTGAGAGGGGCGAGGGAGAGGCGGAGATACGCGCTGACAGACGCGCGTGGGGCAGGGCTGCGGCGGTTAGCCCTGCCCCAACCAGGAAGCGCTCCCCCGCATTACGGAGGGGATTTGGGGGATCAGGGACCCCCGTTAAGCCGCGGGATAGCGGCGGTTTAGCAGGGGCACACGTGCCCCTGCTATCTATGAGGTCTGAAGCGAGATTTATTCTCGCTTCATACTCTCTTTAAAGCACACCTGTGGCTACCTGTGACAAGCAAGGGAAGTAAGGGGACAGCCAGCACATTTTATGGAGGGCAGAGTCTAGGGTGCCAGGATATCTGTGCCTTTAGGCTCCTGTAATGTAAATCTGGGCCTGAGGCTAGATAATCAATTTCATGTGTGTCCTACAGGTACAGGATGCATGGTGGATAGAGGCTAAGGGTGCCCATAATAAGCGATATTCCCCAATCAACCTTTCAATACAATCATTGTATGGATTTGGAAGAGAAGTGCCGCAACATAGCCACCTGATCTTGCGTTCGTTTTCCGGCCAAAATCGGTCACAAGAGCTTGGTTAGATGCACGGTGGTGATAGCATTCAACATCCCGATGGCCGACGGACCCCTGCCTGGTGTCCTCCCAAGTGTATACATGTCCCCACCCCATACTCAGTGTTTTAAAGTCTCTGGAGGCGGGACTACTAATGATGAACGCAAATTTTGCAAAGTTGTAATTCCGCATCGAAATTTGCAATGATGATGCAAAATTATAATGCAACATTTCTGGAAAAATAATTCATAATTCATTCTGTCTGTAAATGTAATCAGGAACTGTAATTTTGCATCTTCAGTTCATTTTGTGGGTTTTTAAACTCAGAAAAATTACAATTTAAAAAACATTTATCAAACATCAAAAATGACAAGGTTTTTTTTTTAACTTGCATTCTCTATAACATACGTGGCAATTTTGGTGACAATAGCGTGTATGGGGGCTGCAGTATTAACCGCTCAAATCGGCATGAAATTTAGTGACAATTACATGAAATTAAAAATGGATTCCGTGTAATACATTGAATTTACAAATCGTAATTATGTATGGGCGTAATTGCAAACATTTACGTGAAATTCTGTGTAAGCGTAATGCCTAGTCCACACTACAAATCGCAAGGGCAAGCGCTGAGCGTTTTTGTGAGCTATTTTTTAAGCCATTGTCTGCATTTGTTGTTCTATTTGCATTTATTATTAGTGATTTTATAAGCGTTTCTGTTTTGTGATTTGCAATTTTCTGTGTGCAGACAAACAGGAAATGCACTCTTTGACCTGGAACTGAATATCTTTTAAAGCAATTTTTCTTGAAAAGCGCTCACAAAATCGCTTTTCCAAGCGATTTGCGATTTTCCTATACCTTGCATTGAGGTGCAAATGCTCAGAAAATGGTGCAGGAGCCACGTTTGCGATTGGAAAGAAAGCTCATCACTCATGTGAGAATACTCACATTGGATTTCATTACAGAAGGGATTTTACGGAGCTTTTAAAAACGCTAGCGATTTAAAAAAAAGCTCAAAACGCTCATAGGGGTTGATTCAATAAACCGTGCTATGACAAATAGCATGCCTTATCAGAGATAGCATGCCTTATCAATGATAACACGCCTTAGCAAAGTTAACATGCCTTATCAGAGTAGCATAGCGAGCTCTACAAATTTATGCCTGCTAATTGGCAATGGCACTCGTCTTGCCCTGAGCCCCTGCGGGTTCGTAGCTCCCGCTATTGTACTCTGATAAGGCGTGTTCACTTTGATAAGACATGTTATGTTTGATAAGGCATGCTATCTCTGATAAGGCGTGCTATTTGTCATAAAACGGTTAGTGAATCAACCCCCTTGTGTGAACAAATCCACCCTGTAATTATTTAGCCTGTCTAATTCCCCCTCATCTGTGACTAATCACAAGTGTAATTTGATCTCTCAGCTATGTCAGCAGAACAGCCTCAGCAGAGCAGCTCATTTGTAAACACGGCATGTTAACCCTATGTCTGCTTCTATGAAAGCAGGAAGCATACACACTGCAGATTTATTGCAGAATTTCTATCAGATGTAACAAAGAAATGTTTTTTTTCTTTAAAGGCTATTATACTGTTGCTTATCATTTAGAGCAGAGAGGAAGTTCTAAGTTTAGGTCCGCTTTAAGTATCCACACACTTTAAAGCTAACCATTTTTTCTTTCTTTGAATAGAAAAGCCCTTTCATTGTATTTCCAATGGAAAGCTATCTCTGGTTTCTGAAGTCTCATCTGCAACTGTTGCCCAGCCCCCCACCCGCCTGAGTTGGTCAATACTCCCTGCATCTTAATCAGAACATGTACTATTTGTATTGGGCCCTCACAGCGCGTGTTGCTATTCGCTGTTATCCGACCAGCAGCGGGAATGAATCTGGAGGAGGTCGCCGCAGGTTAACATTCATGTCATAACCCTATTACTGATCAATTGTACTCAGACTGTTCCATTCGGCACGGGATAATTGTGTTTGCCGAGACACTTTTCCAGGAATAAATGGCGTGAATAGCAAGAAAGGAGTAAGGCTGTGAGCCTGATTTGCTAAGCTGAAGGATTGTAATTTGCAATCCCCCATCTTGGCTGCGATTGGGGGTTGGGATCGCGCTGCATCGTGTACAGGTGGCGATGGGGCCGCGACGTGCAGGATTTACACACTACTGTTGCTTTTTGCATATTGTAAGCTGAAATGAGCAAGATTTCCTGCAGGAGCATGCAGAGATCTCTAACAGTGCAATATGTTACTCGATTTTCAGTATCGACATCCGCCCTATTTGATCCTAACGATCGAATCTGGCAGATATTAGTGCCATAACATGGCCACCCGATCGATGGTTTCGATCGGTTTCTGGACGAAATTGGTCAAAAGGATTGATCAGGGGTGCTGCAAAATAATGGTTGCAAGGGCTCGATTGTGTTCATGGTGGTAACGGCGCTCTATTTTCTGATGACCGGACCCCCAGCTAATGTCCCCCAAGTGTATGTGTACCCCCCAAGCCTATGGTGAGTACAGCATGCTCATCTGAATTCTCACTTCCTCAAGCGTCTGGCGTACCTTTTGAATTGTCACCAAGGGTATCTGTATCACGTGACACTGGCTAATGTAGTGAGGTCAGTACATGCGCCGGAGTCATGTGGTACAGACGCTCACAGTTACAATTCAAAAAGGCAAGGAGTTGCACCTTCATGACAGGTGAGCCGTCAACACTCAACACGGGCACAGGAGGGGGAGGTGAGCTATTGGGGTGTGGGCACTCGGGGGGGGGGGGGGGGGGGAGGGGGAGGGGATTGGCAGCTCAGCAGGGTAGGGGGCGATTTGCAATTTCATGCTGAAATCAATTGGATATTTGTCTGCAGTGTGTGGGCAGGCAATAGATGCCGCTCTGATCACATTTGATCAAACAAGGATCTACCTGAGAGTCAACCTGTTGGCAGATTGACTGGTGTATGGCCACCTTAAAGTGAACCAGAGACGAAACACCCTCATGTATTTTACCATATATGTCAGTGGGAACTTTAGAGAAAACGCCTACCCTGCTCTCTGTTTCATTCTTCATTGCTCAGCTTCATTGCTCAGCCTGCTTGTTTTCAGCCCTGACAAAATCCCAGACTGAGCATTCAGTCTGGCTTTGCTCAGAAATCATTATAGCTGAGTCATTATAGCAAAGCCAGACTGAATGCTCAGTCGGGGATATTATCAGGGCTGATTATAAGCGGGCTGAGCAGTGAGGAATGAAACAGAGAGCTGGGTAGGTGTTTTCCCTAATGTTCGCACTGATCTATATGGTAAAATACGTGAGGGTGCTTTGTCACTTTAAAGGTGGCCATCATCGATACAATCTTGACTGTAGAATCTTACCACACCTATGTAAGCAAAAGGGTAAACTGAGTGAATATTTGAGTGGATACTGTAGGTAGTCCCTCATATCACATAGAAATATTGTATCATTAATGGGCGCCTTAGCCATCACCGGGCATCACACTACCTAACTAACCAGCCTCTGGCACTACCAATAAACGAGTGTTTCTGCCTAGTGTGTTCCCTGCCTTAAGGTTTTGGGGAGCTACGGTGCTATCTTGTCATATGGGGGCAGTCATATAGCCACTCCCACCAAGTTAAATAGGCAAGCAGGTAATTTATGACCTCTAACCTACCCATCAGAAAAGGTTACTTTAAAAAAAACCCTCACAGCTTTAAAGAACTAAAATAAATAAACACAAAGGTTTTAAAAGATTCTTACTCCAATTTAGTATCATAGCCTGTGACTAATTTTCAGTTGCAGAATGTCACTCCTGCCATACAGGTATAATTAACAAAACTACTGGGTCCAAGGGTTTATTCCCCTAGTAAGTAGAAACACATGGTTGGTTATTGCTAAAACCCCTTGTCCTGCCTGGGGCATATAAATCCCAACTCGACAATAAACCACCCCATGTCAAACATAACCCCTTCCTCCCACTGAAATGAACACACAGGCTACTGGATGTGGATTTAAATGTGCCAGAGCAGACCATTTTATTTGTAAACCAATTGTTAACAAACACTTGAGTCAACAGCAACTCAAAATCCATAAACTCAGAAGAGGAGGGACTCCAGAGGTCACCTTACACTTAAACTACACAGCCAACTGCCCCCCAGCTGTGAGCACCAGCTTGGGGACAACTGTACAGTTAAAACACCAAAATGGTCCTCAACTGAAGAAGGATTACAGCCTGAGGAAAAATGCACCAAGGCGTATTCTCATCATACTGAACTGACCGTTAGGGGACCTCTGAGGACCCTCCCCCCACCAGGCTGCAATGAAAAAATCTTGAACACAGTCCACCTGAAAGAAAAGAACAAAATATACAAGCAAACCAAATATACCATTCAAAGGGTGAATGGGAAATGAGCCTTCTTCCTGGGACTGGTAAGGACCTCCTCTTCCCTTACAACTCCTGTCCTGACCCATCCCATTTTTTAATCCTTTCCTAGCCAAACCTAAATTCTCCTCGTCCTGAGTCTCAAAGAACCATGTTAGACCCCTTGTAACACTGTGTGTTCCCTGGGCCTATTTCTGGAGCACCATGAGCAGGTCCATCTGTTAATGCAAACCACCATGCAGTTTGGTAACCCTTCGGATTCATCTGATACAATTGTATTGAAAGGACCTTTTGAACTCTCGCCAAGTTGCTAGATTTAATATCATGTTCACTTTCCTTTGAAGCTTTCTTATAGAGATATAATATGATAATTCCTCAATTTGCATAAGAGCAGACTCAGCAGTTTCTTGTTACCGGGGAGAGAAAATCATCCTGAGTCTTTTCATCTCATCTGTAAATCTTCCGTCATTATAGTAAGAAGTGAGGAGAGTAGAGCACAGAAGCTGCAGAGAATGTAGAACACCGCTTCCATTATATGAGACCCAGGCCAGACCACATGGAATGTCCACTAGATGAAGGCCATCAGGAATGCAGAATACAGCTTCCACTATATAAGATCCAGGCCAAACGTCATGGAATGTCCACTAGATGAAGGCCATCAGGAACACAGAACACCGCTTCCACTAAATGAGACCCAGGCCAGCCCACATAAAATGTCCACTAGATGAAGGCCATCAGGAACACAGAATACAGCATACATGGAATGTTCACTGCATGAAGGCCATCAGGAATGTAGAACACTGTTACCCTTATATGAAACCCAGGCCAGACCACATGGAATGTTCACTAGATGAAGGCCATCAGGAACACAGAATACAGCTTCCGTTATATGAGACCCAGGCCAGACCACATGGAATGTTCATTGCATGAAGACCATCAGGAATGTATTACATCGCTTCCATTATATGAGATCCAGGCCGGACCATATAGAATGTCCTTTAGATGAAGACTATAAGGAATGTAGAACACCGCTTCCACTAAATGAGACCCAGGCCAGACCACATGGAATGTCCACTAGATGAAAGTCATCAGGAATGCCAAACACTGCTTCCATTTTATGAGACCCAGGCCAGTCCACATGGAAAATAAAATCACATAGCACACCAAAATACTTTTCAAAGGTGGCCAATCTCAAGAAAAATGCAGCAGGACTGACGGTTGCAATAGGGAAAATGTGGCATAAATGTGGTTTGTGATCCGGAATTGAATCACAAAATGCTGCTACTAGAAAATGGCCCTTAGTCTATGGAAATGCTGAAAAATTACACTTGGGATTCCCGGCGTGGTGAGTAAGCTCTCTATCACACTCGGCTCACAGGCAGCAACTCTGCCATTACCACAGCAATCGCTAAAGGGGGTGTGGTCAGGACTGGGCTGACGCAGATGCTGAGGAGGCACCAGCCTATGGACGTACAGTCCTGATGATGCTGTAAAAGTGCTTCTCATCTCTTCCCTCTGAGCTAGGATCTTCAGCCATGTTGAAGGCTCGCAGGATCTCCTCTCTATGTCTCCCTCTTGTGGCATCTCCCATGATGTGCATCACTAATGGGAAATAAAAGTAAATGCTGCAAACCTGCAACAAGATCCTGGAGAGGTGAGAAGCACTTTTACCGCTCCGCTCATTACTTGTTGAGGGGCTGCCTAATACTGGGGCTACATCTAGCTATCTAACTTTGGGAGGGGTGGGACCTATTACTGGGGGCTCATCTGGCTGTCTAAACTGGAGAAGGGGATTACCTAATTCTGGGGACACATATGGCTATCTAACTTGGGGAGGGGGCTGCTTAATACTGGGGGTACAGCTGGCTATCAAACTTGCGGAAGGGCTACTTAAAGAGGCGCTGTTAGGTATAGGGTCTCAGAGAAAAACAACAACACATATATCAGTAGCTAAATATTGGCTGTACTTACATTACATATGCATTTGACTGTCCACGTTTGGATTTCACAGAATTTGTACATAGTATTTGCAGAGAATGATGCTCCTGACAGCTCATGGCAGGTTCCATGTTTGTCTGTCTTGTATGAAGCCAATGGTGATGTCATATCCTCCCTTTCCTTGCTTCCTGATGATTCGACTCACAAAAAAGATCAGGATCAAAGATCCTGATGGTTCATGATCCGGACAACACTACTATGCAGTGTATATTTATTAGCCATGTGTGGCTAGGAACAATAGCGGACTCATGCAGTATACTCTAACGGGACATGTGCCCTGTGAACAGCACATTGATTTTAGCTGGGTTGCAAGTTACAAGCTGCTGTAACATGAGCCTGTAACTTCCCACTGTGAAAGCAACCTTAGGGCGGCATAGGGAAATGAAGGGGAGGACCAAGGGAGTGCACTGGGGAGAAGAAGCAGCCCCAGAATGCTTTGCAGAATCTGTTATGCGTCCTGCCGGCCTCCTTAGGTGCTTGGGAATACAGAGCCTTGCTGCCCAGCAAATATCAAAGTAAGAGAGATTTTTAACTTCAGTATTGCCTTTTTGGCTTCCTTCTAAACTGTTTAACACAGGAGAATAGAGGTTTAAATTAGCTTTTGCAGCCTGACAGTTACTATTTAATACTGGTTTCTCATGTGGCTATATTAAAAGGGGAGGATACCTAATACTGGGGGCACATCTGGCTACCGATAATGGAGGGTAGGACCTACCTAATAATGTGGCCACATCTGCTACCTACACTTTGGTGGACACAATTAGGGGGGCACACTCTGGAATCTCAGCCTCTAGTGCTGGAGAACTTTGTCCAGGCTCTAAAGGGAGAGGGAAGGGGGGGGGGGGTGTTGGGCCACGCCCTCATGGATCTGGTTCCTCCTGAGTCTCTGCCTCGGCTGGGCCCTGCCAAGATTAACCCCCATTGGCTGAATAGCTTCAGTTATTAGTATTTTGACTATGTAGTAGGTGGATGTTGACAAAAATCATCCCAGTTTAGTGACCATTGACCATCATGCTGATTCTTCCGGAGAAAAGATTTGTTTGTACAACAGCCTTCGATTGTACAACAGTTTTCAAAATAAAGCCACACTGGAGTTTACTGCTCCTCTTGTTATCACTTTCAGCAACACCTTTGGCAATATAAAGAAACACCAGTTTGACTCCTCAGTAAAGAATTTTATGGGAAAACTGACCAAAATATGACATTCACACAAATCTCTGAACTCTCAGATTTTACGTCTTCCCTTTAAAGGAATCCACAAAGGCCTCCTGAGGTTTTGAAACAAACAGAGCAAATTTCATTTGTTGCTGTAAATCTCTTTATTTTACCCACAATTCTAGCCCGAGCGGAGATTGACTGACAAGTCTTTTTTTGCCATGTCGCCTGTCCACATCTGGGATTACTTCACATTATCTAACATTCTTCTGGGGATGCAGCTACCTGGAATATTGATGAAGGTGTAAATTATATGATTAGCTCCTGAAACTAGTTGCATGTTTTTTTTTGCGTACAAACCAATTCTGAGTTTCCCCAGAGACTCGGGCCTTATTGCGGCGGATAAACAGGAGGGCTGTTTATTGATTAACCGGGAACGGAATAATAGACTGATCTTAAAATGCTTTATAGTTTCGGAGGACGGAATATATGAGGCTTTCCACCATGTGGGCTTTCTGCTGGCTGGAATAAAACGCAGAGGAAATGATTTTAAATCTTCTTGAAAAAACCCCAGATAAATCAGCCGACCCGCTGACTCATCCAGTTCACAGACAGCAGAGTTTAGCGACCAGTCAGAGTATTTAAACATTTATGAGGGTAGAACAAACGCTGGAAAAGCAACATTCTTTTTACATGTTTTTATACTGCGGCACTGTGTGGAATTTTTAGGTGGACATTGGCCTCAATTCACTAAGCTTTATCAAACACTTTATCAAACGTTTGATAATTTACCTCATGAGTAAAATCTAATTTTAAATTCACTAAGGTATTATAGATTTATTGAAAGCTTTATCTATAAAATGTTCAATAAATCTATAACACCTTAGAGAATTCAAAATTAGATTTTACTCATGAGGTAAATTATCAAACGTTTCATAAAGTGTTTGATAAAGCTTAGTAAATTGAGGCCATAGTCTTCAACGGCAGCAACACTTGAGAAGCCCCTCTGTAGTGGTACCATCCACCTGTGTATGCACTCCAAGTGCAAAATCGGACAGAGAGGGATCTTCTTAGTGGCTTTCAATTAACATCAGGCCCGGATTTCTGGGAAGGTCACAGAGGCCATGGCCTAGGGCGATAAAAATTAGCAGGGCGCAGGACTTGGAGAGATAAGAGGTCACATGTCAAAGTAAATCACCTCTCCTGCTTTGCTCTGGTCTGCCTGAATTCCAGAGATCCCTGCATCTCTCTTACTTGGGTTATGGCAGTCAGCATCTGCTGTCACCTGTATGATGAGAGGGGACAAACAATCTGCTGTGAGAAGAAAAATATATGGTCTCAAGTAGCAGAACTCTTGAGTTCCGATTAGTTTTTTTTATGCAGCACGCATTCACGGGCAGAAATTAGCATCTCTCCCCCTCCCTGACTGATGTTAGTTTATTACTAGTAGGTCAGTGCTGTTAAAGACCTCAGATCTGTTGAATTTATGGCTTTTTTTTTCCTCCTAGAGAATGACAACAACATTCTTTCTGCTACAGTTTAACTCTTTCCTGACTTGTTTTTGTCAGCAAAGTACTGTGTTGACCATCAGTGAAAGCAGGATGTTTTGAAACAGAATGACAACTGTGTTACATTTATTTATATTTACAAAACAATCAATGCATCTCCTGCTGACTGTATCTATAGCTGTGTGCCTAACATCTTGTATACAGTAACACAGTCTGAAGACGGCTCATTAACCTCCTTGCCGGTTTTCCCGACCTGAGCTCGGGGTAGAAAAAACAAGCTATTAGCGGTGATCCCGAGCTCAGGTCGGGGTAGGCATTGCAGAGCCTTACTTGTGGTTGTGGAGTCCCGCGCGCGATCTCGCTGCACAGCGGGACTCCAGCCTCTCTCCCCGGCAGTGTGGGGTCTTTCCCTGGCCGCCGGGATCCCCCATGTCCCCGCTATTCTTCCGGGGACCCGGCAGCCAGTTGGAGCAGCGCAGCCGTGGTGGTGGCAGCAGAGTGGTGGTGGCAGCGTGACGTCATCGGGGGCGGGGCTAATATTGAAAACGAACTTCTCTATATTAGAGAAATATAGAGAAGAGAAAACTGCAGCACAGGAGCCCAGGAAGGTACATTTTTTTTATTTTCCTGCAGATCTCCCTGCCAGAATGATTTTTTTCAGGTTTTAGGGTCTGAAAGAGTGAAAAAAAAATTGCACCGCTTTTAGACCCTAAAATCTGGAAAGAATCAGAACGGCAAGGAGGTTAACCAAAGGCTCACTGTTTTTCTTTGGATTAGCCAATAAAAAGTGTTATTTTGTTACAAAACTTCCTGCTGACTGATTTTAAAATCTGTCTTAAGTGCTAAATTGTCACTGTGTAAAGTACACCTGAGCTTATGCTGGGTACACACAATGCAATTTTCTGACAGCTTTACTGTCAGATCGACTATTTCCAACATGTCCGATATGCTTTCCAATCAATTTTCTGAATGATTTTTCATAGAAGTGAACAGCAAATTGATCGTAAAATTGAAATTAGATCAGACATGATGGAAATAATCGACCTGACAGTAAATCTGTCAGAAAATTGCATCATGTGTACCTAGCATTACACTACATCTATGCCAGTGTGTGTAGTGTCGGATCCTTCTACTTACCTGCTCTCTGTTTTGGATGGGCTTCTCTGCATTGTGCTGCACTGTCCCCTATTTGTGCCTCTGACTGCAGCAAGTAGCACAGAGGATAAAGAAGCAGCGATGTCCACTGGGGCTCCTTGTGATTTCGCACTCCTGTATGCATGTGCACAGGAGCCGAGGGAGTGTTATGGGTATGTGTACTTGACAAGTGCTGCTGAGTGCTCATACATGAGCATCATTTCTGAAGTATGCAAGCCCAGAACACTATCGCCTGCTGTGCATGCAGACAGGAGCGCGGAATTACATGGAGTGGACAGAGCATGCACTGCTTCTTTGTTGAACAGGGCAAAGCAGCAAAACAGAGGGGGGCCCGTTCAAACTAGTCAGAGTTGGACAGAATGGGGGGGGTGGGAGGGCGGTTGGTGACAGCCGGCCTAGGGCGCTGGAAAGTACAAATCCGGCCCTGATTAACATAAAACTTTATTCCAGTTCAAAAGCAACCAAACAAATATACAGGGTTCTCTCCCATAACAAGGGTCTTGATCCACTTAGGACCCTCCTTGGTATATTCCACTTCCCACTTTTATGGTACCATGAACTCTGTGCACCCGGCAATCCAAAGGTACTGCCCACTCTCGCCCCAACTAGATTTGTCTCTCGCTAATCTTCAGGGGTGCCCTGCCCTGAGGAAGTTGATAGCCAAAACTAGTCAAGACAAGAGCGGGCAGTGCCTTTGGATTGCCGGGTGCATGGAGTTCACCGTACCACGCCTGTGGCAGCAGTGGTCTTGTGGGCTGGAATAAAGAGCCCTTAAAAGCCGCGATTAACAGCTATAAGCAGTATTTTGGGTCTTGGGCACTAAGAGGCACTTGGGATTTATAGCCACCATTTACCGTTATAGCCACTATCTAGCTGTTGATAGAAGCTATTTACTGTTTATAGTCGCTTATTGCTGCTTTAACATTGCCGCCTATGGCATCGAAAATAGGTGGTTAGGGTCAGGAGGTGGGGGTCTTTAGTGTTAAGGCTCATACACACGTCCAACTTAATGCACAACCATCCGCACAACATGACCAACCACACAGCAAGTTGTTTACCTGACAAGTACATACATACACGCCAACCAACTAAACAACCAGCTCACTTAAAGTGGATCCGAGATAAACTTTTACTCGTATAATTGTGTTCCTTTCATATAGTTTATAGGGCATTCCTCAAGCCAAATACTTTTTTTGTTGTTGTTGTTTTAATACCCCAATTCCCTATAAACTAAACAAGCCTCGCCCACAGCTCCTCCAGCGCCTAGGCACTCTGAGACCCATGTAGCAAGGGCTTATGGGAGCTCAGTCTGGGCAGGAGGAGGAGGTGTTACTAGCCAGAGATTTTAGAGGCAGTGGGAAGGAGGGAGGAGGAGAGGGAAGTGAAGTTTTCACAGGCTGAGGGCTGGGGATGCAGAGCAACTTGAATGTGCGTAATGATCACAAGCAGAACATGGCTGCTCTCATTGTATCACAGGAAGAAATAATCATATACAGTTGAAGCTGTTTGCAGCTAGATTTGCTGTGTAAACTTTAGATAAGATATATAGACAGGTTACTTGTTATAGTTACAGACTAACCAGCAAGCTCATGGTGAACCAGAACTCGTCGGGGTGTGTAAGGGGCTACCTTGGTCCTAAAAGCCCTCTTGCTAAAATTGTATGGAAACCAAAAGTTTGCTTTCTTAAAACAGAAAGTATTTGCGATAATTCAGGTTGGAGTGAGTTTGAGATGTTTCCCAGTGCATCACTGCTGAATATGCAAATTAACCATTGTCGTCCTTAAAAGCTAAACACACCTCCAGATCCGCTGGAATGCAATGATGTGTCAGCTGTTAATTGTACAGAGCCACAATAATCCAACATATACATACGTTATAGTTAGTTTTTCATCTCGGATCCACTTTAAATATTATGCACTAGCTGGACGCCCGGCGTTGCCCGGGTATGTATTTGGATAGTGTTGGCTCTGCCCACTTTTCCTGACCCTAACACACAATTACTTAATGACCAAGTATGTGAGCTTTGCGGTCTTTGGCAGCAATAATTTGCAATGAAATAAAATTAATCTGATTGGATGTGGCTCCACCCCTTTTCTGAATTTGAACCCCAATCACCCAATGGCCAACTGTACCAGGTACAGGTGATTAACAGTGCAAGAATAGCAGCAATTAAATATTCCCCTTAAAAATCAATAGGTGGATTTTGATTGGCTTTTATAGGCTCCACCCACTTTTCTGAATATTAATCCCAGTCACCCAGTGACCAACTGTGCAAAGTTTGAGAACCCTACCATTAACAGTGTAAGAATGGCTGCAGTTTACATTTTCTCAGTGAAATTTGCATTTGTCTCCGCCTACTGATGACCCGGCATTGCCCGATTATTTATTTTGCAGGTGCTGGCTGCACCCACTTTACATTTGCTCAATGAAATTTGTATTTTTCTCCACCCACTTATTTCCTAACATTGTTCAGGTATGTATTTGGCTGGTGTTGGCTCCGCCTACTATTTCTAACCCTAACACACAATTACTCAATAACCAAGTTTGTGAGCTTTGCGGTCTTTGGCATCAATAATTTGCATTGAGATTAAACAAATCTGATTGGCTGTTTGTGGCTCCACCCCTTTGTCTGAATTTGAACCCCAGTCACCCAATGACCAACTGTACCAGGATTAAGGCTTGTGCCATTGACAGCGCAAGAATGGTAGCAATTACATATTCCCCTTGAAAATCAATATGTGAATTTTGATTGGCTTTTGTAGGCTCCACCCACTTCTCTGAATATTAATCCCAGTCACCCAGTGACCAATTGTGCAAAGTTTGAGAACCCTACCATTAACAGTGTAAGAATTGCTGCAGTTTACATTTTCTCAGTGAAATTTGCATTTGTCTCCGCCTACTGATGACCCGGCATTGCCCGATTATTTATTTTGCAGGTGCTGGCTGCGCCCACTTTTCCTAACCCTAACACACAATTAATCAATTACTCAATGACCAAGTTTGTGAGCTTTGCGGTCTTTGGCATCAATAACCTGCATTAAAATTAAACAAATCATATTGGCTGTTTGGGGCCTCCCCCCCCCCTTTATAAATTTAAACCCCAGTCACCCAATGATCAACTGTACCAGGTTTGAGGCTTGTGCCATTAACAGTGCAAGAATGGCAGCAATTAAATATTCCCCTGAAAAATAAATAGGTAATTTTTTATTGCCTTTTGTAGGCTCCACCCACTTTTCTGAATATTAACCCCAGTCACCCAGTAACCAACTCTGCAAAGTTTGAGAACCCTAGCATTAACAGTGTAAGAATGGCTGCTGTTTACATTTTCCCAGTAAAATTTCTATTTGTCTCTACCCACTTATGACCCGGCATTTCCCGCTTATGTATTTGGCTGGTGTTGGCTGTGCCCACTTTTCTAACCCTCACACACAATGAATCAATTACTCAATTACCAAGTTTTTGAGCTTTGCAGTGTTTGGCATCAATAATTTGCACTGGAATGAAACAAATCTAATTGGCTGTTTGTGGCTCCACCCCCTTTCTGAAATTGAACCCTAGTCACCCAATGATCAACTGTACCAGGTTTGAGGCTTGTGCCATTAACAGTGCAAGAATGGCAGCAATGTAAATATTCCCCTTGAAAATCAATAGGTTAATTTTGATTGACTTTTATAGACTCCACCCACTTTTCTGAATATTAATCCCAGTCACCCAGTAACCAACTGTGCAAAGTTTGAGAACCCTACCATTAACAGTGTAAGAATGGCTGCTGTTTACATTTTCCCAGTAAAATTTGTATTTGTCTCCGCCCACTTATGACCCGGCGTTGCCCTTTTATGTATTTGGCTGGTGTTGCCTGTGCCTACTTTTCTAACCCTAACACACAGTTAATCAATTACCAAGTTTGTGATCTTTGTGGTGTTTGGCATCAATAATGTGCATTGAAATGAAAAATTTAATTGGGTGTTTGTGGCTCCACCCCCTTTCTGAAATTGAACCCTAGTCACCCAATGATCAACTGTACCAGGTTTGAGGCTTGTGCCATTAACAGTGCAAGAATGGCAGCAATGTAAATATTCCCCTTGAAAATCAATAGGTTAATTTTGATTGGCTTTTATAGACTCCACCCACCTTTCTGAATATTAATCCCAGTCACCCAGCGACCAACTGTGCAAAGTTTGAGAACCCTATCATTAACAGTGTAATAATGGCTGCAGTTTACATTTTCCAGTGAAATTTGTATTTGTCTCCGCCCCCTTTTTGGTTATGGGAAGTATCCTATACTTTATTCCAGGTAATGTACTATGTGTGTGCCAAATTTCATTCAAATCCGTTCAGACATTTTTGCGTGATCGAGTAACAAACATCCAAACATCTAAACATCCAAACTTTCCCATTTATTATATTAGTAGGATGTCAGCTAAAAGACAAACTGCTTGTCAAAAAGACTTTTACATTCCAACCTGCATGATAGTTGGGCAGATTGAGCCAGTGGTTGGATCTGGCAAACAACCTGTTGTCAGTTGGCTATCTGGTTGTTTGCCATCCGTACACAACAGACAAGTTTGGAGGATAGTTGAACAGATGGTTGGTACGTGTGTGTATGAGCCTTTAGGAGGTTGTAGGGCTCCTTATGGGTTAGGGTTAGACTATAAAGGGGGTTAAGGTTAGACACGTACCACGCGGGGAGGGAGGGGGGGGGGGGGGTTAAGGTTAGGGACCACAAGGGGTTGGTTAGAGTTAGGCATTGGTAGAGGGAGGGTTCTGTGTGAGAGTGGAGTTAGGTTAAGTCATAGTAAAATATTGGTAAGGATTTCCAATATTTTACTACGTAATTAAGTAGTAGAATAACAGTAATTTTGTGTTTACACACATTGGGCCTGATTCACAAAGCGGTGCAAACACTTTGCACGCCTGTGAAAAGCCCTTTATCACGCCTAAACTTAGTTTAGGCGTGATCTGAAGGAATTCGCGCGAACTCCCAGCGCACCGTGCTTCGCGCGAAGTGCCCATTAAGCCCTATGGGACTTTGCGCGCGCGCGTACGCGCGCAAAACTTTGCGCGCGTGAGCTTCGCGCGAGTTAGAGCACAAAGCGGTGATAACTTTGCTAATGCAAAGGTTATCACGCCTAAAGTCTTTTAGGCGTGATAACTGAGTTATCACCGCTTTGCGAATCAGGCCCATTGTAACAACATTGAAATGTAAACAAATTTACTGTTATCTCCAGTTTGGATGCGGATTTGAAGCTGAATAGCAGGACAAAGTGCTTTGTTTAACCATTTCAGTGATGTTCTGCTAAAAACAAAATGTCTGGTATGGTAGCTTTCAAGCTGTGAGGAATCTTTTAGAGCAAAGTAGAAATGCTGACTTTCAGATCACTTTAACCTTCCTGGCGGTAACCCCAAACGTAGTTCGGGGTAAGCCGCGCAGGAGGTTTTCTAAGGCCCTGCTGGGCCGATTCGCGTAATTTTTTTTTTTTGCTGGACGCAGCTAGCACTTTGCTAGCTGCGTCAGCATACCAATCGCCACCGCCCCGCGCTCGATCGCCGCTATCCGTTGCGCCGTGCCGCTCCCCCCCCCCTCCAGACCCCCTGCGCTGCCTGGCCAATCAGTGCCAGGCAGCGCTGAGGGGTGGGCCGAGACTCCCAATGACGTCGCTGACGTCGGTGACGTCATGCCGCCCCGTCGCCATGGCGACGGGGGAAGCCCTCTAGGAAATCCCGTTCTTTGAACGGGATTTCCTGATCGGAGATCGCCGGAGGCCTGGGCTCGCTACATGATTTAAAAAAAAAAAAAAAAACTGCTGCGCTGCCTCCTGGCGGAATTTTTTTTTTCCCGCCAGGAGGGTTAAGATGTCTGAGACAGTTCTGAACGGATTTCTAAAAACCTACCAATATTTTGTCTCAGACACTCTTGATAAATGTATGCGAGTGACTCTAGGAAATGATTTAAAAAAAATGGCTCTAAAGTAGTTCCTTCCTCAAGCAATGGCCCATAGATCGCTGAAGTGGCTAAAGTGACTATAACAGGAAATAAAATTGAAATGAAGGTCCGTCATGTGTGGAGTAATGGGGGTACAGGTCTGCGCGGTTAGCTGTAAACGAGAATGCTGGAATCAGAATTGTGTGCTATTACGATAGATAAATACATGAATGAAGGACAAGTGGTGCATGTTGGTGAGGCACAATGCTTGTGGGGAAGACTGTCTCAGCAAATAGACATTGCATCAGTATACAGCATAGACACCAGGTCACCACATCACTCAGCAACGCAAGAGACAACATGGCAGGCTGTGCGCTAATGGAGGAAATGTGGGAAAAGACATCAAATAAACCCATGAAATAAACCGCGCAGAACTGCATCGAGGAATTTGTGCCTGTGAAACCATTATATATTGTAAAAGAAAAAACTCTAATGGGTGCTTGTAAATAGCAGTAAAAGAATAGCAATATATACCGATAGCATCAGCAAAAAATACACATCTCACCATGGTCACATCATGTAATCAGCAAACATAATAGCGAGAACATGCAATCATCCATCAAGTGGGATGAAACTCAAATTCCATCTATGGTCTAAAGCAGTAAACAGCATAAAAAGAATAGCAAAAAAAAGTATGAATGATTTCTGAGTTACTGGTAGGATTTATACTGAAACTTCTACTTCACTCATAAGCTAGCTGTCTTTGCCCTACTAAAACTATCAGGGTAGGAACACTCTAGGCAGAATCGTATATGCGTTTTCCACTATGTGCTATGGAAAACGCATATGCGATTCTGCCTAGTGTGTTCCTTCTCTCAGACTATGCTGAGCTGTACTAAGCTGTGTATTTGATGCAGAACTTCTCCTGTTGTATCTAGAGGGAAGAAAGAGAACTTTCTCTACTTTGTTTGCTCAATAATTACTTAACCACTTTGTCCTCCTTGACGTATAAAAACGTCAAGGAGGACATGCGCGTTCCCGCGGCCGATAGCGCACGTGCACGCGCACTCCCGGGCGCGGATTCGATAGCCCAGGAATCAATGTATCGGGCTATGGTGCCCGATCACTGATTCCTCTTCCCCCCAGAAAAAGCGACAGCTTCTCTTGGAAGCTACATTTTTCCTGACTCTATGTCTCTCTAAGCGTACATTGTCCGCTTGTACATTTGTAAACAAACTCAAGATTGCTATTTTGTGGCCAAAAAGTAAAACTACATCTAAAAGTAAAAAAACATTACAATACACAAATATTTCCCCAAATAAAACACTATTTATATCCCACCCTCCCAAAAATACCCACATAAAATGTTTAATTAAAACATTACTATAAAAAAAGCACATAAATATTTACCTAAGGGTCTAAACTTCTATATTTTTTCTTTTTATAAGCTTGTAAATAGTGATGGATGCAAAATGGAAAAAATGCTCTTTTATTTCCAAATAAAATATTGTTGCCATACATTGTGATAGGGACATAATTTAAACGGTGAAATAACCGTGACAAATGGGCAAATACAATACGTGGGTTTTAATTATGGAGGCATGTATTATTTTTAAACTATAATGGCCAAAAACTGAGAAAAAATGAATTTTTTCATTTTTTTTCTTATTCTTACTGTTAAAATGCATTTACAGTAAGGTAGCTCTTAGCAAAATGTACCCCCCAAAGAAAGCCTAATTGGTGACGAAAAAAAAAGATATAGATCAGTTCATTGTGATAAGTAGTGATAAGTTATAGGCTAATCAATGGGAGGTGAACATTGCTCGGATGCATAAAGTGAAAACGACTGAGAGCTTAAGTGGTTAATTACATGACAATCTGATCATTTTTCCTGAAACCAGCAATGTGTCAATGAGCTTCAGTGAAGAGTAAACCTTCCCCCTTCCCCTTGCATCCTACATTCTACACCAACCTCACCAGGATTGTATTCATATTTGTGAGTGCACCTTTGAGAAGCATCAATAAAGCGGTAACCCTGACACTGTCCAACTCCTGCTTTACTGTGCAGATTTGTGCAGAAATCCATATAATTCCAAAGGGCTCACATACTTTTATTGCTACTGTACATGCAGAGCAGCAGAGCACATAAACCAAATTCAACTATTGCTGATTACGCAATAACTTTCCCCAGATTTCCGAAAAAATCACTCATTCGTGTATGGTACCTTGTCTTGATTTTTAGATTTATTCAATAAAGGGTAATAACCGATCTGATTTTTTGGATTAAAAATAATAATACTGATAATAATAATTGTGTATGGTCATCTAAAATGCAAATTGAATTTGGAGCTCAGTACCATAAAAAAATGTTTTTCTTTACATTTTTTAAAAATCGATTTTCTCAGAAACTTCAAGGTCTTTTTAAAAACAAAAAAAATGTTTGACTTTTAAATTTTGAAATGTTTCATAATTATGAGTAATTATAAAATTATAGAATATTACGGTTATGCGACAAATTAGTTATGAATTATGCTGAAGAATTTGCATTACTATTTGGCATCGTAATTTTGAACTTTGATGTGAAATTACGTTTAGGCCTCATTCACAGTGGGACGTTAATGTGCGGTGTTATAGGGGAAAAGTAAGGTGGCTAAACACAATTCAATGTCAAGGCAATGCGCCGTTCACAGTGCATGCGCAACGCATATGGCGCTATCAAGATGCACTGCATGCAATGCGTTGGTTGTAACGGGTGCGTTGGTAAAAGTGATGCAAGCCTATGAGCAACGCAAAAGTACGTAAGTATGTGTGAGACACACGTTAAAATGCTTTACATTATGGTATTTGCACATGCGCATTTATGTCAGCATCAATATTAAAGTTGATAACTATAACGTCATGCCCCATAATGTGACCTAATGTATCTTAACGCCTACAATTTGGTGTGACTGTGCATTATGTTAGGATACCGTTGTGTGCCATTAACATCGCATTACAAGGCAACATCCGCATTACAAGGCGACATAACGTCGCATTACAAGGCAATCGATTTTTGCTTTCAGAGCATGGAGACACAACATTGGTCAGATCGATTAGTGAAGGTGAAAAGCATAGGATATCACTTATAGTGTGTGGGCCACTAGTCGATAGACTTTTGATCAACAACACTGAAGTCGATCGCCCAATAAAATTGATTACTTTGTCAATTGAATCAGAATGGCTAGGTTTATGGCTACCTGAAGGCTCCTGTTGATTTTACTGCCAGTTAAAGAGAGTCTAAAGCGACTAAAAAATTTTTTTTTTACCTCGTAGTTCGCTTCAGTAGTCTTAGTGGAGGTAAACCGCCACATCCCCACGGCAAAACGAGGGCTTTAGACCCCCCAAAATCCCTGGGGGAAAATCCCGGGAGCACTTTCTGAAAGAGGCAGAGCATTCTGCTGTAGCCTCTACTGACGTCAATCGCCGTGCGGGTCTCCGCCTCTCCCCGCCCCTCTCTGTGAAGGAAGACAGAGAGGGGCGGGGAGAGGTGGAGATGACTTCATGGCGATTGACGTCAGGAGACGCAGCACTACGGCTGAAAGCTCTGCCTCCCCGGGCAGCAAAATCCACGACCAAGAAAGTCGTGGATGTTTGCCCCGGGATTTGGGGGGTATAAACCTCTCGTTTTTTCCGCAGGGATGCAGTGGTTTACATCTACTGAGACGCCAGAAGCGAACTACCAGGTAAAAATAATTTTTTTTAGTTGCTTTAGAGTCTCTTTAAGGTAGCCACACATCTAGCGATGATGGACAGATTCAACAAAGAGACATAGCTCTCTCTAATCGAATCTGATTAGAGAGAGATGTTGGCCGCCCATACACCGCAGGCTGTTTCCCAACCAATTTCATGCTGAAATTGAACCGGAACCGTCCGTGTGACGCCGCACCGCCTTGCTGGCTCCACGCTGTCCCCCTAATGTCCAATGTGTCGGGGCGGTTTCTGCGTGTTCATCGCTTTTCCCAATATCGCTCGCTGTTACTGCCACGCACCAGGTCAAGCAAGTCAGTCTTACATCTTGCAGCATATCTGACTGATTCATGCGACCAATTTCGGCCCGGTAACATAGTTGATCGGGCATACACTTGGTGGCACAGATTTTCATCCGACTCTATTCTAATAATCGAATCGCCAAGTCTCCTGATGTATGGGTGCCTTTATTGATCTGAGATGACCAACCACAAGTCAGCACACACCGGTAGCACCTGTGCACCCTCCATGACATGTACACAGGAACCCCGTTACATACTTATGCATTCCGTGGTCTCCAGCATTCCCCGCAGTGCCCCCCACACAGCCACAGAGAATCATGTATTCCGTCCCGCAGAATATATACATATATTGCAGGAATGCAGGGAGGGCAAGAATTGTGACATATTTCTCCCAAGCAGACTTTCTGATTTCGTGTTTGTGCTCCTGGCAGACGCCGGAGAGCCGGTGTGACATCCGGCCGGCCTCCTGTGCGCCGCAATCAGAGAGCGATTTCTTTCTGTCATAATTTGTTGCTCCAACTCCTGATTAGGAGGAGAGCGCTCAGATGTACCGACTGGAAGTCTGGAAGATTAACAAACCTGCTCGGATAGAATGAAATCCTGATGAGTTTACAGTGAAGGCGGACGGAAATCGTTCTCCAAAAACGTTTTCTTCAAAACTATCCTTGGAAAAATCACAAAGAAAATCTCTATAAAGCACCCGGCGGACAGGGGCCAAGTCCTTATTATGTACGCTATTATGTAGACCATGAGGACAGGGGCCAAGTCCTTATTATGTACGCTATTATGTACACCATGAGGACAGGGGCCAAGTCCTTATTATGTACGCTATTATGTACACCATGAGGACAGGGGCCAAGTCCTTATTATGTACGCTATTATCTACACCATGTTAAAATGTTTCAGAAATTGGGTTACCCTGGAAACACGGAAAATGTGGCAAAGTTATACATTGTAGCTAATGGAAGTAAAAGGTGAGGGTGGACTTGGGGTGATTTGAGTTAGTTTTTATGCATGCAATGTGTTTGCAACCAGAGATAAATTAAGATGTAATGGGGCTCTGGGCAAGGTAGTAGATTTGGGGCCTCCCTGTGGTCCTTTTGGTAAGCTGAGGTGGAGAGAGATCAAAAGAAGATGGCAGAGTCGTCCCCCCCCCCCCCCAGTATAGGTAGGCAGAGTCCCCCCAGTATAGATAAACAGAGTCCACCCAGTATAGGTAAGCAGAGTCACCTCCATGATACATGTAAGCAGAGGCCTTCCTGGAATAGGTAGGCAGAGGCCCCCCTGGAATAGGTAGGCAGAGTCCCCCCCCCCCAGTATATGTAGGCAGAGTCCCCCCCCAGTATTGGTAGGCAGAGCCCCCCCCCCAGTATTGGTAGACAGACCCCCCCCCCCCCGTATAGGTATGCAGAGTGCCTTCTAGTATAGGTAGGCAGCAGCGACCTACCTCTTCACACAACAGCGGGGGGGGGGCGCAGTGCTGCTGACAGCATTCCTGAGTCTATGGGAGTAACAATCATCCAGCAGCCTGGCCGTCTCCGTCTTTGTCATATACTGTATCTACATTAGACGCTATTTAGAGGTGAGCTCCGAACTTTTCCCTCACTCCCTACCACAGATCATGTCTCAGTCCCCTGAGATAGCAGCAGATGCTTCTGGTCTGGAGGTTACAGGGTCTCCTATTCATTCCCATCTCTGGCATTCACACATTCCTCAGCCTTATCTCAGTGTGCTGTTTACTTACTTTTATTTATGACGCTCTCTGTCTGCACTTTAACCATTATCCAGTCCATGGGCATTCACGATCTTGCCCTGTCCTGGCTTTCATCCTACCTCTCCAACCGCTCCTTCACGACCGCCTTCAATGAGTCCTCATCCATCCCCAACCAC
The DNA here is from genome assembly GCF_040937935.1 of Hyperolius riggenbachi. Lineage (NCBI taxonomy): Eukaryota > Metazoa > Chordata > Amphibia > Anura > Hyperoliidae > Hyperolius > Hyperolius riggenbachi. The sequence continues at coordinate 450,119,131 of NC_090649.1, forward strand.
CTCTCGGTGGGAGTCCCCCAAGGTTCGGTCCTTGGCCCCCTACTGTTCACCCTATACACATCCTCCATTGGCAAGGTTATCTCCTCCATGGGTTTTAACTATCATCTGTATGCAGATGACACCCAGATCTACCTCCACACCCCTGACATATCCACCACTACCATTGACAAGGTCTCCTCCTGCCCATCAGCCATCTCCTCCTGGATGTCCGCTAGGTTCCTGAAACTAAACCTAGACAAAACGGAATTTATGATCTTCCCACCCCGGACACCCATAAACCTCCCAGATGTGCATGTCACTGTTAACCACACTACCATTCACCCTACCTTAGCTATGCCACTGCTTTTCTCCAATAGAGGATCAAGAGGTTGTTGCTGATATTGTGGTAAAACCCCTCCCACAGTGTGATGTCATGCATGACCTTGATCCTGACAGTTTGCTGTCTGTGAACCTCGTTGCATTGTGGGAAATAATGGCTTTTTCCAACAGTTAAATAAGCAGTTTTATTCATTACCCTATTTTCTCTACAGTTCCACTTTAAACAGCATACCACTAATGGGACTTATTCTTGGCACAGAAGCCCAAATCAACAGAACTCGGGCAATATACTGCACTGCAGTCTGGTGACACTCAGGTGTCGAAACCAAAGATGCCAACTGCCAGAAGACAGATTATTGGGTATGACTGCCCCCCCCCCCCCCACACACACACAACCACACACACACAACACCGCACGCATGCACGCACGCACGCACACATACACCATAACCCCCCAACCACTCCCCCACCTTCCCAGGATGGCCGCTGATCCTCATCTTCCAATTTCCGCAGATGCAGACAGAGTCTGCAGGTAAGTGGGATTAATGATATGTGTAAGTGTGTAGGAGAGACATGCGCAGACCAGACGCTGCATCTTTCTCATGAATCTTTAATACAAAGCCTTAACCACGCTGGGTACGAGGCAGAACTCTCAGCAAACCTCAAGTGATTTATAAACAGCTTCTAACAGCTTCGGCTTTCATCCGCTGCGAGCCCGAGCTTCATCCCTCGTCCCTGCAGCCCCAAAAAATAATCTAAAGCATTCAAATAAATAAAAATGGCACGTATGCCGTGCAGGTATTCAGAGTTTCATCACATTCCTGGCAAGTATTTTAGGGGAAAATGATGACAGTCTAGAAGGGTATTCTATATTACCTCTAGCATTGTTCAATTCTCTGAGATGTTTAAATCATTAAGGTGGTACTCTAGGCAAAATGTTTCTTATGGAGGACATGTTGGAGGTCTGAAATCTGGTTGGTATACTGTGTTGGATACAAAGCGAGGAGCAGAGTATTCTGTATCTTATGGAGGATATTGTTGGAGGTGTGATATCTGGGTGATGGTAATATTGGATAAACGTTTAGGAGCCAAGTATTCTGCATTTTATGGAGGACATGTTGGAGGAGTGATATCTGGGTGGTGGAAATATTAGATTTAAGGTGAGGAGCAGAGTATTCTGTATCTTATGGAGGACTTGTTGGAAGTGTGATATTTGAATGATGGGAATATTGGATACAAGGTGAGGAGTAGAGTATTCTGTATCTTATGGAGGAGATTGTTGGAGGTGGGATATCGGGGTGGTGGGAATATTGGATAAAAGTTTAGGAGCATGGTATTCTTTACCATATGGAGGACATGTTGCAAGTGTGATATCTGCGTGGTGGGAATATTGGATTAAAGGTGAGGAGCAGAGTATTCTGTATGTTATGGAGGACATGTTGGAGGTGTGATATCTGGGTGGTGGGAATATTAGATTTAGGGTGAGGAGCAGAGTATTCTGTATCTTATGGAGGACTTGTTGGAGGTGTGATATCAGGGTGGTGGGAATATTTGTTAAACGGCGAGGAGCAGAGTATTCTAGATCTTATGGAGGACATGTTGGAGGCGTGATATCTTAGTGGTGGGAATATTGGATACAAGGCGAGGAGTGGAGTATTCTGTATCTTATGAAGGACATGTTGGAGGTGTGATATCTGGGTGGTGGGAATATCTGATAAACGGTGAGGAGCAGAGTATTATTTATCTTATGGAGGACATGTTGGAGGCGTGATATCTGAGTGGTGGGAATATTGGATACAAGGCGAGGAGCAGAGTATTGAGTATCTTATTGAGGAGGACATGTTGGAGGTGTGAAATCTGGGTGGTGGGAACATTCGATAAACGGTAAGGAGCAGAGTATTCTGTATCTTATGGAAGAGATTGTTGGAGGCGTGATATCTGGGTGGTGGGAATATCGGATAAAAGTTTAGGAGCAGAGTATTCTGTACCTTATGGAGGAAATGTTGGAGGTGTGATATCTTGGTGGTGGGAATATTGAATAAATGGTAAGGAGCAGTGTATTCTGTATTTTTTGGAGGATATGTGATATATGTATGGTGGTCAGGGGCGTAACTACAAATCATGGGGCCCCCAGAAAAACTTTGACAGGGCCCCTCAATGTTCACACCCTTTCCCTTGCCTATCCCTGGTGACCCTCACAGCTTGGGGGGGCCATCTTACATGGGTAATAAGAAAGTGTGGACATCATAATCTTCACATCTATAACAAAAATAGCCACACAATCACTTGATCTGAATGATGGATCCCTTTGCCTAAGGGAGTAAAGTAGTTGTTGGTGCCGCCTTACCACTCTGGGCCCCGCTGCAGTCGTAGGGCCTTCTTCTGGGGGTGGAAATATTGGATTAAAGGTGAAGAGCAAAGTATTCTGTGTCTTACGGAGGACAAGTTGGAGGTGTGATATCTGGGTGGTGGGAATACAGAATTAAAGTTGAGGAGCAGTGTATTCTGTATCTTATGGAGGACATGTTAGAGGTGTGATATCTGGGTGGTGGGAATACTGAATAAACGGTGAGGAGCTGAATATTGTAGATCTTATGGAGTACGTGTTGGAGGGGTGATATCTGAGTGGTGGGAATACTGAATAAACGGTGAGGAGCAGAGTATTGTAGATCTTATGGAGTACATGTTGGAGGGGTGATATCTGAGCGGTGGTATTATCAGATTAAAGGTGAGGATCAGAGTATTCTGTATGTTACAGAGGACCTGTTAGAGGTGTGATATCTGTGTGGCGGGAATACTGAATATCAATATAATCAAATTCACCCACCAAGCCCCTCTCCCCACCGCACCTCCCACCCTCCCCATACCCACGAACATTCTTGCCCCAATCTCATTCCCATCCGCCCCATACTCAGACAATCTCTTCCTCTATCTGGCGCTCTCTTGAATGCCAGATCTATCCGCAACAAGCAACAACTATCCATGACCTCTTTATCTCAAAAACCCTCACCTTTCTTGCCCTTACTGAGACCTGGCTCACCCCCTCTGACCTGCCTGCACCTGCAGCCCTATCCTACGGGGGTCTAAAGCTCAGCCATAACCCAAGACCAGATAACAGGCCTGGGGGAGGGGCAGGGCCGGATTTCTGGAAAGGCCACAAAGGTCAAGGCCTAGGGCGATAAAATTCAGCAGGGCGAAGGACTTGGAGAGATAAGAGGTCACATGTCAAAGTAAATCACTTCTGCTTTGCTCTATTCTGCCTGAATTCCAGAGATCCCTGCATCTCTCTCACTGCAGAGTGTGTGTGATGACAGTCAGCATATGTTGTCATCTGAGGATCTTGTCCTTAGTATAATGAGTGGGGACATACAAGCTGTTGTGAGAAGAAAAATATATGGGCTCAAGTAGTAGAACTTTTGAGTTCAGATTAGTTTCTTTATGCAGCACACATTCACAGACAGGAATTATCAGCTCTCCTCTCCCCCAGACTGATGTTTTATTACTTGGTCAGAGCTGTTAAAGAACTGAGACCTGTTAGATTAATGGTTTGTTTTCATTCCTGTCAGCAACATTCTCTCTTTGCTACAGTTTAACTCTTTCCTGACATGTTCTAGAAGCAGCAAAGCATTGTTCTGTGTTAGCCATCAGTGAAAGCAGGATGTTTTGAAACAGAATGACAACTGTATTAAATTTATTTATATTTACAAAACAATGTATGCATCTCCTGCTGACTTTATATATATATATCTGGGTTCCCCAACATCTTACATCTTGTATACAGGAACAAAGTCTGAAGATGACTCATTAGCCAAAGGCTCACTATTTTCTTTTGGTTAGCCAATAAATATTATCATTCTATTACAAAACGTAAAAACTTCCTGCTGACTGATTAAGATCTGTCTTAACTTGCCCCAAGTGCTAAATTGTCACTGTGTAAAGTACACCAGAGCTTATGCTAGATACACATGATGCAATTTTCTGACAGATTTACTGTCAGATCGACTATTTCCAACATGTCCCATCTGCTATCCGATAGATTTTCTGAATGATTTTTTTCATAGAAATGAACGGAAAATCGATTGGAAAAATTGATCGGAAATCAGATCAGACATTGTAAACAATCGATCTGACAGTAAATCTGTCAGAATTGCATCGTGTGTACCTAGCATTACACGACATCTATGCCAGCGTCTGTAGTGTTGGATGCTTTTACTTACCTGTTCTGCTTTGGATGGGTTTCTCTCCTTTGCGCTGCACCATCACCTGTTTGTGACTCTGACTGAAGCAAGTCGCACAGAGGATACAGAAGAAGCAGTGCATGCTCTGTCCTCTCGGGCTCCTTGTAATTACGCACTCCTGTACTGATGTGCACAGCAGCCGAGGCTGGGAGTGTTATGGGTATGTGTAATTGACAAGTGCTGCTCATATATGAGCATCATTTCTGAATTATGCAAGCCCAGAACACTATCGGCTGCTGTGCATCCAGGCTGGAGTGCAAAATTACATGGAGTGGACAGAGCATGCACTGCTTCTTTGAACGGGGGGGGGGGGGGGGGGGGGGGAAGCAGCAAAACAGACAGGAGCCCATGTAACCCAGTGATCACTAGTCAGAGTTGGACAGAATGGGGGGGGCGGTTGGTGACAGCCGGCCTAGGGCGCTGGAAAGTACAAATCCGGCCCTGGGGAGGGGTGGGCCTACTCCTCTCCCCATCCTGCACCTTCCGTGTCCTTACCCCTCCCCCTTCTCTTTACTTTACCTCCTTTGAGGCCCATGTTATCCGCCTCTACCATCCCCTTCCAGCCATTATTGCAGTCCTATACCGCCCCCCCTCCAGTACAATATCGCACTTCCTAGAAAACCTTGCCTCCTGGCTCCCACACATCCTGTCCTCCGACCTCCCAACAATCATCTTTGGAGACTTTAACATTCCAATTGATGAGCCTACCACCTCTGCTGCCACTCAGCTTCTCTCGCTCACCAACTCCCTTGGCCTCACTCAGCATGCTAATGCCACAACCCACAGTGCTGGTAATACTTTGGACCTAATTTTCTCCAAAGCCATCGCACTTACCAACCTGGACATTACACCATTCCCCTTCTCCGACCACCACCTCATCACCTTCACCCTCACTCCATCCCGCACCCCCTGTCCCCCTCCCCAAACTGGACGTTGGCAGAGAGATCTGCGCAACCTTGACCCCAATGTACTAGCCACACCCCTCCACTCTCTCTCCTCCTCCCTCCCCAGCCTAACCTGCCCCAACGAAGCGGCAGCTCAATACAACAATAACCTCTCCGCAGCCTTAGACCATGCTGCTCCCCTGATCTTTCGTACCAACAGTCGCCCCAACCCCCCAACCTTGGCACACTGCCCTCACAAAAAAACTACAAAATGAGACACGAGCTGCAGAACGCAAATGGAGGAAATCCCGTCACAACAAAGATTTCCTGGGATACAAGACCAAGTTGCAGACGTACCATACTGCCCTCGCTGATAGTAAACAGATATACTTCACTCACTTGATCGCTACCCAAGCCTCCAACCCACATCGTCTTTTTGCCACCTTCAATGCCCTACTTAACTCCACACCTCTCCCCTCAACCTCCACCCTCTCAGCCACTGACCTATCAAACTACTTTATCAACAAAATTACAACCATCCGGAGGGATATTTCTCTCCTCCACTCTATCGCCCCCGCCTCCCCACCATATCCGACTCCTGCCTCTTTCTCCTCCGTTACCTCCTTCAATTCTGTCACGGTGGAGGAAGTCAACCAGCTGCTGGCAACTTCACCTGCCACTTCCTGCCCCCTAGATCCGGTCCCATCTGATTCTCTGCGCCCACATTTTTCTGATCTGGCCCCTGTCCTCACCCATCTGTTCAACCTCTCCTTCTCCACCGGCATCTTCCCCTCCATATTCAAATAGGCCACTGTGCTTCCCCTGCTAAAGAAATCTTCACTCGACCCTGCTCTGCCATCCAACTACCGCCCAATCTCTCTCCTCCCTTTTGCCTCAAAAAATTCTTGAACGCCTGGCCCACCAACGCCTGACCAACTTCCTTAACTCCAACTCCCTTCTTGATCCCCTGCAGTCTGATTTTCGCACAGCCCATTCTACAGAAACAGCCCTCACCAAAGTGGTAAACGACCTTGCCCTTGCCAAAGCCGAAGGTAAATACTCCATCCTGCTCCTCCTGGACCTCTCCTCTGCATTTGACACTGTCGACCACTCCCTCCTCCTCCACTCCCTGCAGCTAATGGGCATTCAGGACCTAGCCTTAGCCTGGATCTCCTCATACCTCTCCAACCGCTCCTTCACAACATTTTTCAATGGCTCCTCATCCACTCCTACACCCCTCTCAGTTGGTGTTCCTCAAGGTTCCGTCCTAGGACCACTACTGTTCTCACTCTATACTGCCTCAATTGGCAAAATCATCTCCCCCATGGGTTTCAATTATCACCTGTATGCCGACGACACCCAGATATATCTCCACACCCCAGATCTCTCCTCCTCTACCATGGACAAAGTCTCTGCCTGCCTCACATCCATTTCCTCCTGGATGGCTGCCAGGTACCTGAAGCTTAATTTGGACAAGAATGAGCTTCTAATATTCCCACCCCGCACAGCTGCACCCCTCCCAGATCTGCACGTCACTATTGAAAATACTACTATCCACCCTACCTCCCAAGCCCGCTGTCTAGGCGTTACTCTGGACTCTGAACTTTCCTTTACAGCCCACATCCAAGGTATTGCCAGATCCTGCAACTTCCACCTCCGCAACATCTCCAAGATCCGCTCCTACCTGTCCCCTGACACCACTAAACTCCTTATCCACGCCCTTGTCATTTCCCGCCTAGACTACTGCAATTCTCTTTTATCTGGCCTCCCCTCTAACCGTACTGACCCACTTAAATTGGTAATGAATGCGGCAGCCAGACTGATACATTTTTCTCACCGCAGCGCCTCTACAACTCCGCTCTGTAAAGCACTACACTGGCTCCCCATCAGCTTTAGGATCAATTTCAAAATCCTGTGCTTGGCCTACAAATCAGTGCACAAGACCTGCCCGACCTACATCTCTGATCTGGTCCACAGGCACATACCAGCCCGCCCCCTCCGATCCTCCAATGACCTGCGCCTAGTCGCACCACGCATAACTCAGTCACACGCACGATTGCAGGACTTCACCAGGGCTGCCCCTACTCTCTGGAACTCTCTCCCACCAGCCGTCAGACTCGCCCCCACCTTTAATACCTTCAAACAAGCTCTCAAGACTCACCTCTTCACGCTCGCATACCCCCCCTACCCCAGCACCATAATATGTTCTGTTAGACCCCCTCTAAAAAGACGCACCTATTGTCTCCACCCCACCCTTTAGATTGTAAGCCTCTGGCAGGGCCCTCCTCCCTAATGTATCCAGCTTGATTATGCAATCTTACTCACAACCACCACTCTTGTAGACTCGAACAGTCTATTTTGACCTATGACACTGTATTGTTATCAAATCATTTGCATGATCTTGTTTTGTTGTGAGTTTCCGTATGTTCTACCTTGTATGTTAACCCATTTACCTATTGTGCAGCGATGCGTAATATGTTGGCGCTTTATAAATACAATAAATAATAATAATAATAATCCAAGCCCACTGCTCTCTCCAATAAAGACAGTATGCTCCTATAGAGGGAAGATACTACACGTAGCGCAATACTGTTCGATCTACTTTATATATCCAACTCCGTGCAATGTGAATCAAGTGCCAACACGCGCGATCCCTCCACCCCACAATCAGGGAGGCTTACCAAATAGTAGCCACCTCGTTTTTCAGGAGGATCTCGCGCTCAATCTGTATGCTTCACTACAAGGACCACTTAAGTAAACCATACCAGGGTCATGTATCAAATTCTATTTATTCTTCAATAAAATTTCTAAAACATATAAAAAAACTTCATTGCGCAGCATGCTTTAAAAATGTAATTCCACATCTGCGTTCCCCTTCCGCGCTCCACCGCTCGTAACCTCCGCTCAGCGTGCTTGCGTCAGGCGTACTAGCTCTGCCCTACGCATTTTGTCATCAACCACCAGACTCATCAAGGGCACTTTGGGAATACTGAATAAATGGTGAGGAGCAGAGTATTCTAGATTTTATGGAGGACATGTTAGAGGTGTGATATCTGGGTGGTGGGAATATGGAATTAACGGTGAGGAGCAGAGTATTCTAGATCTTATGGAGGACATATTGGAGGCATGATACTGTATCCGAGTGGTGGGAATTTTGGATAAATGGTGAGGAGCAGAGTGTTCTCTATATAATGGAGGATATATTGGGAAATGTGATATCCTGGTGGTGGGAATGTTAGATAAAAGTTCAGGAACCGACTATATGCCTTCATTATGAGTTTTTATGGATATAGACAACAGAATACCCAGGCAGCTCGAAGTGATTGGCCCTTTAGTAATAGGCACCTAAGCCCACGCTTTTTCCTGTGATCAGAGTCTTTCATAACCACATTATGAAGCCACAAATAATTATATTCACAATATTCAGATTGTCAGTCAGCGTAATTAAAATAAAATTCTGAGTCTCATGCGAGCGATCTTTTTTTTTTTTCTTAATTATGTATTAATGGCACAAATGAAGTAGATAATTACACCATCGATAATTGCCCAGCTCTGAAAACATTGCAGAATGAGGATGCATACATTAAAGAATAAAACAACGTAAAATGAGTGAATGCGGCAGGGGAGTGCAAGGCCAAAGGTGAGAGTGTGATTAGTAGCGAAGTAATGATCCCATTCACTCCTTTGTGATATATATTTGTGGCACTTCCTGTAAAGTTTCTTCATAAACAGCTTCTGTAATGTACAGGTAGTCCCCAGTTTACAAACAACATAGGGACTGTAGCTTTGTTCTTAACCTGAATCTGTCCATAAATTGAAACACTGTGTCATCTCTGTCTTCTGTGCCGCTATGCCCCCCTGTGCCTTCAGTATCCCCCTTTGTGTCACCTCTGTTCCCCCGGTCCTCCAGTGTCCCCCTCTGTGTCACCTCTGTTTTTACCGTGCCTTCAGTGTTCCCTTCTGTGTCACCTCTGTTACCCTCCCCTGTGCCTTCAGTATCCCCCTCTGTGTCACCTCTGTTCTCCCGTGCCTTCAGTGGCCCCCTCTGTGTCATCTCTGTTCTCCCGTGCCTTCAGTGTCCCCCTCTGTGTCACCTCTGTTACCCTGTGTCTTCAGTGTCCCCCTGTGTGTCACCTCTGTTCCCCCATGCCTCCTGTGTCCCTCTCTGTGTCACCTCTGTTCCCCTGTGCCTTCAGTGTCCCCCTCTGTGTCACCTCTGTTCCCCTGTGCCTTCAGTGTCCCCCTCTGTGTCACCTCTGTTCCCCCGTGCCTTCAGTGTCCCCCCTCTGTGTCCCCTGTGCCTTCAGTGTCCCTCTCTGTGTCACCTCTGTTCCCCTGTGCCTTCAGTGTCCCTCTCTGTGTCACCTCTGTTCCCCTGTGCCCTCAGTGTCCCCCCTCTGTGTCACCTCTGTTCCCCCATGCCTTCAGTGTCCCCCTCTGTGTCACCTCTGTTCCCCTGTTCCTTCAGTGTCCCCCTCTATGTCACCTCTGTTCCCCTGTGCCTTCAATGCCCCCCTCTGTGTCACCTCTGTTCCCCTGTGCCTTCAATGTCCCCCTCTGTGTCACCTCTGTTTCCCTGTGCCTTCAGTGTCCCCCTCTGTGTCACCTCTGTTCCCCCGTGCCTTCAGTGTCCCCCTCTGTGTCACCTCTGCCCTTCTACTGTGTCACCTCTGTCCCCCCGTGCCCTCAGCGTATTGCAGCAAAATGTTATGTTACAGATTTAAAAAAAACATTTTTTCATTATATTTTTTAAAATAAATGTTCGGGGACTTCCTAATATGATCAGCAGACTGCTGTTTGGGCCAGATTCCTGGAAAGGTCACAGCCCACATAGGCATAATAATGTCGGGAACCACTGCTCTAGGGACATTTATAAACATGCCCTGATATAGTAAACTTTCCACACTCTATGCCAGCTTGTTTCATCTGGTGCTGTAACTTGATATATGTCCAGGATTTCTGGAAAGACCACAAAGGCACTGAAAAAGCCTTGAGCACTGAAATAGCAGAAGGGCGGCAAGACATGTGAGAGGCCACATGTCAAAGTAAATTGTCTCTCCTGGTCCAAAGCCACCCTGCTTTGCTGCATACACAGCCTGAATTCCAGTAATCTGTGCATCTTCCTTACTTCCTGGTGTGCGATGAGATGAGTCACAGCTTGCTCTGCTGCATCTGCTATCTCCTGATGATTGTGGGACATACAAGCTTCAGTGATTATGTCAGAGTTGTAGAAAGCAGAACTCTTGATCTGGTAAGAAGTTTTTCTGCACAACACACATTCACGGGAATATCAGCTCCACTTTAGAGCTCCAACTGTCAGACAGTACAGCACAGTATAGTCAGCCTCTGTTAATGACCTGAGCCCCCTCCATTGCTTCTTCTCTCCCCCCCCCCCCCCAATACTCTTAAATTTTAAACTGAAAGAGATACATTTCCCCCCCCAGAGAAATGTATGGCAGCAGCCTCTATGCTCTACTTTAATTGGAACCCGAGGTGAGAGGGATATGGAGGCTGCCATATTTATTTCCTTGTAAACAATTCCAGTTGCCTGGCTGTCCTGCTGATCTTCTGGCATAAGTAGTGTCTGAGTCAAAACCCTGGAACAAGCATATGGCTAATCCAGTAAAACCTGAGTCAGCTGAGTAAGAGTACCTGATCTGCTGCATGCTTGTTCAGGGTCTATGGCTTCAAGTATTAAAGACACAGGATCAGGAGGACTGCCAGGCAACTGGTATTGTTTAGAAGGAAATAAATATGGCAGCCTCCATATTTCTCTCATCTCGGGTTCCCTTTAAGCCTTGCTGGCTCATAATAAAGGTAGCAGTAGTGTATCATGTTAGCTATCAGAAAAATAATTGAGCCTGAAGATGGCATAGCAATAAAAACAACATTTCAACATGCATGGGTGCTTTTTTTCCCCAAACTCAATAGCCTTGCTGGATTCCAATATTCGGTCAGCATGAATGGTTTGGCTACCAGATTGTAAGGGAACAAACCACTTTAATAGAAACAGAAAACAGATAAACTGTTCATTTTCAAAATAGAAAAGAAGCTTCTTGCTGAAAAGAACCTATACAGTACTTCAGCCCCAAATGGAGGGTAATGGGTTACTCTTTCTCACCAGCTACTTGAAGCCTTTTGATAGCTGAGCAACAGGTCTCTGATTACAGCAGAGCAGAGAGGGAGATGAACCCTGCTCTGCTACTTCACTATTGAGGGACGTCACTGTTCTGCCAGGAAATACAATCATTTGCCAGTTGAGAGAAAACATACACACATATTCCCGAGTCATTAGACGAAACGCTGTTGGGTGGAGGGGTGGTGTGGGTGGCTTTTCACGGTTGGTGGCAGCGTGCCTAGGGTGCTGTAAAGTACAAGTTCTGCCTTGTATATGTCCCCCAGCCTACTTAAGATTTTATGGTGACATATCTGACTTTCTTTTCCCACCCCGGTGTAGGGTAAAGTAAGTCAGTTCATCTGCTCTATTTTACTACTGCATAGTGGAAAATGACTTTGCACCATTATCATACACTCCTCCCGCTTGCGGTCTTTCTGCATCCGTCCATCACAGTCTGCAGCTATCAGAGCCTGGCGGGACGCGCCTGTCAGTTTCCATCTTACGCTGTCTGTCTAGGTTTGGTGTAATATATGAAGTGACACATTCTGTGCTGTATATGATTGAAGGATCGCAGAAGTGACATCTGCAAGTTAAATGTAAATATGTTGTTAATAAAATACTGGAGAACGTAGAACAGCTGAGACCAAACACAGTAAAACTGTAGTGATATGGTGAACAGTGTTGCTTCTGAACTTGTGTCACAGTTATTTTCACATGGAAAATGCCATTTTCGACTTCCAAAATATATTTGTGAAAATACATTGTATTTTCGCCAATGGCAATTTCTGTTTTAAAATTTTTCACCAAAATGATTATAATTTTCACCTAAATTGCAATTCATGAGTTAAAGCGGACCTGAACTCAGAATGTCATCTCTGCCCTATAAGATAAGCAACAGCATAATAACCTTTAAACAAAAAAAACCCATTTCTTTGTTACAGTTGATACATTGATACAAATCCTGCAATAAATCTGCAGTGTGTCTACTTCCTGATTCATGGAAGCAGACATTTTGTTAACATCCTGTGCTTTCAAATGAGCTTATCCGCCTTTTATGCTGTGGTAGTCATGTGACACAGGGGAGAGATCAGATTACAGGCTAAACTCTCTAAATACATACAGGGTGCATTTATCTATGTTTTCCTTTTGTCCTGTGCAAGAGTTCAGGTCCACTTTAAGGGATACTTAAAGAGAACCCGAGGTGGGGTTCTGACAATGGTAGCTGCACACAGAGGCTGGGTCTGCTTATACAGCCCAGCCTCTGTTGCTATCCCTATCCCCCTTAAAGGGAAGGTTCAGGGAACTCTTGAAAAAAATAAAAATCCCTATCCACTTACCTGGGGCTTCCTCCAGCCCGTGGCAGGCAGGAGGTGCCCTCGCCGCCGCTCCAGAGGCTTCCGGTCGTCTTCGGTGGCCGACCCGACCTGGCCAGGCTGGCTGCCATGTCGGGCTCTTCTGCGCTCCATGGCCGGGCTCTTCTGCGTCCCACGCCGGCGCGCTGACGTCATCGGACGTCCTCCGGGCTGTACTGCGCAGGCGCAGTAGTTCTGCGCCTGCGCAGTACAGCCCGGAGGACGTCCGATGACGTCAGCGCGCCCGCGTGGGACGCAGAAGAGCCCGGCCATGGAGCGCAGAAGAGCCCGACATGGCAGCCGGCCTGGCCAGGTCGGGTCGGCCACCGAAGACGACCGGAAGCCTCTGGAGCGGCGGCGAGGGCACCTCCTGCCTGCCACGGGCTGGAGGAAGCCCCAGGTAAGTGGATAGGGATTTTTATTTTTTTCAAGGTTTCCCTGGACCTTCACTTTAAGCACCCCCTGTGCTCTGCTAGCCCTCATAAATCACAGCCGCGCTGTCGACACGCAGCATGTCGTAGCGGGCTGTGTTTACCTCTATAGTGTCAGTCTGCTGCTCCCTCCGCCTCCTGCATAGCTCCGGTCCCCCCCCCCCCGCGTCCCTTCCCTCCCCGCTGATTGGAGGGAAGGGACGCAGGCGGGGACCGGAGCTACACAGGAGGCTGAGGGAGCAGCAGACTGACAGTACAGATGTAAACACAGCCCGCACAGCGCAGCTGTGATTTATGGGGGATAGCAGAGCGCAGGGGGAACTTAGGGGGGATCTGGATAGCAACAGAGGCTGAGCTGTATAGGAAGACCCAGCCTCTGTATGCAGATAGCACTGTCAGAACCCCACCTTGGGTTCCCTTTAAGCCAATGGTAAAAAAAATATAATCTATATGTGTACTAGCAAGGACACGCTCTGCTTTCTTCTGTTAAAGCAAAGCCTGATCGGGTTCATGCTACTGCGCAAGGGTGAGTAGTCTGCGCCTGCACAATAGCACGGACCCGATTGGGCTTGGCTTTCTCTACAGGGCCCAAGTAGGTCTGTGCTACTGGGCAGGCACAGTGCGGCGATGCTTCCGTGGTCTCAGCTCTAGATCAAGCCGGTGGACGAGGAGGGTCCACTGGAATCCCCCTCCTGGGGTAACTATCCATTTTTGGTCATTACAAACCTTCAAGGTTTGCTTTAAAGTGTACCTGTAGGACCAGGGGCATAGCTAGAAATCACTGGGCCCCCTGCAAATCTTTGGATGGGCCCCCCTTCCCCCTCGCACACACATGGTGTACAGAAAACACGTACAGAAAACCGACTGAAGGGTGTGCTCCCAGCCTCAGCTTATTACACTCACTCTGTCCATCTCTGATGGAGCAGAACTGGCTCTGAAGACTTCTATAGCATTACTACAGTACACAGCACTTGGGGAGGGCTAGAGAGGTTGGGGGCTGGGTGCTGTGCACAAGTGCTTGCTGCACACTGAATAGGGACTGTCTACAAATCTTAGTCTGCAAATCGTTGCATGATTCCTTATCAGTGGCTGAGCAGAGGCAGTCATTAGAACAATTGTGCAGACAACCGAAAGCTTTTTCTCTCTGTGCCCTTAGTTGTCAGTGTCTCAGGACAGGAAAAAGAAACTTCCCCCTCCATGGGGCCTCTTGCTACTTCTGGGTCCCCATGTGGGTGCATACCTTGCAGGGTCTATTGTTACGCCCCCTGTGTAGGATAAAAAGTGGCCAAAGCAACTACTTATCCTCAGGATTAGAAGAAGAAAGCACTTGAATAATCCAGAGGTTTACCGCACCCCCCTCCAGCTCACTGTTCCAGCACTGGGACTCTCTGATCCTTACTGATAAGGGGCACAACTGCACTGTGCAGGTACAAGTGTGGCCTTGCGGACCTCTTCATCAAGCGCTTGTCGAAGAGGGTTAGCAGGTCCCAGTGCAGGAATGGCGAGCTCAAGGGGATTGCATGAAGCCTCTGGATTAAAATAATACCCCACTTTTTCCCCCCGGTGATAGGATTACTGAGATCAGGAAGTTCTAGAAAAATCTCTTTGAAGGTGGCCACACACCATACAATTTTTTAAAATATCTGTTCACTTAAGGAATTGCATTTCATTTCAAAATGCTGTGCATTGCTAAACATTATTCGTGTGCCTGTAGATCCTGGAAATGATCACTTGTTGCTCAAAAAAAAAAAATCGCCTGTTGTTGGAAAAATCTTGGGGAAAATAGTGTGGTGGGAACGGGCCTTAAAGTGGATCCGCGATGAAAAAGTAACTATAACAAATATCTTATCTAAAGTTTAAATAGTTTTAAAAGTTTATGATTATTTATTGCTGTGATACAATGACAGCAGCCATTCTGTTTGTCACATTGCCTCAGGCCTGAGGGCTGAAGATGCTATCAGCTTGCCTGTGTGTAAATTCAGTCCCCTCTCCTCCTCCCTCCTCCCCCCTGCCTCTTAAATCAATGGCTTGTAACCTCCTCCTCCTCCTGCCCAGACTGAGCTCCCATAAACCCCTGCTACCTGGGACTGAGTGCCAAGGCTCTCTGAAAAGCTGTGGGCAAGGCTTGTTTAGTTTATAGGGAATTAGAGTATTAAAACAAAAACAAAAAAAGTATTTGGCTCGAGGAAATGCCCTATAAACTATATGAAAGGAACACAATTATGCAATGAGGAAAAGTTTATCTCGGATCCGCTTTAACTATTCCTCACTGTCTGTATCCAAAACTAAAAATGCCAGGGTTGTAAATTAGCAGCACTGTGCATAGCAGCGCAGTCTGAGCGACTCACAGCAGTAGAGAGCATACAGGAGGGGGGTCCTTTACTAATGAATACATGTAATCATCCTTTATTGAATACCTAAGAGGATTAAATGGCCTTTTATTTAATCATTGTTTTCCTCGGGTTCATCTTTCATGTATTTACATGAACTTTTTGCAATAGTGGCTCTCTTGCGATATTTGCATCTGCAACGGAGTTCTGTGACCTTTGTTAAAACTCTCTTCCTGCGGCTGTTTGAGGGCGCGATGGTCGCGGAACCCCTCCGAGCGTCCTATTACTCTGATTATTGGCGGCGGGGGGTGAAATTATTCCCTATATAATCTGTTGATCCCCTCGTGGAAGCGTCCGCGTTCTCGGATCCTTGAGAGGCTGCTTCCGCATGGAGCTAATTAGATTATCGTAGAGGAGGGAGAGGATGTTATGAACTGGGGTGGCTTAATGGATATTAATGCAATTTACTCTTTTGGTTTCTGCAAATTGCGAATGTGTCAGGAAGAGGAGCCATCTCCGGGTGAAATAGGACCATCATTTGCATTATTTTCACATTAAAGCAACAAGAACATTGAAAGTTTCTTGTTAAGGCAAAGCTTTATTTTAGGTATACTTCACCTAAATGTGACATTATCAGCAGTAACAGGCGAGGAGAGCGCAATATGTTTTTGCTGTTACCAGGATCGGATGTATACTATGTGCAGCCCCCAGGCCAAGTATGTTGTGACTCCCCTTTCTTGTGCAGCAGCCCCCCTCACATTCCATGTGCAGCCCCCCATCCATGTCCATCATCCATGTACAGCTGCCCCCTCCCATTCCATGTGCAGCCCGCTCTTCCATGTGCAGCCGCCTCTTCCATGTGTAACATCCATGTACAGCAGCCCCCTCCCATTCCATGTGCAGCACCCTCTTCCATGTGTAACATCCATGTACAGCAGCCCCTCCAATTCCATGTGCAGCCCCCTCTCCCATGTGTAACATCCACTTTCCATGTACAGCAGCCCCCTCCCATTCTATGTGCAGCCCGCTCTTCCATGTTTATCATCTATGTACAGCAGCCCCCTCCCATGCCATGTGCTGCCCCCTCTTCCATGTGTATCATCTATGTAATGTGCCCCTCTCTTTTATAATCATCTCCCTTGGGCATCAGTGGGCTGGTTTTTAGGGTTAGGCATCAATGGAAGGAGGGTTCTATGTGAGAATAAGGTTAGGTTTATCTGTAGTAAAAGATCTGTATAATTTACTGGTATTTTAGTATCATAGCTAGCACAACAAAAGAGTAGAATACTACTTTTTCCCTGTTCGCTACATATGCACCAAATGGCATGTACAGCAACAGAAGCCTCATATGTGAAATGGCCTCCCTCTGTCTTTCCCAACCACCAAATGATGTGGCCACTTCAAGGTGGCACAAGGAGGCACAAGGGAGACAAAATGAGACACTATGGAGACACAAGGTAGCACAAGGTGGCATAAGGAAGACACAGGGAGGCACAAGGTGGCACAATGGAGACACAAGGTGGCACAAGAGAGACACAAGGAGGCACAATGGATGCACAAGGGAAACACAAGGAGGCACAATGGAGACACAAGGTGGCACAAGGGAGACACAAGGTGGCACAAGGGAAACACAAGGAGGCACTATGGAGACACAAGGTGGCACAAGGGAGACACAAGGTGGCACAAGGGAGACACAAGGTGGCACAATGGAGACACAAGGTGGCACAAGGGAGACACAAGGTGGGACATTGGAGACACAAGGTAGCACAAGAGAGACACAAGGGAGACACAAGGAGGCACAATAAAGACACAAGGTGGCACAATGGAGACACAAGGTGGCACAAGATAGGCACAAGGGAAACACAAGGAGGCACAATACAGACACAAGGTGGCACAAGGGAGACACAAGGGAGACACAAGGAGGCACAATACAGACACAAGGTGGCACAAGGGAAACACAAGGTGAGACATTGGAGACACAAGGTGGCACAAGGGAGACACAAGGAGGCACAAGGGAGACACAAGGAGGCACAATAGAGACCTTAGTTGCACAATGGAAACACAAGGAGGCACAAGGGAGACATAAGGAGCACAAGGGAGAACAAGGAGACACAGAGGGGGACACTGGAGGCACAGGGGACATAGATGGCACAGTACAGATTCAGATTAAGAGCTATAGTCCCTATCCTGTTCGTTATCCGTGGACTACCTATATAGTTATTCAGATACATTCTCTGATTGATTGGTTAGTATCTGCACCTGGTTTGCAGGAGGAGTATTGAGGGAACAACATTTTTAATTGGTTTAATGTATGCCTTTGTTTGTTATTGTACATTCATTGGTTTTGGTATTGATTGTTGTCTACATGAATTTATACTGACATTAAATAAAGAACTGTGATTCTTGATTGGCTGTGCGACCTTCCCCTTTATTGTGGCTGTTTGTTGGCTGGGGATTTATTCATTCTTGCATTATAAATCTGATGGGTCCATAGATAGATATTCAATGAGGGGCTTATATTATGTGGCTGGCATGTCAATCAAATGCAAATCGTATGCAGCTTGAAAGCGAGCCAAGTTGCCGTTTTGACAATTTGGAATGTCCTCGTTCCCAGCTGCAAGCAATTAGCAGTAAATTTGGACGCAAGCCAGAAATATTATAATCTTTTTTTACGGTCTCTACTGTTTAGTATTAAATATACCATTACTGTACTTCCGCAGAAATAACTGCATCTTTATTTTGATCAGCTAATGGCCACGTTTATAAATAAGCCCCATAGTCCGATTTGAGGGAAACCAATTCAATTACCAATATTGCTAACACAGTAATGTCGCTACTTATTTAAGAAGAACTTTAGTGAAAAGGGGAAAAAATAAATCAATACATTGCAAAGTGAGAATAGAAGAGAGATCAAGAAATGATTGATCTTCGCCATGTAATTTGTTCATATTGTTTGATCCACAATCAGCCTGCACGTCGTCATCTGTACTACTGGCAGGCATGAAAAAAAACAGACAGCTCCAACTGCCATTATCTATAACCACACCCACTAACAATGCAATAGGCTAAAATGTTTTTTGTTTATTTTAATAGATATACATATGCACAGAGGGGGATGCTGGTTGCTTGGCAGTTGGAAACAGACATTATTTCCCACAATGCAACAAGGCTTCCACAATGTGATGTCAGGACCTAGGTTCTGACATCACGCTGTGGGAGGAGTTTCACCTCAACATCAACCATGCAGACCTCCCTGATCTTTTCAAGAAAAGGTAAAGATTTCTTATGGGAAAAGGTGTATCAGCCACTGATTGGGATGAAGTTCAATCCTTAGTTACAGTTCCCCTTTAAATGGTGGCAGAACTGGCTTGGTGGATTGCTAGAGAATACCCTATTTATTTCAGTCAGCCTTCGACCATGTCGTCTGAAAGAAAAAGATTTTACAATGGGCAAACACTGAGGCTGGGAACACACTAGGCAGTGCGGGAAGCAAAGCGTTTTGCGGCATATGCGTTTGTGCATTTTACGTGCATTTTAATGCGTTTGTGGTTCACATATATAAATCGCATATGCATTTTGTATGCGTTTTATGCAAATGACTAGGAAGCTAACAGGAAGCGGAAATACATAATCAAAATAGTTTTTTTTAAAACGCATAAAATAACGCATGCAAAATGCATACAAAACGCACGAAAACGCTATACCTCTGCATCATGATTGACTTTCATTATGTGCGTTTTTGATGCGCTTTTGAAAAATATGCAACAAAACCAGATATGCAAGCATATGCATTTTTTCATGTGGCCCATTGACTTGCATTATGCGCATTTTTGCTGTGTTTTCCGCAACGCTAGCGCTTCTGCCTAGTGTGTTCCCAGCCTAAATTATTCATTTATAAGTGAATATTGTAAAAAAAAATAAGCAATTTTATTCATTATGGTATTTTCACTACAGCTCCTCTCTTTAAAGTCACGGCCTTACTGCTCAGCAATAACCCGAGTAAAACCTGCGAATACCGTTTCCGAATGTCTCTATCTTTCGCTGCTGTCCTCGTCCTCCCAGAGCCAAATCAATTTATTCTGTGAAAAGGGATTTTTCCGGCAATATTTGTACCAGATAATAAAGTTTCTCTTGGTGTCCTGTAAGGGCAGCGAGTCCAGCCAAATTCAATCGCTCTATTTAAAGTTGGGAGATTAGGAGTCGGACAGCTCCTTGCGGTACAGCGCCGCTTCTTGTTGATAAATCCTGACACCGAGGCGACCTTTGTGCTAAAATAAGTAGCCCTTGTCTGCGCTCTAGATGTGATCTGAAAGCCGAGCGGCGGGAGATATCGTCCTGTCAAGCCGTGCAGATACAAAGCCTGCAGACGGAGGAGGCGAGGGCCGCTCGCTGCCCAATCGCATAAGTCACAGGATTTGGGGGAATCACATCTCGGGCACTTTTTGCTGCTGGAGAATAAGGCCTGGGCTACACCAGTGAGATGAATTGCTTACATACCGAGAGATTTAAAGGACCACTATTGCGAAAATCATACAATTTCAATTACATGTAAACACATACAAATAAGAAGTATGTTTCTTCCAGAGTAAAATGAGCCATAAATGACTTTTCTCCTATGTTGCTGTCACTTACAGTAGTTAGTAGAAATCTGACAGAACTGACAGGTTTTGGACTAGCCCATCTTCTCATGGGGGTTCTCAGTGTTTTCTTTACTTTCAAAAGCACTTAGTGAATGGCAGCTGCACCATCCCACTGCCAAACAAAGTGTGCAGAGAGCAGGGAGGCTGGCCAGTATCTTTTTTGTAAATCCTTTTCAGGGAGCGTCTTTATAAACAATAAAGGCCATGCTGAGAATCCCCTATGAAGAGATGGATTAGCCCAAAACCTGTCTGTTCTGTCAGATTTCTACTACCTACTGTCAGTGACGGCAACATAGGAGAAAAGTAATTTATGGCTCATTTTACTCAAGAAGAAACTTACGGTACTTCTTCTTTGTATGTATTTACATGTAGCTTAAATTTCATGGTAACAACAACAACAACAAATAACATTTGTAAAGCGCTTTTCTCCCGTGGGACTCAAAGCGCATAAGCATGGCTCCGACCATCGTGGTACAGAGGAAGAATTTTATAAATCTGGAAATGCTAGGCTAAACAGGTGGCTTTTCAGTCTGGATTTGAATAGCTCCAGGGATGGTGCTGTCTTTACTGGGTGTGGTAGGGAGTTCCAAAGAGTAGGGGCAGCATGACAGAAGGCTCTGTCTCCAGATTTTTTGAGGTGCACTCTGGGAGTGACCAAGTTTATAGAACTTGCTGATCTGAGGTTGTGAGAGGTGTGGTGCAGCTTCAGCAAGTCCTTCATGTATCCAGGGCCCAGATTGTGCAGGGATTTGAATGTCAGCAGTCCAATCTTGAAGAGTATTCTCCATTCTACTGGTAGCCAGTGCAGTGAGCGAAGGATCGGTGTAATGTGACAGTGGCGAGGCTGGTTTGTTAGCAATCTGGCAGCAGCATTCTGCACTAATTGCAGGCGACGCAGGTCCTTTTTGGGGAGGCCAGCATAAAGGGCATTGCAGTAGTCCAGCCGTGATGTGATGAAGGCGTGGACTAGGGTTTGAAGATCCTCTGGGGGAATCAGATGTTTAATCTTTGCAATGTTCTTCAGATGAAAGAAGGAAGATTTAACTACAGATGAAATTTGGTTTCTGAAACTCAATTCCCCATCGATTAGTACGCCAAGGCTGCGCACAAGGTTGGAGCTGTTTATGTCTGAATTCCCAATCCTGATTGGTGTTGCTTTAGGATAGAGCTGTTTTGATGGCGAGCACTGGCTTTGGACAAACAGGACCTCAGTTTTGTCAGCATTCAGTTTCAACCAGTTATCATTCATCCATGCCTGAAGCTCAGCTAAGCAAGAGTTTATTTTTGGGGTAGGGTCTGTTCCACCAGGTTTGAAGGACAGGTATAGCTGTGTGTCATCGGCATAGCAGTGGTACGTCAGGCCATGTCGTTGGATAAGTGTACCGATTGGCAACATGTAGATTGCAAACAGCAGAGGGGATAGGATTGATCCTTGTGGCACTCCGAATTGTAGAGGTGCAGGTTTGGACATTATAGGTCCTAGGGATACTCTCTGTGTTCTGTCAGTCAGGAATGATCTGAACCACTGGAGGACTGATCCACTGATGCCACAGTACTCCTGCAGTCTGTTAAGCAGGATTTTATGGTCAACTGTATCAAAAGAGGCTGAGAGATCCAACAGGATTAGGATGGAGCATTCCCCTCTGTCCCTTGCCATGAGCAGATCGTTGCAGACTTGGATGAGGGCTGTTTCACAGCTGTGGTGTTTCTTAAAGCCAGATTGTAGAGGGTCCAGGATGTTGTTTACTGACAGCCTGGTTTCAAGTTGCAGATAGACAGCCTTTTCAATAACTTTACCTAAGAAGGGGAGGTTGGAGACAGGTCTGTAGCTGCTCATAGCATCTGGATCCATGGAAGGTTTTTTAAGAAGGGGCTTGATGATTCCTTCTTTTAGAGAGGTAGGAAACCTCCCTGCTTGCAGAGAGCAATTTACTATTTTGTGAAATGCTGGACCAAGCAGGTCAGGGCATTTCAGCATATGTTTAGTTGGTCCAGGGTCCAGGTCGCAGGTTGTCTGGCGGAGACGACAGAGGATGTCTGAGATCTCTTCCTCACTAATACTTTTGAAGTCAGTCCAGGGTGTTAGGTTGTTTTTGCAGCTATTTCCATTAGTTGCATGAGTCTTGGGTGCTGTGGACTGAATGAGAGACCGAATAGAAGATACTTTGTCAGCAAAGTAGCAAGCAAATTTCTCACATAGCTCCTTTGAGGGAGTTATAGTGGGTTTTAGACAGGATGGATTACATAGTCTATCAACTGTGCGGAATAGTTGGGCTGGTCTGTTGGCGGCCTTTGCGATCTCCTGTGATAGGTAGGAGGATTTTTTCTTGGTGATCGCATTTTGGTAGCTTTCCAGGTGAGAGACAAGGGTGTGTTTATCTTTTGAATTCTGAGATTTTCGCCACTTCCTTTCTAGTCTGCGCACTTCTTTCTTTATGTCCTTTAGTGAGCTGTCAAACCACCGTGCATGGTGAAGTGGTGTAGATCGTTTGATGCGAACTGGAGCGAGGGCGTCATAGGCAGATGACACTGCATGGTTGTATATCAGGACCATGGAGTCTGGGTCTACGCAATGATTGGTTAATGCGTCGAAGTTGAGGATATTCTGAACGTGCTGGGGTGAGACATCTTTCAGTGAACGGTATTTTATGAGTTCTTTCCCTCTGTGTTTTATCGCTGGTGCTGTCAGAGAGAAGTGGATGGTGTGGTGGTCTGACCATACCACTGGGTTTATATCCATGTGTGATATTAAAAGTCCGGAATGAAATATAAGATGGTACTCATCCTTTAACTCTTTGTAAGCAGTTCAGAGTTAATTTGGCTGTTATTCTCAGTGCTGCTCATCCAATATGCGGGTATCCGAACTATCCAGATAATCCAAACTTTTTCCACTATCTGAACTTTGAATTGGGTTTCAGATATCTTTCTAAATCCGAATAGCACTATCCGAGCAAACTCGGATTTTCCATGTGAAATCCGAAATCCGGGCGGATAGTTTTTCAGAATATCCGAGCAGAGGCCTTCAAAGGTAAAAAAGAGAGAGAGAGAGACCATTTTCAGGCCACTTCCGGTTTTCTATCTGGATATCCAAATCCGGCTGGATATCCAGGATATTGGGTTCGGATATCCAATTTTACTCGGATACCAAAAAGTTCGGATTCGGATATCCGATTCGGATCCGTATATCTGGGTATCCGGATCCGAATTCAATTCGGGTTTTGAAAAGGGGTATTCGAGCAGCACTGGTTATTGTTAATGTGGGCTGTTATTGCTAAATGATACCAGACGCAAGAGAGGGATATGTAGGCTGCCATAGTTATCTCCTTTTGGTACTTATCCGTTAGCCGGACGCATCCGGCAGGTGGCGCTAATTACTATTCTCCCTCCAGGCCGACATGATAGTAGGGAAAGATGTGACTCTGGTGAAGTTTTGTCGCCACCTGCCGGATGCGCCCGGCTAACGGATAAGTATCCTCCTTTTAAACAATACCAGTTGCCTAGCAGTCCTGCTCATCTCTTTGGCTGCAGTAGCATCTGAATCACACACCTCAAACAAGCATGCAGATAATCCAGTCAGGCTTCAGTCAGAAACATCTGATCTGCATTCTGCATGTTTGTTCAGGGTCTATGGCTGAAACCATTAGAGGCAGAGGATCAGCAAGACAGCCACGTAACTGGCATTGGTTAAAAGGGAACCTGAAGTGAGAGCGACGTGGAGGCATTCATCTTGCTCCGTTAGCCCTCGTATAAAGGTCTCAAGTAAAAAGTGGGACAAGGACATGGTACATCATGGATGTTGGCTATATAAGAATCTGTGAGGTTCTTGGTAAAATTCTCATTCATTTAGAGCCAATATTTCAGCAAGAAATCTATAGACAGAGTTCTCTTCTAAGATATACTGTATATATAACAGAGAAATTCAGTCTAATGAAAGTATTTTTAGAAGTGATTGCAACTGGGGTTAGTCTGGACTATAACGAGCCAGGCACATATCGGGCTCATTAAACCCTAATTTTCCATGAAACAAGTACAATTAATGTGATCCTACAGTATATGCCAGCACAACCCAAAAGCGAGGTTGGGAAGTGGCTGGCACGTTTTGAACATATTACGTCCATTGTATGATTCAATGAACAACTTATAATTTAGGGTGCACCTCTACTCCACCCTCGGCCCACCTACAATGGGATGGGACTAATTAAAGCTTGCTTAAAGGAAACCTGAAATTGGATAAAAAAAAATACATACCTGGGGCTCCAGTCCCCTCCAGGTTTATTGCTCTTTCGCTTGTCTTAGCCGCCTCCTCGTTCGTCTACAAAAGACCCTGGAAAATCCTCTGGTCTGGGGCCAACTGCACATGCGTTGTCTGGCCGCATGCTGCCATCGCTGGGAGTGTTCTGCACCTGCGCAGGCTGCTGCTGTGCAGGCGCAGAATGCTCCTGGTGACGGGAGCACGACGGGGAGCGTGCATGGCCGGACTGCGCATGGACTGGCCCCAACTGGAGGATTTTCCGGGGCCAGTTGAGGATGAAAGAGGATCTGGAGGTGGACGGCAAGGGAGCGATAAGCCCTGAGGGGGCTGAAGGAAGCCCCAGGCATGTATTTTTTTTTTTTTTTACCCCACCTCAGGTACAATTTAAAGAGACTCTGAAGCCTTTAAAATTACCTGTTTTTATTAGCCAGTCCTTTTCAGCATTATTGGCATAGATGAAACGCTGCATTTCTGCGACTAAACGAGGCCTTTATCACCCCAAAATCCCGGGGCAAAATTCCACGGCTTACAAAGTCATGGATGTTGCTGCCCGGGGAAGGCAGAACTTTGAGCTGTAGCTCTGCCTCCAGTCACGGCGATCTTTGCCTCCTCCCACCCCTCTCAGTGAAAGAAGACTGGGAGGAGCGGGAGAAGGCGGCAATCCGCTGGAATTGATGCGAATAGAGGCAGAACTACTGCACAAAGCTCTGCCTCTAACAGGAAGGAGCCCCACAATTTGCCCCGGGGATTTTGGGGTGATTTATCTATGTCATTAATGCTGAAAAGGGCTGGATAATAAAAACAGGTCATTTTCGAGGCTTCAGTCTCTTTTTAACCCAGGTTTCCCAGTGGCGTAGTTAAGGAGCTGTGGGCCCCGATGCAAGTTTTACACGGGGCCCCCCAAGCACTCTATACATAACAATTGATACGGCGCACCAAAACCTGCCAATGGCAGCTACAGTGTCAGAGGTGCAAGAGGGGACGGGGGACATTTTTTATGATAACCAATATTCAAAGTATCAATAGAAGTGATTATTATCAGCCCTGGACAAATAGAGAGCTAATACTGCAATTGAGGGAGGGCCCTTCGGGGCCCCTCTGGCCCCGATGCGGTTGCAACCTCTGCAACCCCTATTGCTACGCCCCTGAGGTTTCCTGTATTTATGATGTATCTGTAATGTTATAAAGAGGGCTATTGCTTGTTGCTGCTAACTTGCTAAGGCTACTGCTTCTTGTTTCCTGATTCATGCACCATAAACACAGAATCCTTGTACTGGTGGTGATGCCTGTGTCTATGCTAACAGCTGTGAGAACTTTTCTTAGAGGAGGGGATTTCTAACAGACCGCAATGATCTTGTTTGATGGAATGAACGATGCTCTCAATGATCATCTCTCTTTTTCATCCCCATCTTCCGCTTTGGCCAATGGCCATGCATGAGTTTGTCTGGCTGCTTCATAGCGCCACCATCCTTGGGCAAGACAATAAACATGGGAATATCAACCCAACGTACCTCCTAGTTTCTCTGTACCTCCAAGCTGTTGCTGTGCCATTTCACCTGCCACTGTGCCGGTAAAGTATGACAAATAGCAGAAACAGCGGAAGGCAAAAGAGATACATCGAGTCAAAGGAAAGAAACAATAACCTTGAGTGTAGGACGTGTTTTCGCAGCTCTTTGAGACATAATCGATTTTAATGAACTTCACTTTCTTTGTCTTGTTTCGGATCACCTCTCCGCTCGCGCCGCGATGTCATTCTGAGCTCATGGCGCTCCGTCCGCTTTATGGAGTTAAATTATTGCAGGATGGTGGATCAATGTTAATAACGTCCTGTTACTGGTACACTTGGTGGAGTAAATATGTTCTCGGCCCCAGACCTCCGTCTCCAGCGAAGGCCGTGTGCTATTTATCGCTGTTATTATGCCTTTTCATACAAGCTCTCAGAATTGATTTTATCATTTCGTTCTGGTGCCACGGAGGTGAGACTGCTAAATGCAATTGTAATGGGCTCAGGAGGGAGGAGCCATCATGGAAGGGTTTTCAAGGAATGCTGCGGGGAAAAAAGAGGACCTGTCAAATGGTGGAAAAATAGTACAGGCTGAAGCCCATCTTTTCAAACTGTAAGGCTAGGTTCACAGTGGGATGTTATAGCCACGTTATAAACCTTTATAATGCAGAATAGCACACTGCAATGAAAAATCTATGCACTGTTAGCAGTGTACATGTTGCGTTGAGGTGTAACGTGCTGCGTTTGGCTAAAGTAAATCTATTGTAGACGTTCCAATGTTTGCATATGAGTAGTAATGCCTATAGCAGGAGCCCCAGATAATTATTACTCGTTCATTACATGTGCGGTTTATAGTACACACACTTAGGTGTACCTGAGATGAGATGTGTGGCCCAATTTATACTTCTTTTAGCCCCATAAGGTGCATGAAGTCCCTCAACGTCCACCCCGGTCACTCCGTTCTCTTAGAATTCCTCCCGGTAATCGGGTCAGTCACCGCTAAACGTGGTCTTCAGCGCATGCGTGGCTGGACCGAGCGCGCGCTGAAGACCACAGGGATGCTAAAATTGGCATTTCTGATTGGAATTCGGAAAATGGAAATCGGAATGCTGCGGAAATCCGATTTGCCGCAACTCTGTAATTTTAGCCCAATCACAGAACTCGAAAGCATTGGACCAATTAGAGGATGCAGAATTTTTCTGTAGAAATTGTGGTCATTTTAGACCAATCACAAGAATTAATTTTTCCGATTTCCGATTTTTTTTTGTAATTTTTTTGCATTCTAGGATGGTTGGTTTAGATAGCAAAAGCTTCATGAAACTATCTTGTAGTGGCAATTGCCGCTGGGAGACTGATGATGGAGCGACCTTCAAGCGGAGATGCGCACACATTGGCACGCATGATCTCCTGCAAACCAATCCCCGAGGACTTGACGCAATTCGGCGTTAGGCGGTCCTGGGGTAGCTGCCGCGTTCACGCCCATCGGCGTGACGTGGTCATTAGGAGGTTAAAGGGATACTGAGCAGCTGTAAAACACACAATTTGTACTTACCTGGGGCTTCCTCCAGCCCACCGTAGACCATGAAGTCTCTCAGCATCCTCCTGGCTCCTCACCTGGTCCTGCGGTCGGCTCCGGTAATTGGAAACTTCCGCCTGAGGTCGCCACTACGAGTATCATAGTGCACGTTATGCGTCATCACGCCGGCCGATATGCATCATGATGCCGGCCGGTGTGAGAGTCCTGGGCATGCGCGGTTTAGAATTAGATAACCGCGTTTGCGCAGGACTCTCACGCTGGCCACCGTGATGACGCATGCGAGGCGGAGATTCTTACTGGTGGCTTCAAGCGGAAGTCACCAATTAACAGTAACTAAGCAAACAACGTTTATAACACTGACACTGCAGTGCGTCTTTGCTACTGTAAAAGTGCATACACATAGCACCGTTTTAGCACTGTTCATGACTCTGGTATTAAGAATTGGAGGAGAGATAAAAACCATGACCTCAACCCTCTCACTGGGTATGGTGGAGAAGGGGTAAGGTGGGTGTTGTAGGTCTAGCTTCCAGCAGGTACTTGAGGAACCTGGGAGACTCCACCATAACATGCAGGCCCAAGCAAGAACCACTTTCATAGCATCCGAAACATAGCTTTTCGGGAACTTAATGATTATTTGGGTTGCTTTTACATGGTAAGACAGTGTTAATGGATTGGGCAGGGAGTAACTCTGAGAAGATGATCAGCAGGGGCAAAACTACAATTCATGCTCTTCCTCCACTAAAACTTGCTTGGACCTTCCAATCCTGTCCTCACGTGACAACCCCCACAGCCAGGTGGCCCATCTGCTGAGGGTCATTTAACAAGTTGGGTCACCATGATTCCCCCTACACTAGTTTAGCCATCATGACTTTATGACCCGTGAAAAGTGTGATCAGATCAAAACCGTTCCAGGTCAGAGGACCTCTCTCAGGGTGGGAAGGATGGGGAGTAGTTGTAGTATATAACTATAGAAAAAAGGGGGGACAATAAATCAAGAAATTGTAAAGTAAGAAGTTAAAAAATAGAAGAGAGATCAAGAAATGATTGATATTCACTATGTAATTTGTTATATTGTTTGATCCACAATCAGCCTGCACGTTGTCACCTTTACTACTGGCAGACATAGACACAGCACCAACTGCCATTTTCTATTACCACACCCCCTAACAATGCGATAGGCTATTTTTTTTCTTTTTTTATAAATATACTGTACAAATGCACAGAGGGAGATACTGGTTGCTTGGCAGTTGGAAACAGCTGTTATTTCCATCAATGCAACAAAGCTCACAGACCGCAAAATGTCAGGACCTAGGTGCTGACATCACACTGTGGGAGGGATTTTACCCCAATTTCAGCCATACAGACCCCCTGATGATCTATTCGAAAGAAGGTTAAGATTTCCCGTGGGAAAAGGTGTATCAGCTACTGATTGGAATGAAGGTCAATCCTTGGTTACAGTTCCTTCATCATTTCTGCTGCCTGGACGTGAAGCTCACGTCCGGGCAGCTGCTCTGCTGTGGTGTCGTGCCCCCGCACGCGATTGCAGGGCGCAATCCCGTGCCCCCGTGCTGTCCCCCGTTAGCCCTGCGATCAGTGAACAGGAACATGGTTCCTGATCACCGATCCGTGTTCCCAGCAGAAAAACTGAAGCGCTCTTACAAGAGGTTAGCGAGAAGCACAAGGAGAAAAAAAATAACTCAAGGTGGCCATCTTATGGCCAAATAGTAAAACTACTTCTACATATTTCTACATTACAATTTACACATAAAATAACATTAAAAATGAACTGTTTATTTCCCACACCGAAATATTACCCAAATGAAATTTTTAATGGAAAAAAAAAATACAATAAAAAAAAAAAAAAGACATAAATAGTTACCTAAGGCTCTGAACTTTCTAAATATGCATTTGAAGGGGGTATACTACGAACATTTTTTTAAATTATAAGCTTGTAAATAGTGATGGATGCAAAACTGAAAAAATGCACCTTTATTTCCAAATAAAATATTGGCGCCATACATTGCGATAGGGACAAAATTTAAATGGTGTCATAACCGAGACAAACTGGCAAATAAAATACATAGGTTTTAATTATGGTAGCATGGATTATATTAAAGCTATAATGGCCGAAAACTGAGAAATAATGAATTTTTTCCGTTTTTTTTCTTTTATAATCCTGTTAAAATGCATTTATAAACAAATAATTCTTAGCAAAATGAACCACCCAAAGAAAGCCTAATTAGTGGCGGAAAAAACAAGATACAGATCAATAAATTGTGATAAGTAGTGATAAAGTTATTAGCGAATGAATGGGAGGTGAAAATTGCTCTGATGCATAAGGTGAAAAATCTCCGCGGGCTGAAATGGTTAACAGCCCTCACAGCCCTCTGCCCCCCTGGAACTGCTTCCCCCAGTAGTTACACCTTGGATGCCAGGAAACAAAATCATGAACAACCACTTTAAACCAAGAAATGGCTTGAATAGCAAATTAATGGAATCGGAGCATCTCTTTAAAGGTTTAAAATAGTTTGTGCAGGGTGCTGTGATTTGAACTCCTTCAGGTCATCTCTAAAAATGCAGGAAATGTGCAGTTCTTCAGCTGGTTGCCGGTGCAAAAGAACCTTAAAGCGCTGCACTGAAACGGTGAACGAGCACGCCATATGTCCCCAGCAATCTGTAGAATAATCCGGGCGCCTCTTTGCGTCTATTTCTAGCAAGTAAACAGATGGGAGCCGCTTATTGCATCACAGCGGTTCCTTATAATTCACTTTGCGGCAGAGTACGGGTTGGACAATCAGCACACATACAAACAACAGCTGCTGTCAGGGAGGCAAGGAACGAGAGTGAATTGTGTTAGAAATGCTTCCCAGAGGTTTTTTCTAAGTAGCTCATTGCAGCCATTCCCTCTTCCCCAGAGGTCTGCTGAATTCGCCAAATAAGAGAAATAAATATGACATTATTAGTAGCTTTAATAATTCAACATGAAAACATTTTTCCTGCGGATACAAGCTGGTCTTTTAACTGTTCTGTAAGCAGACGTCGCGGAAAAAGGAAAAACAAAAATGATGAGAATTCATTAAACGACATTAAAGGAAGTTAACCAGGCAAACTGAGAACAGAAGCGTGGAGGACAGCACTTTCTACATATCAAAACTGAGCTTCGAAATCCGCCATGGTTCAAGTCTGGAGAACGTACAACCTGCAGAAGGTCCTGTAAGATGATGATTGTGAAGGGAGTCGACAGTATGTAGAAGAACATAGCTTGGAAGGAGCAATACTGCTGATATAACTGATGGACTTCAGCTCCAGGAAACAGTAAGGGCCCGTTTCCACTTGTACGGTGGGAATCGCCGCGGAAAAAATTTACATGCAGATGCGAATTTCGCATGCGGTTGTATGCGAATTCTCATGCGAATTCGCGTACAATTTCACATGGATGACAATGTATTCGAATTTAACCATGACAGTGCCTGTGTGCTTTTCCATTGTTTCTATGCGAAATCGTATGTGAATTCGCATGAAAATTCACATACCAAAACCGCATGCGAATTTCCTATTAAATACATTGTATGTGAATGGCATAGCGGTGTGCGGTATGCAAATTCTGATGGCTCTGCCGTGCAGATTTTTTCTGCACAGAAAAATGCTCATAAATCCTGACAAGTGGAAACAGTCCCATTCACTTGTATTGCCCAGTGCTGGGCCGAAATTACGCATTAGCGTAATTACGCATCGTAATTCACTACAAATGCACCGTAAGCATTACGTGTAAGGTTACTGTCGTACGCGTAATTAATTACGCGTAGACCGTAGGTTACGTTATTACGTGTAACAAATTACGCGTAAGACAGTAAACTCCCATTGAAATTACACAGTCTGCCGTAATCGCGTAATATTACGCTCCCGTATAATATAAAAAAACCGCCGACTTTAAGGGTTAATAGCAAAGCCCCCTTAAGTGCTAAGAGCCTCAAATTTGAAGAATATATTAAGGAGATCAGAAGGAATAAGAGGAAAATTTTTTTTTTCAAAAAGACCTTATAGTTTTTGAGAAAATCGATGTTAAAGTTTCAAAGGAAAAATATATACATTTAAAAACCCGCCGACTTTAACGGTTAATAGCAAAGCCTGCTTAAAATTTAGGAACACCAAATTCACAGGGTATATTAAGGGGATCAGTGGAAATGAGAGGAAATTTTTTTTTTCAAAAAGACCTTATAGTTTTTGAGAAAATCGATTTTTAAGTTTCAAGGGCAAAAATGTCTTTTAAATGCGGAAAATGTCAGTTTTTTTTGCACAGGTAACAATAGTGTTTTATTTTCATAGATTCCCCTAAGTGGGAAGAGTTTTACTTACTTCGTTCTGAGTGTGGGAAATATTTAAAAAAAACGACGTGGGGTCCCCCCTCCCAGACCTCTTTAACCCCTTGTCCCCCATGCAGACTGGGATAGCCAGAATGCGGAGCACCGGCCGCGTGGGGCTCCGCACCCTGACTATACCAGCCCGCATGGTCCATGGATTGGGGGGTCTCGGAAGGGGAGGGGCAGCCAAGCTTTCCCCTCCCCCTCCGAGCCCTTGTCCAATCCAAGGACAAGGGGCTCTTCTCCACCTCCGATGGGCGGTGGAGGTGGAGGCCGCAATTTCCTGGGGGGGGGGTTCATGGTGGCATCTGGGAGTCCCCTTTAAAAAGGGGTCCCCCAGATGCCCACCCCCCTTCCCAGGAGAAATGAGTATAGAGGTACTTGTACCCCTTACCCATTTCCTTTAAGAGTTAAGAGTAAATAAACACACAAACACATAGAAAAAGTATTTTAATTGAACAAAAAACCACGAAAAAAGTCCTTTAATATTCTTAATTAACCATTAATACTTACCTGTCCCTTTAAATAAATGATCCCTCGAAATAGCCTCGGAAATGTTCTATCAGTTACAATGTAACAAAGTTATTACAATGTAACAAATTTGTTACATTGTAACTACGCCGCACCCAACGTCACTCGCCGCTTAGCCGCCGCATACGCGTCTGCGCTGCACAGACCCGACAGTGCTCTGAGCTATATAGCTCAGAGCTCTCTAAGCATCTTTGAATTTGGGCTCCAAGGAGCCCCATTGGTCCTTAGCAGACCAATGGGGTTCCTTCAAATCAGAAAGAACCGCATTGGTCTGCTAAGGACCAATGGGGCTCCTTGGAGCCCAAATACAAAGATGCTTTAGAGAGCTCTGAGCTATATAGCTCAGAGCGGAGCAGTGCTTTTCAGCGCTGCTAGATTTGGGCGCAGCCGGCGCATCCATAGACTTCAATAGGAATCATTCCTATTGAAGTGCTCAGTGAGTAACGTCGGCTCCGTCAGAAGACAGAGCCGAAGTTGCTTAAAAACATAATAATTCGGCCTCCAGCAATCGCTGGAAGCCGAATTATTTCATTCCCCTACTATCCATGTCGGCCTGGAGGGGGAATAGTAATTAAATCGGCCCGGACTTGTGCAGAAGCAGGATCAGCTATATAACGCTGTATCCTGCGCCCAAGTCTACCGGCGCCATGTACGCAGCTCAGAGCTCTGTCGGGTTCAGGACGCTAAGTCCCGCCGGCTCTCGCTGCCCTCCCCGCCTCTCCCACATGTCACCCATATACATGCTGGCACCCATGGGTGCCAGCATGTATATGGGTGACAGGTGTGGGCGGAGTGGACGGCGGGAGCCGGCGGGGACTTAGAGTGTATGCGGCGGCCGGCGGGTGAGCGGCGAGTGACGTCGGGTGCGGTGGAGTTACAAAGTAACAAAGTTGTTACATTGTAACAACTTTGTTACATTGTAACTGATTAGTATATTTCCGAGGATATTGCGTGGGAACTGGCTTTTAAAGGGACAGGTAAGTATTAATGGTTAATTAAGAATATTAAAGGACTTTTTTCGTGGTTATGTTTTTTGTTCAATTAAAATACTTTTTCTATGTGTTTGTGTGTTTATTTACTTTTAACTCTTAAAGGAAATGGGTAAGGGGTACAAGTACCTCTATACTCATTTCTCCTGGGAGGGGGGATGGGCATCTGGGGGACCCCTTTTTAAAGGGGACTCCCAGATGCCACCATGAACCCCCCCCCCAGGAAATCACGGCCTCCACCGCCCATCGGAGGTGGAGAAGAGCCCCTTGTCCTTGGATTGGACAAGGGCTCGGAGGGGGAGGGGAAAGCTTGGCTGCCCCTCCCCTTCTGAGACCCCCCAATCCATGGACCATGCGGGCTGGTATAGTCAGGGTGCGGAGCCCCACGCGGCCGGTGCTCCGCATTCTGGCTATCCCAGTCTGCATGGGGGACAAGGGGTTAAAGAGGTCTGGGAGGGGGGACCCCACGTCGTTTTTTTTAAATATTTCCCACACTCAGAACGAAGTAAGTAAAACTCTTCCCACTTAGGGGAATCTATGAAAATAAAACACTATTGTTACCTGTGCAAAAAAAACTGACATTTTCCGCATTTAAAAGACATTTTTGCCCTTGAAACTTAAAAATCGATTTTCTCAAAAACTATAAGGTCTTTTTGAAAAAAAAATTTTCCTCTTATTCCCACTGATCCCCTTAATATACCCTGTGAATTTGGTGTTCCTAAATTTTAAGCAGGCTTTGCTATTAACCGTTAAAGTCGGCGGGTTTTTAAATGTATATATTTTTCCTTTGAAACTTTAACATCGATTTTCTCAAAAACTATAAGGTCTTTTTGAAAAAAATTTTTTTCCTCTTATTCCTTCTGATCTCCTTAATATATTCTCCAAATTTGAGGCTCTTAGCACTAAAGGGGGCTTTGCTATTAACCCTTAAAGTCGGTGGCTACCTAACATTGATCCATGCGTCAACTTTTCCGCTTGGCAGCATGACCTTACGCATTAATTGCTAGTAGGATTTTACGTGTAAGCCAATAACGTAACAACCCGAATTACGGTATTCTTACGCGTAATTGCGTAAGGGCTATGCGTAATTACAGACATGTACCGAAATTTAATGTCTACGCCGTTAGCGTAATTCCGTAATGCGTAATAGCGTAAAATTACGCGTAATGATCCGTAAGCGTAGCTTTTTCCATTACGCCCAGCACTGGTATTGCCCAAGCGAATTTGCATGCGGGATGCGCATGCAAATTCGCAATAATGGAAACGGGCCCTGATACCACACTGGGCAGTTTTCCTGCAGTTCTTGTCTCTGGGACCTCCATAGCTTCAATACAATTCCTGGTGACCTGAGGATAGGAGATAAGGATGGCAATAAAAGCAATGAAACTTGACAGTGGTTGTAACAGGTGCATAACTACAAAATCATGTGCCTTCTGTCGAACAAAACATGAACAAAACATCAATTGGACTACCTCTCTATGTTTCCCATATTGCTTCCTCCTTCCTGTGATGAGGATGGTGTAAGGCCACTTCCAATCCACACACTTAACAAGTGCTGCAACCGTCCTCCTCCTCCATCCCCAAACAAGTGTGGCCACCATTCCTACTTCATGACAAGAGATGCCACCTTGTCCACCCCATTCTTCACTCACATGTACATAACAAGCACTATCACCATGTTCTCTCATCCCCTTAACAAGTGAGGCCACTATTCCCACCTCATAACAAGTGGGGTCATCCTCCACACATACACACATAATGGGCTTGATTCACAAAGCGGTGCTAACAGTTAGCACGCTGGTAAAAAGCCCTTTATCATGCCTAAACTCAGTTTATAAGTTTAGGTGTGATAAGTTTAGGTGTGATAAGTTTGGGCGTGATAACTATAGCGCCAACTGGGTTAGCACCGCAGTGCACAGCTGATCAAAAGTTTTACGCTAGCAAAGTCTGGTGCACTTCGCATAGAGTTTAATGGCGCTGCTTTGCGTGCGGGACTTTGATCCCGATCTAAACTTATTTAAACTTATCACGCCTAAACTTATCACGCCTAAACTTATCACGCCTAAACTGGCTTTTCACCCGCATGGTGCAATGGTTATCATGCCCAGTGGCGTAGCTAAGGAGTTGTGGGCCCCGATGCAAGTTTTACAATGGGGCCCTCCAAGCACTTTATACATAGCAATTGATATGGTGCACCAAAACCTGCCAATGGCAACTACAGTGTCAGAGGTACAAGAAGGGGATGGGGAACAGTTTGTTAATAATTACCACTATTCAAAGTATCTATGGAAATGATTATTATGAGCACAGGACCAATAGAGAGCTAATACTGTAGTTGAGGGAGGGCCCTCCAGGGCCCCTCTGGCCCAAGGGCCCCGATGCGGTCGCAACATCTGCAACCCCTATTGCTACGCCCCTGATCATGCCTAAAGTCTCTAACTGGGTTAGCACCGCTTTGTGAATCAAGCCCAATAAGTGCTTCCACCACTTCCACCACTCTTCCCTCTTCATTCTTGACAATTCAACTAGCCCATAAGAAGTGTGGTCATCACTCCCCCCCCCCCACCACCACCACCATAGATGCAGCCACCTCACCCCTTCCCCCACCCATAACTGGTTCTGCCACAATTCACACCTATCCTTAACAAGAGTGGTTACCTTCTCACTCCGTAACAAATATTCTCACCTTCCATGGCAAACATCCCCGCCCCCCCAACATATGCAACCATTAAAAGGTCTCCCCATGCCATGTACAGTTGTTTGAAGAAATTATATTACCTACTTTAAGGGAAGCATAGGGGAGGCTTGGGGGACTGGATTGGACAAAAGAAATAGCTAGACCCTAACCCTAACCCATTCCACCCATAACAAGTGAGGCTACATCAACTGATCTTGAGGAGGAACAGTGAGAGCAACCTGGAGCCCTGGAACCTGCTACTCTCAGTAGTATGACTTTGGACAGGGAAAGACTTCAGGATTAAACATATAAGATTACTAATGACTAATGAGGAATTATTGTCATCATGTATTACGTAAATGATAACAATGTACTGTATGTACTGTGACAGCACAACAACACAACAAAAAACAAGGTCATGCAAATGTCTTTGGTAAGAATAGTTCAATGTCTTTGGTAAAAATAAATCGAGTTTGTTCTAGTCTGCGATAAATCGAGTTACCTTGTTTTTTTTTTTTCTAATTTGAGCTCCGCTAACTGGTGCCCAAAATAGTCACTGAGCGCCGCTATAGCTCTAATTTACATTACGACTTATGATGACGCCCCAAAATGCCGCTCTGCACCGAAATTAGCTGTCTCAACTGAAGGTGGGAGCTCTAGAGAGTGGGGGAAGCCCTAGTAAAGTCTTGCAATCGCATGTGGGAATATGAAGTGCGCAGTAGGATCAAAGGGGTGCCTGTGGACGTGAGATGTAGGTCGGGCAGGAAGGAGTTAAAGTTGAGGGGGATAGGGATAGTTAATGTTGGTTGGACTTTACAAAACGGTTATATGTTTGGGTTTAGGTAAGGCTTTAGGAAGGGGTGAATGTTGGGAGGCAGTGATGGGCTCACGCGAGTAATTACGAGTGCTTACACCTGATTCAAATGAGCCTTAATTGCAGCAGCTGAGCGGCTGGATTACAAGGGGTTATTTACCCATAATTCCGCCGACCACCCTGCGTTCCAAACAGCTTGCACGAGTCCTCTTGGACGCGTTGCAAGCCTCATCACGGTGAGTGCATGTGCAGTGGCCCGCAACTAGAGTTGGGCCGAACCTCCGATTTTCGGTTCGCGAACCGGGTTCGCGAACTTTCGCGAAAGGTTCGGTTCGCGTTAAAGTTCGCGAACCGCAATAGACTTCAATGGGGATGCGAACTTTGAAAAAAAAAATAATTATGCTGGCCACAAAAGTGATGGAAAAGATGTTTCAAGGGGTCTAACACCTGGAGGGGGGGATGGCGGAGTGGGATACATGCCAAAAGTCCCCGGGAAAAATCTGGATTTGACGCAAAGCAGCGTTTTAAGGGCAGAAATCACATTGAATGCTAAATGACAGGCCTAAAGTGCTTTCAAACATCTTGCATGTGTATACATCAATCAGGTAGTGTAATTAAGGTACTGCTTCACACTGACACACCAAACTCATCGTGTAACGCACCGCAAACAGCTGTTTGTGTAGTGACGGCCGTGCTTTACTGGTGCGCACCATGGCGAGAGTGCAGGTTTTGGTGGCTTTACAGCCCATATGGTCGCCTGGCTGATGTAGCTGAATGACAGAACAGTGACTGTCCAGCTGATCAAATTTGGTCTGACCACAATGAGGCAACGACCTTATTATCGTGGGTGTGCCCCCCGAGACACTCATCTAGGCGCCGGTCATTGCTCCATTGTGATACGCAAGCCCCTTCACCACGGCAAGGTAATGATCACGAAGGGGAATGGGCGCATGTACATGCCGTTTCTTTTGTTGTTGCAGCTGCCCGCAGTGCAGCCAGAAAAATTAGGCAGTCATGTACACGCACCCGAAAAATTATTACAGCGGCCGCTGCTAGCAGCGGCCTAAAAAATTCAGCAATCCGCCTGGAGTCCCGGACCCTGTTGGTGGTGGCGGAGAAGGTAGTCAAGCGGCCTGCAGGCAGACATGCTGTGTGGAGGGACTGGGAGCGACTTAGTCTTCTTGGGGCAGGCCAGGCAGCCAGTCACACGGCGTGCAGGCAGAGATGCTGTATGTGCGGGGACTGACTTAGTCTTGGGGCGGGCAGCAGCCCTCCGGGATCCATGCCTCATTCATTTTGATAAAGGTGAGGTACTTAGCACTTTTGTGACTTAGGCGACTTCTCTTCTCTGTGACAATGCCTCCAGCTGCGCTGAAGGTCCTTTCTGAGAGGACGCTTGCGGCAGGGCAGGAGAGAAGTTGGATGGCAAATTGGGACAGCTCTGGCCACAGGTCAAGCCTGCGCACCCAGTAGTTCAAGGGTTCCTCATCGCTGTTCACAGCAGTGTCTACATCCACACTTAAGGCCAGGTAGTCGGCTACCTGCCGTTCCAGGCGTTGGTGGAGGGTGGATCCGGAAGGGCTACGGCGAGGCGTTGGACTAAAGAACGTCCGCATGTCTGACATCACCATGAGATCGCTGGAGCGTCCTGTCTTTGACTGCGTGGACACGGGAGGAGGATTAGTGGCAGTGGTACCTTGCTGGCGTTGTGCCGTCACATCACCCTTAAAGGCATTGTAAAGCATAGTTGACAGCTGGTTCTGCATGTGCTGCATCCTTTCCACCTTCCGGTGAGTTGGTAACAGGTCCGCCACTTTGTGCCTGTACCGAGGGTCTAGTAGTGTGGCCACCCAGTACAGCTCATTCCCCTTGAGGTTTTTTATACGGGGGTCCCTCAACAGGCAGGACAGCATAAAAGACGACATCTGCACAAAGTCGGATCCAGTACCCTCCATCTCCTCTTGCTCTTCCTCAGTGACGTCAGGTAAGTCAACCTCCTCCCCCCAGCCGCGAACAATACCACGGGAAGGTTGAGCAGCACAAGCCCCTTGCGATGCCTGCTGAGGTTGTTCTCCTGCCGCTGTCCCCTCCTCCTCCTCCTCCTCCTCCCCCAAAGAAACACCTTGCTCATCATCCTCTGAGTCTGATTCGTCTTCTGCACACGACTTCTCTTCTTCCTCCTCCTCCCCCCTCTGTGCTGCCGCAGGTGTTGAGGAAACAGCTGGGTCTGATGAAAATTGGTCCCATGCCTGTTCCTGCCGTAACGGTTCCTGGTCACGCTCATTCACAGCTTCATCCGCCACTCTACGCACAGCACGCTCCAAGAAGTAAGCGTAGGGAATTAAGTCGCTGATGGTGCCCTCACTGCGGCTCACCAGGTTGGTCACCTCCTCAAACGGCTGCATGAGCCTGCATGCATTCTCCATCAGTGTCCAGTTGTCGGGCCAGAACATCCCCATCTTCCCAGACTGTTTCATTCTACTGTAGTTGTAGAGGTAGTGGGTCACGGCTTTCTTCTGTTCTAGCAGGCGGGAGAACATGAGCAGGGTCGAGTTCCAGCGAGTCGGGCTATCGCAAATGAGGCGTCTCACCGGCATGTTGTTTTTGCGCTGAATTTCCGCAAAGCGTGCCATGGCTGTGTAAGACCGCCTCAAATGCCCACAGAACTTCCTGGCCTGCTTCAGGACATTCGCTAAGCCAGGGTACTTTGCCACAAATCTTTGAACCACTAGATTCATGACATGTGCCATGCAGGGTATGTGTGTCAGCTTCCCCATATGCAAAGCGGCAAGCAGATTGCTGCCGTTGTCGCACACCACGTTGCCTATCTCCAGGTGGTGCGGGGTCAGCCACTCATCCACCTGTTTCTTAAGAGCAGCCAGGAGAGCTGCTCCAGTGTGACTCTCCGCTTTGAGACAAGCCATGTCTAAGATGGCGTGACACCGTCGTACCTGGCATGCAGCATAGGCCCTGCGGAGCTGGGGCTGTGTAGCTGGAGAGGAGAACTGCCACTCAGCCAAGGAGGAGGAGGACAGCGAAGAGCATGTAGCAGGAGGAGAGGAGGTGGCAGGAGGCCTGCCTGCAAGCCGTGGAGGTGTCACAATTTGGTCCGCTGCGCCCTGCTTGCCATCGTTCACCACCAGGTTCACCCAATGGGCTGTGTAGGTAATGTAGCGGCCCTGCCCGTGCTTGGCAGACCAGGCATCCGTGGTCAGGTGTACCCTTGACCCAACGCTCTTCGCAAGAGATGACACCACTTGCCTCTCAACTTCACGGTGCAGTTGGGGTATGGCCTTTCTCGAAAAATAAGTGCGGCCTGGCATCTTCCACTGCGGTGTTCCGATGGCCACAAATTTACGGAAGGCCTCAGAGTCCACCAGCCGGTATGGTAACAGCTGCCGAGCTAACAGTTCCGCCACGCCAGCTGTCAGACGCCGGGCAAGGGGGTGACTGGCCGAAATTGGCTTCTTCCGCTCAAACATTTCCTTCACGGACACCTGACTGCTGCTGTGGGCAGAGGAGCAGGAACCGCTCAAGGGCAGAGGCGGAGTGGAGGAGGGTGCCTGTGAAGGTGGAAGGGAGAAAGCGGCAGAAGCAGATAATGCACCTGATGGAGGAGGAAGAGGAGAAGGAGGGTGGCTTTGCTTTTGTGTGCTGCTGCTGCTTTTGCTCAGGTGGCCATCCCATTGCTGTTTGTGCCTTTTCTCCAGGTGCCTTCGTAAGGCACTTGTCCCTACGTGAGTGTTGGCCTTTCCACGGCTCAATTTTTGTTGGCAGAGCGAACAGATGGCTTTGGTCCGATCTGAGGCACACACATTAAAAAATTTCCACACCGCTGAGCCACCCTGGGATGTGGGCACTATGGGGACCTCAGCAGCTGATGCTGAAGGGCAAGTTGGCTGGCTGTACATAGGTGGCAATACATGGTGCCGGACACTGCCACCAGCTGTTTCTGACGAAGAGCTGCCCCAGCTTCTTTCAGCAACTTCTCTCCTCCTCCTACTCTCTGACTCCCCCTCTGAACTGTCCCCCTCTTCATCTCCTCTATTGGGTACATACAGAGGATCCCTATCATCGTCATCATCGTAATCATCCTGCCCAGCTTCGCTTGCCTCAGACAAATCCAAACATGCACCAACATCAGTAGGTCCTTCATCCTCCTTACACGTTACATCCATAATGTTGCCGCGTAACTCAGACATATGAGCTGGTGAAAATTCATCTGGCTGTAACAACAATAGCTGTGCATCAGTGATTTCACCACTAAATAATTCTTGCAAAGTGTCAAATGCAGCGGAAGTGGTGCTAGTAGTAGCGCTGGTGGCTGAGCAAGATGAGGTGTTCTGTGTCGCTAAATACTCAACCACGTCCTGACAATCTTGGGAGGTGATGGGACGTGCCTTCTTCCGAGCACTGTACTGTGGGCCAGGTCCACACGAAATTACATTTACACGACCTCGCGCAGACCTGCCGGGTGGCCTTCCTCTGGCTCTGCCACTACCTCTTCCTCTACCTGTTTTGTCCATATCGGGTATGCACGGAGTGGTATATCACACTGCGTGCACTCACGTAGGTAGGTGGGTTCACTTAACTGCACAGGTATGCGCACTGATGCGGTGGGTCCACTGAACAGAACAGGTATGCAGTGGCGGGTTCACTAAACAGAACAGGTATACAGTGGCGGTTCACTAAACAGAACAGGTATGCAGTGGCGGGTCCACTGAACAGAACAGGTATGCAGTGGCGGGTTCACTTAACTGCACAGGTATGCGCACTGATGCGGTGGGTTCACTGAACAGAACAGGTATGCAGTGGCGGGTTCACTAAACAGAACAGGTATACAGTGGCGGTTCACTAAACAGAACAGGTATGCAGTGGCGGGTCCACTGAACAGCACAGGTATGCAGTGGTGGGTTCAATGAACAGGTATACAGTGGCGGGTCCACTGAACAGAACAGGTATGCAGTGGTGGGTTCACTAAACAGAACAGGTATGCAGTGGCGGGTCCACTGAACAGAACAGGTATGCAGTGGCGGGTCCACTGAACAGAACAGGTATGCAGTGGCGGGTTCACTTAACTGCACAGGTATGCGCACTGATGCGGTGGGTCCACTGAACAGAACAGGTATGCAGTGGCGGGTTCACTAAACAGAACAGGTATACAGTGGCGGTTCACTAAACAGAACAGGTATGCAGTGGCGGGTCCACTGAACAGAACAGGTATGCAGTCGCGGGTTCACTAAACAGAACAGGTATGCAGTGGCGGGTCCACTGAACAGAACAGGTATGCAGTGGTGGGTTCACTAAACAGAACAGGTATGCAGTGGCGGGTCCACTGAACAGAACAGGTATGCAGTGGCGGGTTCACTAAACAGAACAGGTATACAGTGGCGGTTCACTAAACAGAACAGGTATGCAGTGGCAGGTCCACTGAACAGAACAGGTATGCAGTGGCGGGTTCACTTAACTGCACAGGTATGCGCACTGATGCGGTGGGTCCACTGAACAGAACAGGTATGCAGTGGCGGGTTCACTAAACAGAACAGGTATACAGTGGCGGTTCACTAAACAGAACAGGTATGCAGTGGCGGGTCCACTGAACAGAACAGGTATGCAGTGGCGGGTTCACTTAACTGCACAGGTATGCGCACTGATGCGGTGGGTTCACTGAACAGAACAGGTATGCAGTGGCGGGTTCACTAAACAGAACAGGTATACAGTGGCGGTTCACTAAACAGAACAGGTATGCAGTGGCGGGTCCACTGAACAGAACAGGTATGCAGTGGCGGGTTCACTTAACTGCACAGGTATGCGCACTGATGCGGTGGGTTCACTGAACAGAACAGGTATGCAGTGGCGGGTTCACTAAACAGAACAGGTATACAGTGGCGGTTCACTAAACAGAACAGGTATGCAGTGGCGGGTCCACTGAACAGAACAGGTATGCAGTGGCGGTTCACTAAACAGAACAGGTATGCAGTGGCGGGTCCACTGAACACAACAGGTATGCAGTGGTGGGTTCACAGCACAGGTATGCAGTGGTGGGTTCACAGCACAGGTATGCAGTGGTGGGTTCACAGCACAGGTATGCAGTGGTGGGTTCAATGAACAGGTATACAGTGGCGGGTCCACTGAACAGAACAGGTATGCAGTGGTGGGTTCACAGCACAGGTATGCAGTGGTGGGTTCACAGCACAGGTATGCAGTGGTGGGTTCACAGAACAGGTATGCAGCCAGACAGGAACAAGCTAAGCCTAACTAATCTTTCCCTGAGAGACAGTCTGCAGCAGCTCGCCCTACTCTGACTAATGCAGGCACACGAGTGGCCGTAATGGCCGCCGCTGCCTGCCTTATATAAGGGGGGGGTGGGGCTCCAGGGGCTAGTGTAGCCTAATTGGCTACACTGGGCCTGCTGACTGTGATGTAGAGGGTCAAAGTTGACCCTCCATGTGCATTATGGGGCGAACCGAACTTCCGCAAAGGTTCGCCTGCGGGACGCGAACGCGAACCACTGAAGTTCGCATGGAACCGTTCGCAGGCGAACCGTTCGGCCCAACTCTACCCGCAACCCAGCTGGATTGCGGATTGCACAGAAGCAAAGCAGATCAAACCGGAATGACATCCAGGGAGCTGAAGGACTACATGAGCTTGGAGGAAGCCCCAGGTAAGTTAAAATCCTTTTCTCCTATTCATCTCAGGTTTACTTTAACCCCTTCACGACCGCATAACGCCGATAGGCATGGGAAGGTGGTGCCCCCAGGACCGCCTAACACCGATTGGCGATCGCGGCTGGCAGACTGTTAGAAAATTTAAAAAAAATCGATAGACTTGAAAGAATCGATTTCTGATCGATCGATTCTACAGAATCGATTGATCGATCGGTGGCTGAAATCGACCAGTGTGTGGGCCCCTTAAGATTCATTTGGGTGCTAATTTGTAAGGCTGTGCAGGGAGCTGTTAAACCTGCAGAGTGCTGAATTTGCGAGTGACTGAGTGAAAAATGGTCACTAGGGGGGTGTAAGCCTGTGGTTCTCCTCAACTGGTTAAACAGACCATGTTCTCTAGCCCCGAAGAACCTTAGAAAATTAGACCAGTTATGTGTATGTCTCTCCTCCATGGTCCTCATTACACAAGGTTCTTCATTACACCTAATCTAGTATGAAACTAACTGGAAGAGATGACGGCAAGAAGACAGAAGACCTGTGACACCTCTGAAGATGATCAGCCTCATCCATAAGACTTCACACTCCTGAAAAACAACATTAAGCTCAATTTAGGAAAGAATTAT
The DNA here is from genome assembly GCF_040937935.1 of Hyperolius riggenbachi. Classification (NCBI taxonomy): domain Eukaryota; kingdom Metazoa; phylum Chordata; class Amphibia; order Anura; family Hyperoliidae; genus Hyperolius; species Hyperolius riggenbachi. Next base: position 450,163,395 of record NC_090649.1, read on the forward strand.
AACTGTTCCATGCCAGTTTTATTATGCCCAGACTGAGTTATCAGTACAGGATAGAAAAGCCGGTCAGATGGATGCGGCTAATAAGCTGACTTGTGCAACATGTCTTCCAGCAGAAATTAAAGTTCTCTGCTGACTAGATTGGCCTTTTACTGACTGAGGAGAAGATCTCGCCAGAACACCCTGTAACCAACAATAATCATTACATCTTCACCTCATCAGACACACAGCTGAAGAACACCGAGTGATGCATGTGGCATTAGGAGGAACTTGTCGTTGATGCAACGATCGTACTGGGAAAAGACCACCAATTATTGCATTGACATCATCAAATCGGACAGTGGACATCTAATTACCCTTCGTACACTCAATAGGGTTGTTAAAAAACCCCCACCATAAACTTGAAATCAGTAAATTATCTTGATGGACAACTTTTAATGGCTCTGAAATATCCAACTCTGTCATTTGGGACCTCATAAACACAACATAGTAGTTACAGAAGTCATTACATGCTGAACGCCCGTTCCGCAAACACCACCAGCACAAGACCAGGAATTACATAAAGAGGTGTCCGCAAAAGATTGTTCTTCGTGGTCAAATAATCTTTTCTTTACAGATCCTTTGAAAGTTAACAAACCGATGTCAATAAACTTACCGGTATTATTTATTCTTAAATTGTTCAGCTATGATGAAAGTTTTCTTCCAGGATTATCGGTAGAACCAACACTTCCGACATGCCACTTCCTTAAATGCATCTGTACCACCACGTCATTTACGGCTACCTAGAATGATTCTGTTGGCAGACATCGTATAGTATCGGGTCGGTAGAAATAATTTAGGAAACCTCATTGGTGAAAGTTGTTAGGTGATTACTACCTACTTTTCTCGAGCTTGTGTAAGTAGCTGAATGCCTCTGTCTCTATACTGCTTTATTTCTAATAGGAAAAGTTCGGCCAGATTGAAAGTTGATCCCTAAAGCTACTGTAAATACTCACCCTACAGAGGAAGATGGATCCAGTGACATCCTCCTGACGATGAGCGTTCAACGATTCATCTTACGGCTGGCTGGTATGCACGATGTCACATGATGGGCGCGAATGGGAAGTCAAGTGATCGCGGTACTTTGCATTGAGTCATCAGGGGCTTTAAAGATCTGATCCACCGTGATGGTCATTATCACCACACATTGCTGAAATGTCGTTTGTGTAATCGCACTCCTGTACCCCCATGCAAGATTGTGGAAATGATTGCTCGGTCGTCGGAAAAGTCTACGGCAAAATCGCATAGTGGGTACAGGCCTTTAGATCATTATAGCAGTTCTTGCAGGACAGGTTTTCAGCATACATTGTTGAAAACGTAAAGGAAGCTTGGAGCAGGATATAATGGATAATTAGTATGTATCTCTACAACCTTCTACCGTAGCTCCTATCCTCACATTAACCTTCCCTTTCTTAACACCTAACACTAACCTCACTCTAAACTCCTAACATTAACCTCCTCCTCTTCACTCCTAATACTAATCTTTCCGCTTTCCTTTCGCCACTGAATGTGCTCAGCAAGGTCATAGCCGAGGTCCACATCAAACATGCCCACCAGGTACACTCAGCTATGAGATACGCGAGGGTGCCTGGTTACAAGGCATAATACATTACACTATACATAAATAAACCAGTGCAGGTCAGAATAAAGGCAAAACAGTAATTTCCACCGTGCTTGGTTAAGTAAGCTTGGACATTGTTCTTTCCTGGCTGCAGTCATTTATTGCTATCCATTGGCGCTGATAGTGTCCTGATTAAGGGCTTTGCCTCTGACACCGGTGACCGGGGTTTGAATCTCGGCTCTTCCTGTTCAGCAAGCCAGCACCTATTCAGTAAGGAGACCTTAGGCAAGACACCCTAACACTGCCACTGCCTACTTAGTTCAAGTGCTTTGAGTCCCCCAGGAGAAAAGCGCAATCTAAATATTATTGTCTTGTCTTTGCTTGGACTGGCCCTGAGTGACAACAGGAGGCGGTGCACCAAAAATAAGCACTTTGGGGTTTTTATGCTATTAACTGATAATTATTATTAAAGTTTCCACAAGCTTATATTTTCCCTACATGACAGGGTAATCTGCATAAACTAGAACTCAGGGATGGTCATAGTCAACTTCGCTACGCTGGAACTACGCGTAGTTTTACGCAATTACGCTTCGCCAAACTATTTACGGTTTACTTATGCCCGTATGCAGAAAATTTTACGCTTTAATTCCGGGAACTCTTCTATGCGTACATTCTCCTTTCCAATGCGTATATTTGTAAGCATACAATCGCACGTGGAAAATTAGACGCGAGTAACGCATTCGTAGTTCACTACGCAATACACATGTTAACTACGCATAGTGGTCGTAAGCTACGCGTAGCGTTACATCGCTACGCGTAAATTCGTAAGCGTAGTTTTTAAACTTCACCTACGAACTACGATGCATAGATGCGAACTACGATGCGTAAATTCGCACTGGCGTAGTTTCTGCTCATCCCTGCTAGAACTCCAGCCAGCTGGAAAAAAACAGCTACCAACTTTCATCAATGTATACATGATATATATATTTTTTAATGGAAATTAGAGCACCACTAGGCTCCATTCCTGCTGGACTCTAAAGCAAGTGTTGTTTCTCATGATAGCAACAAGACATCGGATATGCCAATGGTGGTGGAGGGACTGACCAGGATCTGAATGAAACGACAGCCTCCGGATGTCTGAGTTCAACAGTGAGAAGATCTAGAGGAAAAGGAAACCCCACATTTCCACTGAATTTAAGGTCAGGTTTTTTTTTATTCATGAAGTATAAGGAGGGAAGGAGTAACTCTTTCTCTGGGTTGGAGTCCACCTTTAAGATCATACAGGTAAAATCAAATGCCAATTTATATATGGAAGTAGTTTGCAGACGAGACCGAGACTCAAAAAACATGAAGCACTCAAAGAAACCTCCTGAATTCTTCCAACAAATAAAATATTTTGTATCTTTCGGTATCTGTTCTAAATAGCGAGGTGCCACCAGGGATCCAATCTTCAATATGCTTTACAATACTCCATTATTGATGATAATGTATTCCTTTGGGCCTGTTGTTTTTTGATGTGGATCTGGAGAAAGTCCAAGTTGGAAGAACGATTCAAAGGAGAGTTAAATTATAGGCAATTATCAGGAAAGCAGCTGCAATGGACGGCCACTTCCTCTATTATTCCGTTCCTAACACACCTGGTTAAGTGGGCCTGGCGCGTTGTGTGGCTCCTCTCCAGGGCTCTGACGTGAGATTGATGCTGTTAATACCCGCTTTCAGGCTGGTACAAACAAACCCAATTCTCTTTCTCAGGTTAAAACTCAATCTACTTCTTTTCTTCTCCTCTTATTGTGCTGCTAATCGAAATAAAATGTTACAGGCAGAAAAAAAAGAATGATCTTGGTGTCACGGGCAGGAGGCGCACAAAGGGGGACGCTTGTTCTCAGAGGTCAATGATACAGTACATCCTTTTTATGGAGCATTTTATGTTACGAGGAAAAATGTTCATTGTGTCGCTTTGTTATGCCGGACAGTAAAGTGCTCATGGAGAATTTTCCATTGTTTAGGCTTTGTTACTTCGGAGTGATGCTTATTTATTTATTATGAATGGATTGAGTGGCATCCAAGGAGTTCATATTTTGACTTACTGTTCCAAATAGTTTTGACCAACCTCCATCCTTGAGGCCCGAGATTCTCACACCCTTTAGTATAGCTCTGTCCATCCCAACTACTGGTGTAACCCTCTAAAAGAGGGTAACCTGTTGTGCTAATGTATTTCTATGTGTAAAGTAAACTTAGGCAGAAATTTGCCTTAGAAATTAGCATGGTGGAACTAAAACGACGCATGGAGAGAGAAGCTTAAGCGCTTATATCGTCGCATAGACTAGTTGCTAAGGCGACCATGTATACAAAGCAGTGGAACCTTCTGGAAGCTCCGCGCGGCCAATCAGAGAGCACAGCGCAGGCGCAGAGGGGTAGAGCGCGCGAGACACAGCCAGAGGGAACTGGTTTTAACCAGTTTCCCTCTGAGTGCTCTGAGAGTCAGGAGGCGGCGGTGAGTGGGAGAGGAGGCTGGGTAGAGAACGTCCGCAGCACTCACCCATGAGGCAAGGAGGGGACCCGGTGGTGACCCAGAGACCACCAGAAGAGAGAGAAAGGGCAGCGGTGACCAAGCCAGACAGTCACCGGAGGGCAAGTGAGGTGCATACAGGCAAGATCCAAGCTAGCACGGAAGGAGAGAGACTCTGGCAGCTCAGATGAGTATAGGCCTTGCGCCAGCTACAGCCACAGTGTATGTTCAGAGAAGGGCCAGCGTTCAGTAGAGGTTTGCTAAGTACAGAGACAGTTAACCCGAGTTACTGAAGAGGCATATACTGATCAAAGTGGTGTGACTAAAGACTGCCTGTTTGATAAAGCCTTAAGGTGTGTACACACGCACTACAGCCGCCAACGACGGGTCCATCAGACCCTCCCACTGGGCGGACTTTCAGTCGGCAGTAGCGCATGTGTACACGCTGTCGGCAGACTGATAAGGCTGTTTCTGAATGATCCGCTCAGCAGATTATTCAGAAACAGCCTTATCAGTCTGCCTGACAGATTGTACACACGCACTACTGTCGCTGGAACACCCGCCCAGTGGGAGGGTCCGGTGGACCCGTCGTTGCCGGCGGTAGTGCGTGTGTACGCACATTTACAGAGACAGAGACATTGTGATGATAATCAGTTTATTGATGCAAGATAGTGCTGCTCAGTCAAAGGAATAGAATCTGCAACCGAGTACATTAAGTGAGTGAGCCTTTCTGTGATCAGAAAAGTTATCAGCCTCCATTAAGCTCCCCTCAGAACTGACACAGTTAGCCGTTCGCAGTAATCCTGATTCAAGAACATTGTTCCTGTCAATCTGCTTTCAAGTCATAAGTTCAGAGTTCATTTGTTCTTCAGTTGATGTGTTCTGCAGTGTGTACTAAAGGCTTGTTATAAGTAGTGAACCAGAGTGTGATATTTGTGTTACCTGAGTGCACGTCCTGAAAAAGAGAAAGAGAGCAAAAGCCATGGAGATAAAGAGAACCTGTCAGTAAGAGATAATTGAGTCTGTTGATCTGTCAGCATTAAAGAAGAGAAGTGGAGGAGGAGTATCACTGCATTTTGTGTTATTAAAGTGAACTACAGTGAAAAGCGGAGTGACATCTTACAGAGATAAAGAGTCAACAAAGTTGGATTTACAAGTTTTGCAACATAATAAAATTAGAGCTTATTCAGCCTAAAGTTCAAATAGCATAAGAAAAGAGTTATATTGAAGGAGGGTGATATTGGTGATATTGATGGTATAACTGGGTGCATTGGTAAACTTTGTGCTTTTATTTTATTTATTTTTATTTCTCTAATCCTTTTTGATTATTTGATTCTTTCTTTATTTTGTTTATTATTTTGGGAAGCCCTATTCAAATAAGTCATGCTCGAGAGTATAGTGAGCTAAGATACAGTGTAAAGAGTACGAGTCTGGGATATCTTCAGAGTGGGGTGAACGTTCTTTTGGATGCCATATTGCCAGCCAACGAACTGTGGAAACTGTTCAGTACCATTATTGAGAAGAGTCACGAGTTCCCTAAGGTTTTGCTGAGCAATATAGCTTGGACTTGGCTACAAGGGACTGAGACTGTATAGGTACTGAATTGCTCAGTAGACCTGTCACTGCCCAAGCCCCTATACCTCAGTAATGGTACTGTGATTTAAGGGTGCTGTATTGTAGAGTGGTTGATGATTGTACAAGAAGACCTTTTGTAGCTCAATTTTCATATAAAAGTTTTTGTGTAACTTAACTTTTTTGTTCTGCGGCTTTTGCCGGTGCACCGGCTGTGAAGAGGAGAAGATTGTATTATTTTGACCTATGATGCACAAGAGAAGTGTATTGTATTGTTGAAGTGTTACTGGTTAAGTGAAGTTACCAGAGACCACTGTTAGGTCACAAATAAATCCTTCATAATCGCATCTGAGTCAGTGTCTTGTGGATTCCTCTCAGCTGGGGCCGAGTGCTAACGGATAAATCGGGTTACACTGGCATAGATTTGGCTAATGAGGACTGGAGTGAAACAATGCTGGTCTAGACTAGCTTCAGGAGAGGAGTAGAAAAAATGCAAAGACACCGGGAGCCCGAAATGGTGTAGTACAGTGGTCCTCAAACTAAGGCCTGCGGGCCGAATGCGGCCCCCTGAGGCTTTTTCACTGGCCCCCCAAACACAAAATGTATAACTTATAGATGCAGCTCACTTCACCTTTAAATGTCGACGCCCCGCATATAGAATAGCAGTGCTGGCAGCACCCATCCACATACTGTAGAAGCCATTGCTGGCTTCCAATGCAATTCTGCATCATGTGACTCTGCTGTCCAATTGGACAGCTGGTTGTCACCTGGGTATGCTTCACTGTCTGGTGCAAAAAGATGTTCTTCGGGCGCCGCATGACTGAATAGCTGCTGCTGGGGGCTCTCCTCCGGGCATGACTGGGGGGAATCAATATCTAGATTCAATGTAATGTTTTTCAAGATCATTTCATGTATGTTCCGGGCCCCCAGCAGTCTGAAGTATGTTTACCCGGCCCTTGATTGAAAAAGTTTGGGGACCCCTGGTGTAGTATGTCAAGGCAAGTGAATGTAAATAGCTTGTAAAAATATTATACTCCCATCGTTACACTCTGTTCTATTCAGCTGCTGTGCTCTTCCGAAAGCTGACTAGTGGGCTACTGGGTTTTCTGGGCCTGTCAAGGGCTGTGTTCCAGGTCCATGCCGGGCCCTTGCTGTGTACCTCCTTGAATGCGCTCCTGTACCTGGGAGCCTTTGGGGCATGTGTAGTAGCGATTTCTAATAACTGCGCAGAACGCTTCAGCCCACAGGGGCGCGATCTGGAGGTGTGCAGCATGGGGCCGCACATGCAGTTTTCAGGAGGGCACAGCTGCTGAATGGATGGAGAGGGACCAGGAGGACTTCAAGCTATCTTGATTTCAATTTCAATTTCCTTTAAAGCAGACCTAAAATGTAAATTCCAAAGTGGAAAAGAGCCAGAATGACTCTTACTATGACTGTTGTTCCTCCTCTTATTTTTTTTTTAATTACAGGAGGGAAGCACTGCAGCAGCTCTGGTATGCCACATATTGCGTCTCTCACAGTGAATCCTGTGGCTGGCAGTACACTTCTTTTCTCTTCACACTTCCTCTCTTTGATTGAGTGGCTCAGTGGCACCCCTGGGCTGCTGAACTAGCTACCTTCCGCCCTCCTATGGCACAGTCTCTTAGAAGGCTCTGCCAATGGCAGAAGACTGCTGTGGCGGTTTTTCAGGAGGGGGCGTGGCTAAACAACATACCCTATATTTTCTGGCTTTTAAACACTTACTGTTGCAGAAGAATGACATGTCATGGAGCGGAAGAGAAGGTGCAGTAAATATCTACTTAAAGGGAAGGTTCAGGGAGTGGGAAAAAAAATAAAAATCCATATCCACTTACCTGGGGCTTCCTCAAGCCCGTGGCAAGCAGGAGGTGCCCTCGCCGCCGCTCCGGAGGCTCCTGGTCGTCTCCAGTGGCCGACCCAACCTGGCCAGGCCCGTCTGCCAGGTCAGGCTCTTCTGCGCTCCAATCTGCGCCTCACGGGGGCATGCTGACGTCATTGGACGTCCTCCGGACTGTACTGCGCCGGCTCAGTAGTTCTGCGCCTGCGCAGTACAGACCGGAGGACGTTCAATGACGTCAGCGCGCTCGCGTGGAACGCAGACAAGCCCGTCGTTGGAGTGCAGAAGAGCCCGAACTGGCAGCCGGCCTGGCCAGGTCGGGTCGGCCACCGGAAGCCTGTGGAGCGGCGGTGAGGGCACCTCCTGCCTGCCAAGGGCTTGAGGAAGCCCCAGGTAAGTGGATATGGATTTTTTTTTCCCCACTCCCTGAACCTTCCCTTTAAACCACCCCTTATCCACGACATATGCCTTCAGCTCTGGTATCCTTTAGAAAGAGTCAGGTGTTGCCGCCCGCAACATACACTGATTGGCTCAAAAGGTTTTTTTTTTCCTGCCAATCATCTAGCCCTGTTTGAGATTGTGACACATCACTGTATTACTGAGATTCCGTCTTGTCGGCAGTTCCAGTCTTCCCAGTTTCCAGGCGTGAAATCAAAGCCAATAACACCGGAGTCGTCTCTCGCTGCTGCGGTATAAAGACTTCCAGAGCAACTTGCTGCTTCCAATTGAATCACTTTCCTTGCTATGAATTATTCCTATTTTTATCTTCTGTGAAATTGCATTAGCGGCGAGCTCAGATCTAAAAATCTCATCTTCCGCCAGGAAATATGCCGCGTATCTCTGCGCATCTCGGATCTTCATAGCTGAGGGCGACGCTCAGACAGGAGATGGCGACGATCGAGATCAGAGAAGGAGCCTCATTTTCATGCTTTGTTTCGCCCCAGGCCATTTTATTATTTAAAGCAAATGGGTTAACAGAGCTCTGTTCTCGCTTTATGTTCCACCAAGACGTGCGTTCCAGAGTAAACAAGTTGCTCCGCGCCGCAGATTAACTCTCTACTAACTCGTGTGAGAAAATAGATTGAAAAGCGCACCTGAACTCAGAACTTCCTCTCTGCTCTAAAAGATAAGCAACAGCATAATAACCTATAAAGAAAAACATTTATTTGTTACAGCTGAATCAAATCCTGCAATAAATCTACAGTGTGTCTACTTCATGCTTTCATAGAAGCAGACATATATTTGACAGCCTGTGTTTACCAATTAGGTCTCTGCCTCGGCAGCCAGGCAGCTGACACAGCTAAGGGATCAAATTACAACTTGTGATTAGACACAGATGAGGGGGAATTAGACAGGCTAAACTCTCTAAACACATACAGGGTGTATTTCTCTCTGTTTTCCTTCTGTCCTGTGCAAGAGTTTAGGTCCATATTAAAAGCAAAATCCAAGTATAAATATCTTCCTAGTCCACCTCATTTATTTCAGAGCGTGGCACATTAGGATTTTAGGGTTTACTGAGGTGTGTGTGAACAGCACAATCTGATGCCAATTCACCGGAGCTATAGGACACAGATGGATGGCATCTCAATATGATGTCCAGTAAATACCAGATCAATACTATTTGGTACAAGGGGCTTGATTCACTAAACAGTTATAACTCAAATATCACACCTTATCAAAGATATCACACCTTATGAAAAGATATCACACCTTATCAAATATATCACACCTTATGAAAAGATATCACACCTTCTCAAATATATCACACCTTATGAAAAGATATCACACCTTATGAAAAGATATCACACCTTATCAAAGATATCACACCTTATGAAAAGATATCACACCTTATCAAAGATATCACACCTTATCAAAGATATCACAACTTATGAAAAGATATCACACCTTATCAGAGATATCACACCTTATCAAAGATAGCACACCTTATCAAAGATATCACACCTTCGGCCATATGCAATTCGAGGAGATAAGCTCAAAACATGCGAGCTTCTTATCTCCTCACATCGCTCAGGATTTACCGGCAAATTCAATTGCCAGTTTCACCTGAGCAATGTCCTTGTGTAAAGGAGCATAACTCAGGCGAATACTTGGTATTTGCTGAGGGATGCTCCTGTGTGGCCAGCGATGTGGAGCGAGGCATTTGTGCCGGGGAGCTGTCCTTCAGCACCACTACACTGCTGCCTTGCTCCCTGGAAGATGTGCGCGCATCGTTGCAAGAGCCAGCGCATCGTCGCTAGGCTCTTACCCGCCGCCCGTCGCCTCCTGGCGCTCGTTGCTACCGCGGGACCTTCAGAAGATACATAACTGCATTGTTCCGTCTCGCCACATGTCCCACGCCGCTCCTCCGCTCATCTCTGTGACTGTCAGTGTTCTTGGAGCCGGCAAAGCATGTTTGAGTCTCCCGCCGGGGCTCCCCATTCCTCCACTAGGTGGCCCAATATGAAGCATCCTGATTCTAATTGGACCAATGAGAATCAGGATGATTCATATTGGGCGACCTAGTGGATGAATGGGGAGCCCCGGCGGGAGACTCAAACATGCTTTGCCGGGCTCCGAGAACACTGACAGTCACAGAGATGAGCGGAGGAGCGACGTGGGACATGCGGGGAGACGGGAACGATGGAGGTATGTTTTTTTGTTACATTTTAAATAGGTCAAAACTGACTCCTTTACCTATTTAAATCACTGGCATCTGGGGTTTCCTTAGTAAAGGAGGCTCCCAGATGCCAAAAGCAGCCCGCTGACAGCAGCGATAGTTCTTTTTGCCTGCTCAGAGCAGGTGAAAAGTTAACACCTATGTTTGTCGGGAAGCATCGCTTCCCGGGGGGTGCAAAATGCAATTGCATAGGGGGAAAGGAACTTGCTGGGCGATTACATTGCCCAAGCGAGTTCTTTTCCGCCCTGGGGGGTGTTAAATGCAATTGCATTAGGCGACCTTGCTGACGCCTAATTTAAGAACTCACCAGCACTTAGCGTTGGCAAGTTTGGTAATTGCATAGGGCCCCTTATCAGAGTACCATAGCGAGCACTACGAACCCGCAGAGGCTCAGGGCAGGACGAGTGCCATTTCCAATTAGCAGGCATAAGTTCGTAGCTCACGTTATGCTACTCTGATAAGGTGTTTTAACTTTGATAAGGTGTGATATCTTTGATAAGGTGTGATATATTTTCATAAGGTGTGATATCTTTTCATAAGGTGTGATATCTTTGATAAGGTGTGATATTTGAGTTCTCACGGTTTAGTGAATCAAGCCCCATGAATGCTATGTGGCACGCTTCCCATATCGTATGTATAAAACTGTTTTCAATTATTGAAAAACCTATTAAACCGGGATTACTCAGGAAGAAGTGAACAATACCCTTTAGGGTCAAGAAAATATGCTGAGTCCCAGAGCCGGCCTTTGGGGGTGGCAAGTGGGGCAATCGCCCCAGGCCCCGCGTCTGAGGAGGCCCCGCACCCTCTGCAGTGCTGGGGAGAGCGGGCATAGTTGTTAAAACTCACGTGTCTCCGATGCTCTCACAGCTACCATCTAGTTCCTCTCCCAGCATCTGTGTATTGGTAACAGCGCCCCCTATGTTGACGTGACCGCATGTCACCACAGGGGGGCACTGTTACCAATACACAGATGCTGGGAGAGGAAATAGATGGTAGCTGTGAGAGCATCGGAGACACGTGAGTTTTAACGACTATGCCCGCTCTCCCCAGCACTGCAGCCACCTTGCTATCTAACCTGTACTGCGGGGCACCTACCTATCTAATCTATACTGCAGGGCACCTACCTATCTAATCTATACTGCAGGGCATCTACCTATATAATCTATACTGCAGGCACCTATCTAATCTATACTGCTGGCTGGCACCTATCTAATTATACTGCAGGCAGGCACCTATCTAATCTATACAGCAGGCACCTATCTAACCTATACTGCAGGCTGGCACCTATCTAATTATACTGCAGGCTGGCACCTATCTAATCTATACTGCAGGCACCTATCTAATCTATACTGCAGGCTGGCACCTATCTAACCTATACTGCAGGCACCTATCTAATAACATACTGCAGGCTGGCACCTATCTAACCTATACTGCAGGCACCTATCTAACCTATACTGCAGGCTGGCACCTATCTAACCGATACTGCAGGCACCTATCTAATCTATACTGCAGGCACCTACCTATCTAATCTATACTGCAGGCACCTATCTAACCTATACTGCAGGCACCTATCTAATCTATACTGCAGGCACCTACCTATCTAATCTATACTGCAGGCACCTATCTAATCTATACTGCAGGCACGTATCTAATCTATACTGCAGCCACCTTCCTATCTAACCTATACTGCAGGCACCTACCTATCTAATCTATACTGCAGCCACCTTCCTATCTAATCTATACTGCAGGCACCGACCTATCTAATCTATACTGCAGCCACCTTCCTATCTAATCTATACTGCAGGCACCTACCTATCTAATCTATACTGCAGCCACCTTCCTATCTAATATATACTGCAGGCACCTACCTATCTAATCTATACTGCAGCCACCTTCCTATCTAATCTATACTGCAGGCTGGCACCTATCTAATCTATACTGCAGGCTGGCACCTATCTATCTAATCTATACTGCAGGCACCTATCTAATCTGTACTGCAGGGCACCACCCTACCTAATCTATACTGCAGGCACCTATCTAATATATACTGTGGGGTACCTACCTAACTAATCTATACTGCAGGCACCTTCCTATCTAATCTGTACTGCAGGGTAACTACCTACCTATCGAATCTGTACTGCAGGGCACCTACCTGTCTAATCTATACTGCAGGGCACCTATCTATCTAATCTATACGGCAGGCACCTATCTAATATATACTGCGGGGTGCCTACCTAACTAATATATACTGCAGGCACCTACCTATCTAATCTGTACTGCAGGGCACCTACCTGTCTAATCTATACTGCAGGCACCTATCTAATGTATACTGCAGGGCACCTACCTATCTAATCTATACTGCAGGCACCTATCTAATCTGTACTGCAGGGCACCTACCAGCCTAATCTATACTGCAGGCACCTATCTAATCTGTACTGCAGGGCACCACCCTATCTAATCTATACTGCAGGCACCTATCTAATCTATACTGCAGGGCACCACCTTATCTAATCTATACTGCAGGCACCTATCTAATCTATACTGCAGGGCACCTACCTATCTAATCTATACTGCGGGGCACCTACCTATCTAACCTATACTGGAGGCACATACCTATCTAACCTATACAGAGTGTGTGCTTCCACAACGTGGGTATCCACTGCATATATCTCTAGGCCCCGCATATGACACTCGCCCCAGGCCCCGCGTACTCTAAGGCCACCTCTGCTGAGTCCTTTTCTCAACCTGTGCTGTAAGAAATAACCTAATCTATTTTTGAGAGGAGGGTTACCTAATACTTGGGGCACATCTGGCTATGTGTATAGTGTGGAGGGGGGCTGCCTCTAACACTGGGGGCTCATCCTGCTATTATTATGGGGGGTGGTCCTACCTAATACTGGGGGCGCATCTGGTTACCTATACCGGGGGGGGGGGGGGGTGAGGACAATTGCCCCAAGGCCCCTGCATTTATAGGAGCCCCTAAGTGTCCACCTCCACCCTTGTAAATTATGTAGGCGCCAGCCAGTGCCCCCTGCAGTGAGGGCAGTGGGGACAGGCACACACTCACCTCCTTTGAGTTCCAGGAATTGCAGGCCCATATGTCTCCCCTATAGTGTTGTTGCTCTGCTTCTCTGATTGGGTTCTAGTGCCCGAAGTGAGAAGCAGGAAGTGCAGAGTAAAAACACTACAAAGGGGACAGACGGACCTGCAATGCCTGGAGTGCTATCTCCCCGCTGCTCTTTGTAACACTGAGGGTGGAGGGAGGTGGTTAGGGGATGCATCTGGCCAATATACTAGAGGGGTAGAGCACACATCTGGCTACTTTACTGGGGGGGGGGGGGGGGGGGCATAAACTATACCGGGGAGCACATCAGGCAGCTATACTGGGAGGAGGGAGGGGGCCACATCTAACTACTATGCTGGGGAGGGGCAGAACTTCTAGCTACTAAACTGGAGTGGGAGGAGGAGGGAGCACACCTGGCTATTAAAATTAAACTGGGTGGGTCGTTAGGTGTACATCTGACCAATATACTGGGGGGAGGGTGTCAAGGGGGCCCACTGGTTACTTTGGCTCTGAGGCCAGGGCCGGATTTAGGTCAAGGCCAACTAGGCCATGGCTTAGGTGCAGGGCCGGGCCGAGGCATAGGCTGGAGAGGCTCCAGCCTCAGGGCGCATTGTAGGAGGGGGCGCAGAATTCATTCAGCTGTCATTCCTAATTGTGTTTGAAGCAGAGATAAATAAGAAAAGGGGATACATGGCAGTGACTGCAAGCCAGATAACTAGATATTAAGGTGTTGGGGAGGTTGTGGGCCCTGTGGCACCTCTTAGTCTAATAGCAATCAGTGTTTGATGGCTCGAGTGGCAGGGATGGAGGGGCGTACTTTGGTGTCTCAGCCTTGGGTGCTGGAGGACCTTGTCCCGGCTCTGCTTAGGTGGCCACCACAGAAGCAAGGGCACCAAAGCAGCTGGCTAAACTGGTGCAGCATTTGCAAGCTTGCAATGCAGGGAGATCAGACGAGCGCCTGACTGTGGTACTCTGCTGCCAGCGGCCTGTGCAGCAGCCACCTTGCTCTCTGTGCACGTTTGCATTGTGGCCGGCGGCTATGGACTTGGGCAGCTTTCAAGACGGAAAGGAGGAGGAAGCTTCTACACTGGAGATGAGTGAAGATATGAGTGACACTGATGGCTGCTGTGGTGTGAAGGTGAGCTGGCTACCTATACTGAAGGGGGGTGGGAAAAGGAGGGATTAAGATAGTCGTCTGTCTACCTATACTGGAGGGAAAGAGGTCATCTGGCTACCTAAACTGGGCGGGGTCATCAGGCTACCTATACTGGAGGGAAGGGTCATCTCGCTACCTATACTGAAGGGGGAGGCTGGTGGCAGTGGCCTTGGGCGGGAAAGAATACAAATCCGGCCCTGCCTGAGGCCCTGTTGTAGCTAGAACTGGCGCTTGGCGAACATCTGGCTAACTAAACTGGGTAGGTGGTCTTCCTAATACTGGGGGAGCATCTGCTATCTATACTGGGTCAGGAACAATTCGGGTAGGGGAGAGATTGTGCACTGTGGATTGTCTGCCTCTAGTGCTGGAGAACTTAAAGTGTACAAGAGATGTTATAAAAGAAAGGTTTGATACGCACTTGGGGCTTTCTCCAGCCCCATATGCACTGCTGAGTCCCTCGCCGTCCTAAGTCGTGCCTCCGTTCAGCCGCAATCAGCCCCGGTAACTGGCTTCGCAGAAGACTCCGACTGAAGCGACTTAGTTAGTTACCGGAGCTCATTGCGGCTGAATGGAGACATGACGGAGGATGACGAGAGACTTAGTGCTTATGTGACTGGAGGGATCCGTCTGAAAATGGCGCCTGCGAATAATGGTGCACGGTGTTGCCGCTAATCCGTTTGTCGCTTATCGCTATTTATCGTTAAAGTCTTATCGTTATTTAGCGTTAACACACAGAACCCTCTCTGTACCCATCCCTAACCCCTAAACCCCTCCTGGTGGTGCCTAAACCTAACCACCCCCCTGGTGGTGCCTAAACCTAACCACCCCCCTGGTGGTGCCCAACCCTAACCACCCCCCTGGAGGTGCCTAACCCTAAGCACCCCCTGGTGGTGCCTAACCCTAAGACCTCCCTGGTGGTGCCTAACCCTAACCACCCCCCTGGAGGTGCCTAACCCTAAGCACCCCCTGGTGGTGCCTAACCCTAAATCTCCCCTGGTGGTGCCAAACCCTAACCTTGACAGTGTTACATTAAATCCATTCACCGTTCTGCAGTTAAATAACGTCTGCAGTTTGGCTTATGTAGGGCGCTATTGATAAATAACGGTACTGTGCACAATAACGTCTGCTGTTTGGCATATGAACGGCGCTATTGATAAAGAACGTTAGTGTGTGCCGTCTTTCTTCTCTTTTCCCTGTGCGCCATTATTATGCACTACTAACGATAAATAGCGATAAGTGGATCTAATTAATGCAGCTCCATTTTTATGCATAGGCGCTGTGCGCCATTATTCACTGATCCGGGCTGGAGGAAGCGCCGGGTAAGTATCAAATCTTTAATAACGTCTTTGGTTTCTTTTAAACTTGGCCATGTTTCTATCTATCTCTCTTTATCTATTTTTCTATGTATGGGGGTGGCGGATTGTCTTGCGGAGGGAGGATTAATTTGCACAGTGGCATTATAATGGGTCACAAACGCAGCGTGCGGCTGAGCTGACATTTTGTCACAATTATTAATAACAATCCACTCTGTCCTCTGTATCGGATTATCTGCAATATCATTTTAGCCTTCCATATGCATCTGCAGTAATGAAGAATCTCTCTCTGCCTCTAATGTCAGGTGACGTCACGTGGTCCAGCGGCTCCCAATCACTGCCCCCCACCCCAGAGATCTTCATTCATCAATGGAGTGTCCCTTCCCAAAAGGTCAGCCTTTCATGTGGATGAAGTGTGACTTTCCTCCAGCGGGGTGGGGAGGCTTGATGTGTCGTTCCTCTGGTGCTCTTTGGGCATCAATTCTAAGGAACCATCATAGGGAATGGATAATACTTGGCGATAGACGCTTCTGTGTTATAATGTCATTAAAGAACATCCGAGAAATCAGTGAAAATAAACGAATGAGAAAAACAATTGTATCTATCCTCCTTCTCCTAAAAATGACTTTTTAGACATCTCACAGTTTTATATTATATTGAAATCTAGTTTTTAGGTTTTTACTATTTCACTGTCTCTGCTCAGTGACACCTTCATTGAAGTATGCTAGAGCTCAAATCTATGAGTTATTGATCCTTGTTATCTCTTTCCTGCTCTCAGAAGCCATTTACTAACAGGAAAAGGAACTGTCACTTGCATACCTGATATTTGACTCTTTCAGGCAGAGAAAGAAAAAAACAGAACACAGCCTAGTTATTTGTGTGCCTGGCATTGTACATACACGTGTCCAGGGGCGTAACAATAGACCCCACAAGGGATGCAGCCGCAAGAGGGCCCATAATCCACAAGGGGCCCAGTCCTGAAAGACTGACAACTAAGGGCAAAGAGAGAAAGAACTTTCTGCTTACTGCACAATTGTTCTAATGACTGCATCTACTCTGCCACTGATAATAAATCATACAAAGTTTTGCAGACAAAGATTTGTAGACAGTCCCTATGCAGCATTTAGCCAGGTCTTGTGTACAGCACTGTTCTACCCCCAGTCTTTCTACCCCCTCCTTTGGTGGGAGGGGGCCCCATCCAAAGTTTTGCAGGGGGGCCCAGTGATTTTTAGTTACGCCCCTGCACGTGTCTATATAATCATGTCACATGTCACCTCGACTGTCCTTTAAGTTTCTTCAATTCATGGAACTGCAGGCAGCACACTGCGGGGAAAAACCCCGATCAGTCATTAATAATCATAATAAAACGAATACCTGTAAATAAAACAATTAATAAAGACACAACACGCATTTGAATGTGGCAAGAAATGACCGTTGCACTTTATTAAAGGTAGGAAACCTAAAAATAATACTTTAACCTTTTCCGGACCTTGCTAATTGAAGTCGGTGCTCTGTTTGGGACCTGTTATCCCTGCCAGGGTTTAGATTTTAATTACCGCCCCGCGCTACCACCGATCACGCCGTTCTCCCCTGCTGTCCGCAGGGTTGTGGATTCGGTCCAAAAATCTTCAGACTCCGACTCCTCAGTTCATGAAACCACCAACTCCGACTCCAGGTACCCAAAATTGCTCCGACTGCTCGACTCCACAGCCCTGGCTGCCGGTGTAACAGCAGAGCTCTGTGAGCCGGTCAGGAGCCGATTTCATTGGCTGATGACCCTATGATCACTGTGAGCCAACTGTGATGTGGCTAAAGGTGGCCACACACGATACAATAAAATGATCCAATTTTACGGCAATTCGATAAAAACGATCGGATCTCCTGAAAAATCGAAAGCTTTTTTTTCATTCAACTAAAAAATCCAATCGGATTTTCTGTTTTCTTCGATTTTTATCAATCTGGAATGCCAGATATTTTTCTTCAATCTTTCTAAAGATTGTATGGTGTGTTTTAAGATTGTCAACTTATTAATATACACACCCTAGCAATTTTGTCAGAGTTTCCAATCATTATTATTATAATTGGGGAAAAAATTAAACATACGTGTGTGGTACATTGGTCAGATTTTTGAAAATGTTACAATCAGTCAGAAAAATTGATTGCAATTCTTAAATTGAACAGATATTTTAAAAATTGTATGGTGTGTGGCCACCTTAACGGTGGCCACTAATGATCCAACCTTTTTCATCCAATCTTACTAAATCTATGTAGTATAAGGCTACTTGCACACCAAGACGTTGCGTTAGGTGCTACGTTAAGGTTGCATAACGTGCACCTAACGCAACGTATGGTGGTGCGGGAGAGGACGGTAGAGTGAGCCGCGTTAGGCGGCTCTATCCGTATAAGGTCTCCCAGAGTGGCGCTGATTGGCCGGCGGGACCACGTGATGCCGCCAGTGCAGTGAATATTAAGTAGCCATGTGCGCGGCTACTGTAGCTGCATCTCCCCGCCTCCTCTCCGCCCCCCACTGAGCATGTGCAAACAGTCTAACGCGGCTATAGCCGCTCTAACGCCGTAGCATGCTGCACTTTCGGCAGAACGTGCAGCGTTACATGTAACGCAACGTGGGCTGTGTGAACAGCCCACTTGTGTTACATTGCTGTGCGTTGGGGGAGCGTTACACGCCTGTAACGTCTTAGTGTGTAAGCAGCCTTAGGGTAAACTGAGTTAATATATTGAATGGATAATGTAGGCAGTACCCTTATATTACATAGAAATGGTAAGATTGGATGAAAAAGATTGGATCATTAGTGGCCAGTGATCACGGGGTCAGGAACCAATGAAATCGGCTTCTGACTGGCTCACGCAGCTCTGCTGTCGCACCGACAGCAGGGCAAATGGGCTTCAGCGCCGGGAGAGCGGCGTGAATGGCGAGAGAGATGGGACCGTGTGGTGTGATGTCGGTGAGCACCGTTTTTTAAATATTATCGATCATATTAACCAATCTGTACAATTCAAACCACAAACATTTACCAAACATTGACCTTATTAGACAAAAACCAGCAAAATAAACCAGTAAACTCCTGTGAAAGCAATTCCCAGGCAGCAGTGCACATGTGTATTAAACACCAGCAACCCCCTCACTCAACGGGGTGACTAAACCAACCAAATAAACCAGAAAACTGCCCTTAAACCAATTCCCACACAGTAGCCGCAGTACACATGTGTACTAAACACCAACAGTAGAGGTGACAATACCTCATAATCTCAGTACCGGGACTAGTAAAGGGAAATGGGATGGGGAGGGTGGGGCCCACTAGTGGTCTGACTGAACTGACCAAGCTTCTAGCAAGAGCCAGGCCATGTATAACTTCACAGCCCACCCAAAGCTGCTCATCAGCCAGTCAGGATACAGGAGAGATCCCATTGGACGCTGCAACAGGATAACCTGCTCAGCAACTACCTAGGTGAGGACTCGGAGGGTGGTCATGACAAGAATCTATACTAGATACTGTCTGCTTATAATGGTTTTCACTCAGGCTGCCGCCACAATCCCATGGGGGCACCATTAGAGGGGTTCTGAGCCCCCTTACAGGATATGTGTAATATCCCATGATGATGAGTTAATCAGGACTGGGAGTGGGGCTTCCTGTCTAACCTGTGTTGCACTTTGCACCTATAAGACCACACCAAGCGAGGCAGGTGAATTAGGTGTGATGCATGCCTGGCAAATTAGGTAAACCAGTATATGGTATATGGTGGCTACGATAGGATAATTTGAGTGCCATAAGTTTGACAAGTGTATAGCATATTCATGTACAGCCCCCCCCCCCCTCATTCCATGTGTAGCCCCTCTTTCCATGTGTAACATTTATGAACTGCAGCCCCATCCCATATGCAGCCCCCTCTTCCATGTGTAACATCCATATACTGCAGCCCTGCCCATTCCATGTGCAGCACCCTCATCCATGTGTATCATTCATGTACAGCAGCCCCTCCCATTCCGTGTGCAGCCCTCTCTTCCATGTGTAACATCCATGTACAGCAGCCCCTCCCATTCCATGTGCAGCCCCCTCTTCCATGGATAACATCCATGTACTGCAGCCATCCCAATCCATATGCAGCCCTCTCTCCCAAGCTGAACATCCATATATATCAAATTCCTCCCATTCCATTGTAGCCCCCTTTTCCATGTGTAACATCCATGTGCAGCAGCCCCCTCCCATTCCATGTGCAGCCCCCTCTTCCATGGGTAACATACATGCACTGCAGCCCCTCTCTTTCATGTACAGCTCCCTTAGGCATTAGCTTTTCTTTTTAATATCAGCTTTCACTTTGATAAGTAGCAACCCCTATTTCACGCCCAGGTGCCTCCTTTAAAATGAACCAGAGACGAAGCACCCTTATGTATTTTACCATATATATCAGTGGGAACATTAGAGAAAACACCTACCCTGCTCTCTTTCATTCTTCACTGCTCAGCTTGCTTGATATCAGCCCTGGAAAATCCCAGACTGAGCATTCAGTCTGCCTTTTCTCAGGAATCATTATAGCTGAGTCATTATAGCAGAGCCAGAAGAGGGCAGGCTTGGGCTTAAAAAGACATCAGAGAAGACAGACTCGGTTATAATGATTCCTGAGTAAAGCCAGACTGAATGCTCAGTCGGGGATTTTATCAGGGCTGATAACAAGCAGGCTGAGCAATGAAGGATGAAGCAGAGAGCAGGGTAGGTGTTTTCTCTAATGTTCCCACTGATATATATGGTAAAATACATGAGGGTGCTTTGGTTCACTATAACTGCAGCCACCCAAGGTCCCAGAAATCCGTAGCTGTCATTAACTGAAATAACACGATTCCTTAACCACTTGAGGACTGCAGGGCTAAACCCCCCTAGTGACCAGGCCATTTTTAGCTAAATTGGCCACTGCAGCTTTAAGGCCAAGCTGCAGGGCCGCACAACTCAGCACACAAGTGATCCCCCCCCCCTTTTCTCCCCACCAACAGAGCTCTCTGTTGGTGGGGTCTGATCGCTCCCCCCATGTTTATTTTTTTTTTAATAAATATTTGTGTTCGTTTTTTTTATAAAAAAAAGCACTTCTTCTTTAAATCCCCTACCTCCCTCCGTCCCTCCCTCCCCCCCAGCCGGCCAATCACGCAATCGGCTCTCATAGGCTTCTGCCTATGAGAGCCGATCGCTCTCTTGTCCCCCATGGGGACAGCCGTGTCACACGGCTGTCCCCAGTGCAGCGCTGCTGCTCATCGCAGCGCTGCAGCTAGGAAATAACGGCGTGATCGCCGTCTAACAGTCTCCCGAGCGGCAATAGCCGCTCGGAGACTGAAGGCAGGGCGGAGCTCCGCCCTCCGAGCATGAGATGCGCGCGCAGCATGCGCGCGATCTCATGCTAAACAGAGCCCCAGGACTTTACGCCAATTGGCGTTAGGCGGTCCTGGGGCTGCCGCCGCGGCCACGCCTACTGGCGTGACGCAGGCGGCAGGAGGTTAAAAAAGCAAATAAAATATTGCATGAGGATCTTAGTGAATTGTCATGCAGGTTTTCTGTAAATTACTGAACTATTACCTCCTATGTGAAAATCTTAGTTAATTTGGATAAAACGTCTAACACCGAATGCGGCATTTAACCGATCCTTGTGCCAATGTGATGAAAGCCAATGTGACGAAAAACATCAGTAAAATGCCAAAACCCTTTTCCCGCTATCCTACACGAAAAGACATCTTCCCTCTATTTCGGCTTTCAGAAATATTATTTGATCTCCTTCCTCAGAGTCATCAAACCCCCATTTGTAGATTTCCTTCTGGATTAGCGGAGAGGAATGCAATCTGCGGACGCAGGGATGTGGTGTGATGGAGAGGCTGCCAGGGGCCGGACTCAGCAGTGAAAAGGTTGTTATTATAATATCAGTTTCTGTCTATGGAGACCTCATAGGAAAGCAGAGGATTAGAGCGAGGAATTGAGATCACAGGTTATTGCGCCTCACGCTGTGCTGTTCTCTGAGTCAGATCTGGAATGATGATAGAGACCACATGACACGGAGGATGACTCTGTCCGTGTGTCCACGGAGAGCTGCGGACTGATAGAATGAGCACAGCTGTACCTGCTGATCAATAGAAGACACTAAACAAGAAGGAGAGAAGCAATGTCTCAGTGGTCCCGCATGCAGTGCAGAATTGCCTTCTTATCATTTATTTTCTCTATTTATTTTGTTTTCAAAATATTTTTTACTGTGGTTTATTTGCAAAACAGTGTTTTTTATTTCACAATCAACAATACAATATGAATATTCTAGTACCACCTCTCAGGATGAAAGTCCATATTGGTGGTATGATTGTTTCCGTATTTTAGAGTCTGAAACCGGTACAAATTTTTTATGTGCTTTTAGACCCTAAAAGCAGGGAAAAAAATCATACTGCAGAGAGATCTGCAACAGCCCTGCACATTACTCACCTCCCTGGGATCCAGCGCTGCAGTTCTTCTTCCTGTCCTCCAGGTGGTGGTCTACCCCTACGGAGAGATCTGTCGTCATGTGTCAGAGATCTCACCTGAGGGATCAAGGGGCTGATGAGTCAGAATTGCTGACGAAACGCATAGGTCGGAGCTACGTCAGACGCTATCGGCCATACCAGGAAGTACAGGCAATCACAGTGTAGTGAGATGGGGACTTGAGGTGAACAACACGAGAGTGCAATTCATGTTTTTAATTTTTTATTAAATACGGTTTTACGCTATGTACCGCACTTTAAGTTTCATTTAGTGAATAAGAATCTTGTTCGTGGATTGGTGCAATCGATTCCCCTGCAATCTTGCCTCCGGAGAGCCTTAGGAGGACTGCGGGGTGAGTTTAGACATTGAGGGGAGTGTCCGGGTGCTCACCTATGGTGGTTTGATTTCATTCTATCTCACGGTGGTTGATTATTATAGACGAAGGTGGTGGAATCCAGGCTGTCTTACAGAGTTACACTATATGTGTTTTTATCTTTTTTGCATGTGATGTGTTGACCTAAGAGCAAGCTGAGCAGAGGAACCTGGACAATCCGGATATATTGGACTGGACATTTATCCTGGATGGACAATGTCAGGTCACCTTATCCGTCTTAGTTTTTGCAACTTAGTCGGGAGCGTGACTCAGTTCTTTTATAGGTTTGCCAATTGTTTCATCAGATTGGATGAGCGCACACCGCATACACTGCAAAATAATTGTTTATTCCAAGAGCGCTGGCCTAAATTGGATTGTTGTTTTTTAAGGGCTAAGAGCTGCCACAGAGGTAGTGTTGGGATACTGCACAGATTGGGTCTGATCTTCTAGAAGGGCAAATTACCACTGTAGATGCTATGAAGCTGCTCAGGCCTGGTTTATGGAGATCTGATTACCTTATGGGCCCGTTTCCACTAGGGCGGTTTCGTCGCGATTCTGCAGTTTCCCCGCACATCATTCGCACGGGGAAACTCTGCCATAGGGGATGACGGCGCCACGGTGGAATCGCTTGCGGGAGCGATTCGCCCGGAACCCCCCGCAGATTTCGCCACGGAGGCTGCGAATCCCATAGCCGTGCATGGCACGGCTCATGGGATTCACCTGCGATCCCGCCCACCGGCTCAGTGCGGTGTGCGTCTGCGAGACGCACGCCGCACTAGTGGAGACGAACCCTTAGCTGTGCAGAAAGCTGGACCAGCCTGAAGAGATGCTGTAGATGGGACAAGTGAGAGGAAACTTTTTACTAAGTGTAAAGGGGCACAAAAAAGTTAAGATGCTTGCCTATGGGTAATAGGGGAATGCTCTTGATCCCATAGACTCATAGAGCCTTACCGGTCATTTCTCTGCCACCTCGTTCCACCACCACTAGGCCCTGGTGAAGTTCTTTCACTAGCTTGGTCAAATACTTCTTTGACCCGACTTGGACAGAGTTCGGAAGTACCCGTGTCCTTAAGTACTTCTGAACAGGGGCGTAGCAATAGGGGTTGCAGAGGTTGCGACCGCATCGGGGCCCTTGGGCCAGAGGGGCCCCAGAGGGCACTGCCTCAACTACAGTATTAGCTCTCTGTTGTTCCTGTGCTCATAATAATCACTTCTATAGATACTTTGAATAGTGGTAATCATTAACAAGCTGTTCCCCATCCCCTTCTTGCACCTCTGACACTGTAGTTGTCCTTGGCAGGTTTTGGTGCGCTGTATCAATTGTTATGTATAGAGTGCTTGGGGGGCCCCATGTAAAACTTGCATCGGGGCCCCCAGCTCCTTAGCTACGCCACTGCTTCTGAAGATGACTGGATGTGCACTGCACATGCGTGAGTCTGGACTTGTGGATGTGCAGTACGGAATCGTCTGTCTTAGGAAGTACTCAGGGAGGTGAGTGCTTCTGAAGCCACCCCAGGAATCCTAAAGACACAGAGCATTACTGGGGGACAGCGGCGGAAAAAGGGCACTGAGAGAGGAGCGGGAAGGCTCTATGGAATCCAGAGTCTTCCTTCTTTATAGGTGAGTAACTAACTCTTTCATATTTTGTCATTTTAATTTCTTGTCACTTTAGATTTAACCCGATAGCAGCTTCAACAGAGTTATCTCTTTTGAGATAAGTGCACTGCTTTTGACTTCAGTCGGCCATACTCGTTGTGCTGTCAGTTTTTGGAATGCTTTGATCTTTCTCTACTACCAGAAAATATTGAAACTGAAAGCAGAGGTCCTCTGTTATTGTCTCACGCTGCCCCCTTGTCACAAGTGGCCATAAGTACACATTACAGCAGTACTAATTAGAAGCATAGAAATGTAAAAACAAAAATGTGCTAAAATAATAAGAGCACTTTCAAGCCTCTAATTATATTTGCTGCTAAAGGGTTAAACAAATCAAGGAGTTTACCTGGGCACTGCAGTTTTCCATTTTTGAGCGCTGGTTTATGCTCTCTCTCTACAAATACTTCCTCAGTAGATATACTTCCTGAACAGCACACCTCACTTGCTATGGATCCTATCTGCACGGTCTAGTCTGTGTGGCTTCCAGACTTGAAATCCAATGAAGTAGTCGACCAGCAGTGAAGATTTTAAATTTTCAGTTTAATTCACAGACAGTGAATATACAGCCATCACCCGGTGTAGGTATCAGACGCAACCACCGCTTGTTACCCGTGATTTACAGCTGATTGGGCGCTGTAGAGAGTGGAGGCAGGTCCCATACTGTGGAGGAACTTGCCTAGTTCTCCATCAGGTCCACCTGTTTTTTGATTGGTGAGTAGGATAGGAGGGGAGGTATTTAAGGAGCTAGGAACTCAGAAGGCATTATGCCACTGCACTTGACAAAGACCGGGAGACTGCCTGAAACGGCGACTGTCTGTTGTCCTTTACTGTCCAGCTGCAATGTAGACACACTCACTTCCAAATGTGTCCTACAGCGCTGTGAGCATCTGAGAGCTACTTATACCTGAGAGCTATACTTACACCTGATACCTACTTTTATACCTCCCAACATTTTAAAATTAGGGATTGGGACACTTAGGCCACACCCCTAACCACACCCCCAACACACACTCCTAGTCACACCTACCATAAAGTTTTTTGAAATTTTTTTTTCAATTATTAATATCCCCTAATATTATTTTTATACATATTTCCCCCATATACCCTGGGGAGGAGGGTAAGGGTGCCCATGGGTGGGGAGGAGGGTGCCAATGCAAGAAAAAAATGATCGAGGTGCCAGCCACGCAGAAGTGGGATGCGGGATGCCGGCATTCCATTCTATCTCCCTCCCTCCCTTGGAATCTGCCCCCCTGTTTGCAGAGTGCGCAGCTAAGCAGAGCACGCTGTCAGCTTACCGGCATCCATCCACGCATACCGAAGTCCAGCTTCATCCAGCTTCCTGTGACATCACAGGAAGCTGGATGAAGCCGGGCATTCGTACGCGTGGATGGGTGCCGGTAAGATGACAGCCCGCTCCGCTTAGCTGCGCACTCTGCAAACGGGGGAGACACAACGGGGCAGATTCCAAGGGAGGGAGGTAGATAGAATGGAATGCCAGCATCCCACTTTGGCGTGGCTGGCGCCTCGATCATATCGGGTTAGCGGGAGAGCCCCCCAAATCGGGACAGTCCCGCAGGATTCTGGACGGTTGGGGGCTATGCCTACACCCGGTGATGGCTGTATATTCACTGTCTTTTGAATTAAACAGAAAATTGAAAATCTTCATTGCTGGTCGACTACTTCATTACAAATTCTTCCCCTGCATCAGTATTGAAACAGTCCAGCAGAATGTTTCTCTGGCAAGCATTGGATGTGAGCTCTCTTCACCCCCCTCCTTGGAAGGACTTCTGCGATGGACTCATCTTCTTTCTTGATATGGGGTAGAGGAGAGAGGCAGGCCCCTGTCTTTCAGCACCTTCACATTATAGCTTTGTGCCATCGATGATAACAAACGTCAAAATCTTTCAGAGCGGCCTGAAAGGTCACAGCAATAGCAGGAGAGAGCCGCCACTCGTCAGACCTGAGCGGGATCGATAGCCACCTACACTCTGCATTACCGCCACACTTTGCAGGAAAGTCTTGCTGTTGTTTACAGGAGACGCTAATAAAATCTAGGCTCACCCCTGAACTAATGGAAGGCAAATTGATAATTTTAATTGATGGCAGACAGACGCCACAGCCGAAAATGCATTTAGCAATTTATAATTTGACAAAATTCTGTTTTTTTTTTATTGCAGTGCATGAGTAAAATCCATCTGACCTGGGCAGCAGCTCATGTTGATTCTTAAAAGGTGAACAGTCAGATTAAAAATATCCTCAGCTGTCTATTACCTCCAGGAACATGTTCCCGCACTCTAGAGCCTCCCACTTTCTAGCATATCCAGTAGCGTGTTCCCACTGTCTAGCGCTAGTGAATCTGCTCTGTCATAGCTAGCTTAGATGTGTCCGCAGCAAGATCAGATTTCAGCAGCTTCACACTGAACTGCCCTCAGCCAATCAGTGAGGAACAGAAATGTGGGAGGGGTGATGACAGGCTTCCTTCTCATCGGAGACGTATCAGTCTGACCGAGATAAGATTTATTACAGCTGAAACATTTCTAAATAGATTGGAGCGCTTGCAATGCAGGGTGAGGTTCCAGGCGGCAGTGGTGCTCAAATACCCCTTTTTAAAATTCGAGTTTGGTCGAATTCGAATAGTAAATTATTCGAGGGCAGTCGAATATTCGAGTCAAATAATTTTTACTATTCGATTCGACCTCGGACTTCGAGCTGACTATTCGAGTCAGTATTCGAGCTCATTATTCGAGCTGACTATTCGAATTGGCCTTAAATAGCTTCCAACACTTGTTTTGAGGGTGAATGATGCAAGAAACATCTTTTTTTCCAAGTAACAACAGCAAGTGATTATGTGGGGATGTTCCTTTAAAAAAAAAAGGTGGAAAGAGAAGTTGTGTCCAGAATTTTGTTCAGTACTGTATCTTCTTCTTCTTCTTCTTCTTCTTCTTCTTCTTCTTCTTCTTCTTCTTCTTCTTCTTCTTCTTCTTCTTCTTCTTCTTCTTCTTCTTCTTCTTCTTCTTCTTCTTCTTCTTCTTCTTCTTCTTCTTCTTCTTCTTCTTCTTCTTCTTCTTCTTCCTCTTTCCATTTTTTTTTTAAAGAAATGCAGCTATTTTTGAGCGTAACAAATAGCTGGTGGGCGCACGCATGTTGGAAGCGCCATTGTATGTGCTCCCTGGCAGTGGAAACACACAGACAGCAGGAGGTAAATTCAGCAGCAGGAGAAGGAGGATGAGTGTGTGGCGGCAGGCAGTCAATGAGGCAGGCAGCGTGACATAATAGCCCTGGTACCTAGCGGTGATACCAGGGCTGTAAATAAACACAACAGGAGGTCCCAGACAGCGGTCGTGCAGCCCACATCGTGTCCAATACACAACTGGGACAACACAGTTTTCAACCCGGGCACCTCAGAAAAATTAAACCTTTTTTTTTTTAATGGTTTTTTGGTTTTGGTTTTACAACCAATTACACAGATATAGCTATTATTTGACGTAATAGCTGGTGGCAGAGTGGCAGCAGAAGGTAATTCTGTGTACCCTGGCAGTGGGAAACACAGACAGACAGCAGCAGCAGCAGGAGGAATGGAGGAGTAATTATGTGAGCAGCTATTGTTTGACGTAATAGCTGGTGGCATAGTGGCAGCAGAAGGTAATTCTGTGTACCCTGGCAGTGGGAAACACAGACAGACAGCAGCAGCAGCAGGAGGAGGAATGAAGGAGGAGCAGTGTGAGTGTGGCAGCAGGTAGGCAGCGTGACATAATAGCCCTGGTACCTAGCGGTGATACCAGGGCTGTAAATAAACACAACAGGAGGTCCCAGACAGCGGTCGTGCAGCCCACATCGTGTCCAATACACAACTGGGACAACACAGTTTTCAACCCGGGCACCTCAGAAAAATTAAACCTTTTTTTTTTTAATGGTTTTTTGGTTTTGGTTTTACAACCAATTACACAGATATAGCTATTATTTGACGTAATAGCTGGTGGCAGAGTGGCATCAGAAGGTAATTCTGTGTACCCTGGCAGTGGGAAACACAGACAGACAGCAGCAGCAGCAGGAGGAATGGAGGAGTAATTATGTGAGCAGCTATTGTTTGACGTAATAGCTGGTGGCATAGTGGCAGCAGAAGGTAATTCTGTGTACCCTGGCAGTGGGAAACACAGACAGACAGCAGCAGCAGCAGGAGGAATGGAGGAGTAATTATGTGAGCAGCTATTGTTTGACGTAATAGCTGGTGGCATAGTGGCAGCAGAAGGTAATTCTGTGTACCCTGGCAGTGGGAAACACAGACAGACAGCAGCAGCAGCAGGAGGAGGAATGAAGGAGGAGCAGTGTGAGTGTGGCAGCAGGTAGGCAGCGTGACATAATAGCCCTGGTACCTAGCGGTGATACCAGGGCTGTAAATAAACACAACAGGAGGTCCCAGACAGCGGTCGTGCAGCCCACATCGTGTCCAATACACAACTGGGACAACACAGTTTTCAACCCGGGCACCTCAGAAAAATTAAACCTTTTTTTTTTTAATGGTTTTTTGGTTTTGGTTTTACAACCAATTACACAGATATAGCTATTATTTGACGTAATAGCTGGTGGCAGAGTGGCATCAGAAGGTAATTCTGTGTACCCTGGCAGTGGGAAACACAGACAGACAGCAGCAGCAGCAGGAGGAATGGAGGAGTAATTATGTGAGCAGCTATTGTTTGACGTAATAGCTGGTGGCATAGTGGCAGCAGAAGGTAATTCTGTGTACCCTGGCAGTGGGAAACACAGACAGACAGCAGCAGCAGCAGGAGGAGGAATGGAGGAGGAGCAGTGTGAGTGTGGCAGCAGGTAGGCAGCGTGACATAATAGCCCTGGTACCTAGTGGTGATACCAGGGCTGTAAATAAACACAACAGGAGGTCCCAGACAGCGGTCGTGCAGCCCACATCGTGTCCAATACACAACTGGGACAACACAGTTTTCAACCCGGGCACCTCAGAAAAATTAAACCTTTTTTTTTTTAATGGTTTTTTGGTTTTGGTTTTACAACCAATTACACAGATATAGCTATTATTTGACGTAATAGCTGGTGGCAGAGTGGCAGCAGAAGGTAATTCTGTGTACCCTGGCAGTGGGAAACACAGACAGACAGCAGCAGCAGCAGGAGGAGGAATGGAGCAGGAGCAGTGTGAGTGTGGCAGCAGGTAGGCAGCGTGACATAATAGCCCTGGTACCTAGTGGTGATACCAGGGCTGTAAATAAACACAACAGGAGGTCCCAGACAGCGGTCGTGCAGCCCACATCGTGTCCAATACACAACTGGGACAACACAGTTTTCAACCCGGGCACCTTAGAAAAATTAAACCTTTTTTTTTTTTAATGTTTTTTTTAGTTTTGGTTTTACAACCAATATAGCTATTGTTTGACGTAATAGCTGGTGGCAGAGTGGCAGCAGAAGGTAATTCTGTGTACCCTGGCAGTGGGAAACACAGACAGACAGCAGAAGGGCAGTACACAGCAGCCCACTGTAGGTGTAAAATGTGTGGCTGCAGGCGACGTAATAGTCAAAGTGAACCAGGCTGGCTTAGTGAGCAGGAGCCAGGAGGTGGTAAAGGGTGGTAAGGCACATTAACAATGGTTCTAAGTTCCGGCAGCCAGTTCATGTCCCCCTCTCGCCGACAACAGGGGCCAGGAACTCGCCTTCCACCCACGCCTGGTTCATCTTGAGAAACGTCAGTCTGTCCACAGACTTGTGAGACAGACGTGAGCGTTTCTCGGTGACCACGCCACCAGCTGCACTGAAGCAGCGCTCGGACAGCACGCTGGAAGGGGGGCAGGACAGCACTTCCAGGGCGTACTGCGCCAGCTCGCTCCAGATCTCCAGGCGCTTGACCCAATACTCCATGGGATCAACAGGGGCATCGCTGTCAAGCCCGCTGTAGGACCCCATGTAGTCAGCCACCATGCGGGTCAGGCGCTGGCTGTGACCGGAGGAGGATGCTGCTGCATGCACCTCCTCTCTAGTCACTGCTGCCGGAGCCTCTACAGTCCTGTAGAGCTCGTGGCTGAGAGACAGCAGGTCTGTGGGGCGCTTGCTGCTGGATGCAGGCACCTGCTGCTGCCTCTGTGCTGGCTGCTGGACAGTGGGGGTGGAAGGCTGGGGGAAGGCTTCCTCCAAGCGCTCAACAAGGGCCTGCTGCAAGCTCCTTATTTGTTGCGCTGGGTCTCCTCCTGCAGGCGGCAGGAACTGGCTCAACTTCCCCTTGAGGCGTGGGTCCAACATCATGCTGATCCAGATGTCCTCCCTCTGCTTCATCTGGATCACCCTGGGGTCCTTGCGCAGGCACGTCAGCATGTGCGCTGCCATTGGGAAGAGGCGGGCCACGTGTGCTGGCACATCGGCGGCAGTGCTGTCCTCATCCTCCTCCTCTCCCTCCTCAGCCTCATCCTCTCTCCACCCCCGCACCAACTCAGCTGCACTGTGCTGATCCCCCTCATCAGCAACAAGGTCAGGGACCTCCACCAAGTCCTCCTCCTCCTCCCCCTCAGAGGTGGACTGTGCAGCTGCATGACGCTCCTGCTGGTCCAAGGCTGCCGCTCCCTGTTCCAGCAAAGCATCGAGGGCCCTGTTCAGCAGACAAACCAGGGGCACCCACTCGCAGACCATAGCATGGTCCCTGCTCACCATATTAGTGGCCTGCAGAAAGGGAGCCAGCACTAAGCACACCTGTGCCTCCAGTCATCATCGGGGACGATGGACGGGATGTTGCTGGTCCTGTCCCTTCTCTGAGCGGCGGAAACAGTGGCCAGGGCAAGGTACTGGTTGACAGCGTGCTTCTGTTCAACCAGACGCTCCAACATCGCCAGGGTGGAGTTCCAGCGAGTCGGAACGTCAAGGATCAGCCGATGGCGTGGCAGCTCCAGCTCCTTTTGCACGTCTTCCAGGCTCGCACAGGCTGCAGCCGAGCGCCGGAAGTGACGCACAACGTTCCTTGCCGTTTCCAGCAGTTCGCCCATCCCCTGGTAGGTGCGCAAGAACTTCTGCACCACCAGGTTCAGCACGTGGGCAAGACAGGGGATGTGGGTCAGGTTTCCCCTGTCTATTGCGGCAACCAAATTGGCCCCATTGTCGGCCACCACCTCTCCGACTCTGAGGCCTCTGGGGGTCAGCCAAATCCTCTCCTGCTCCTGGAGTTTGGCCAACACATGGGTTGCCGTCAGCTTGGTCTTCCCAAGGCTGACCAAGTGCAGCAGCGCTTGGCAGTGGCGGGCCTTCAAGCTGCTGCTGAGGCGGGGGGTTTGGCCAGGTGTGCCGGAGGATGGCAGAGGATCGGAGGAACCTGCTGCAGTTCCCCTGACCCTGCGGGGTGGCACCACCCACTGTGTTGCTGCTGCTGCTGTGCCCGCTGCTGCTCTCCCATCCTCACCCCCTTCCACCAAGCTGACCCAGTGGACAGTGAAGGACAGGTAGCGGCCTGTCCCGAAGCGGCTGCTCCAGGAGTCCATGGTGACGTGGACCCTTTCACCAACCGCGTGCTCCAGCCCTCCCTCCACATTGGCCATCACAAAGCGGTGCAGTGCAGGAATGGCCTTGCGGGAGAAAAAGTGTCTGCTGGGGAGCTGCCAGTCTGGGGCTGCGCAAGCAAGCAGCGCACGAATGTCGCTCCCCTCCTGCACGAGCGTGTACGGCAGGAGTTGGGAGCACATGGCCCGTGCCAGCAAGCCGTTCAGCTGCCGCACGCGACGGCTGCTGGGAGGCAGAGCCCTAACCACCCCCTGGAAGGACTCGCTCAAAAGGCTCTGGCGTGGCCTTTTGCTGGCACGGGAATCAGCAGACACAGCGGAGGAGGCCACTGAGGACTGGCTGCCAGAACAGGCCTCAGTGTCGGCGGGAGGAGTTGCAGAGGGGGGAGGAGCAGTGCGTTTCCGCACTCCTGCTGGTGCTGCTGGAGGAGCAGGAGGGCGGGTGGCTGCTGTTGCTGCTGCTGCTGCTGAAGGCTGTGCAGTGATGGGTGTGGTGCCACTGCCAGCACCAGATGCCTTCAGCCTCTGGAACTCCTCATGCTGGTGGAAATGTTTCGCAGCAAGGTGGTTGATGAGCGAGCTGGTGCTGAACTTTAAGGGGTCTGCACCTCTGCTCAACTTCCGCTGACAGTGGTTGCAAGTGGCGTACTTGCTGTACACAGTGGGCATGGTGAAATATCGCCAGATTGGTGACAGAAACATCCCCCTACGGCATGGAAGTGCTGCTGCCTGTCTCCCTGTGGTGGTTGGGGGGGGGGCTTGGGTGCGGCTGGTGGTGGTACTGGCAGATGCTGCTGCTGCTGCTGCTGAGCCTGAGACACCAGCAGGCTGTGGGACCTGCCTACTGCTGCCAATGCTTGCAATGATGCGCCTCCTTGCAAGGCCCACAAGAGCATCCTCCTCCTCCTCCTCAGAGCTGCTGAGGACGACATCCCCTGGAGGTGGTGGCACCCAGTCTCTGTCTGTCACCGGGTCATCATCATCCTCCCCCTCCTGAAACATGTCCTGCTGGGATGATGACCCCCCAAACTCCTCTCCTGATGCATGGATGGGCTGCTTGACTGTCGCCACAGTCTTGCTGTCCAATCCCTCATCCCCCAAAGTGCCCATCAGCATCTCCTCCTCAAAATCGCCAACAACAGCAGACAATACCCTGATGGTGCCTGGGGTAAAAATACTGCTGAGTGACAGGTCGCCAACTTGTGACGGTGAACTGGCCTCCTCCCCAGACCCTGCAGGGCGGCTGCTGCGAACAGGGGTGGTGGTGGTGGTGGTGAGGGTGGAGGCCTCGGATGCAGAGCTGATGGCGGGCTGCTCATCCTCCGTCATGAGTTGCACCACAGTGTCTGCATGCTTTTCCTCAATGGGACGTTTCCGACCCGGCTGGAGGAAAATCGGAGCAGGTGCTACACGCTGCTGCTGCTGTGTCTCTGCAGCGTGAGTTGCAGATGCTCCTGCTGGGCGGCGCCCAAGGCGTCCACGGCCAGTGGCTATGGGAGGAATGTTAGCCACTGACGCTGCTGCTGCTGCGGAACTGTGCATGGTGGCGCGGCCGCGGCCTGCCACAATGCTGCTCCCTCTCCTCCTGATTCCCTTGCTGCCCTTCCCCTTGCCCAAACCGCGCTGGCTGCCACTTCCAGACATCTTCGATGTTTTGGGCGTATAGACAAAAGTTTTTTAAAAGGGCGGGTGAAAAGTGGGGTACTTTAATGGAGTGGGTTGGTGGGTGAGGTGACTGAGTGAGTGTCCCTAGTACAGTAAGTAAGTAGTAACAGTCAGGAAGTACAACTAGCAGTTACAATAATCGGTAGTAATCACAAGGAAATTTAGTGTGTGTACACTACAGACAGTGAGTGCACGCACGCGCAAACACGCGCAGGAGCTAGCCTATGAACAGTGACTGAGTGATTGTCCCTAGTACAGTAAGTAAGTAGTAACAGTCAGTAAGTACAACTAACTAATTACAATAATCAATCAGTTATCAGAAGGAAATAGAGTGTGTGTAGTGTGTGTACACAGACAGTGAGTGCACACACGCAGGAGCTAGTAGCCTATGAACAGTGACTGAGTGTCCTAGACTCCTAGTACAGTAAGAGTAAGTAGTAACAGTAAGTACAACTAACTAATTACAATAATCAATCAGTTATCAGAAGGAAATAGAGTGTGTGTAGTGTGTGTACACAGACAGTGAGTGCACACACGCAGGAGCTAGTAGCCTATGAACAGTGACTGAGTGTCCTAGACTCCTAGTACAGTAAGAGTAAGTAGTAACAGTAAGTACAACTAACTAATTACAATAATCAATCAGTTATCAGAAGGAAATAGAGTGTGTGTAGTGTGTGTACACAGACAGTGAGTGCACACACGCAGGAGCTAGTAGCCTATGAACAGTGACTGAGTGTCCTAGACTCCTAGTACAGTAAGAGTAAGTAGTAACAGTAAGTACAACTAACTAATTACAATAATCAATCAGTTATCAGAAGGAAATAGAGTGTGTGTAGTGTGTGTACACAGACAGTGAGTGCACACACGCAGGAGCTAGTAGCCTATGAACAGTGACTGAGTGTCCTAGACTCCTAGTACAGTAAGAGTAAGTAGTAACAGTAAGTACAACTAACTAATTACAATAATCAATCAGTTATCAGAAGGAAATAGAGTGTGTGTAGTGTGTGTACACAGACAGTGAGTGCACACACGCAGGAGCTAGTAGCCTATGAACAGTGACTGAGTGTCCTAGACTCCTAGTACAGTAAGAGTAAGTAGTAACAGTAAGTACAACTAACTAATTACAATAATCAATCAGTTATCAGAAGGAAATAGAGTGTGTGTAGTGTGTGTACACAGACAGTGAGTGCACACACGCAGGAGCTAGTAGCCTATGAACAGTGACTGAGTGTCCTAGACTCCTAGTACAGTAAGAGTAAGTAGTAACAGTAAGTACAACTAACTAATTACAATAATCAATCAGTTATCAGAAGGAAATAGAGTGTGTGTAGTGTGTGTACACAGACAGTGAGTGCACACACGCAGGAGCTAGTAGCCTATGAACAGTGACTGAGTGTCCTAGACTCCTAGTACAGTAAGAGTAAGTAGTAACAGTAAGTACAACTAACTAATTACAATAATCAATCAGTTATCAGAAGGAAATAAAGTGTGTGTAGTGTGTGTACACAGACAGTGAGTGCACACACGCAGGAGCTAGTAGCCTATGAACAGTGACTGAGTGTCCTAGACTCCTAGTACAGTAAGAGTAAGTAGTAACAGTAAGTACAACTAACTAATTACAATAATCAATCAGTTATCAGAAGGAAATAGAGTGTGTGTAGTGTGTGTACACAGACAGTGAGTGCACACACGCAGGAGCTAGTAGCCTATGAACAGTGACTGAGTGTCCTAGACTCCTAGTACAGTAAAAGTAAGTAGTAACAGTAAGTACAACTAACTAATTACAATAATCAATCAGTTATCAGAAGGAAATAGAGTGTGTGTAGTGTGTGTACACAGACAGTGAGTGCACACACGCAGGAGCTAGTAGCCTATGAACAGTGACTGAGTGTCCTAGACTCCTAGTACAGTAAGAGTAAGTAGTAACAGTAAGTACAACTAACTAATTACAATAAGCAATCAGTTATCAGAAGGAAATAGAGTGTGTGTAGTGTGTGTACACAGACAGTGAGTGCACACACGCAGGAGCTAGTAGCCTATGAACAGTGACTGAGTGTCCTAGACTCCTAGTACAGTAAGAGTAAGTAGTAACAGTAAGTACAACTAACTAATTACAATAATCAATCAGTTATCAGAAGGAAATAGAGTGTGTGTAGTGTGTGTACACAGACAGTGAGTGCACA
This sequence comes from Hyperolius riggenbachi, assembly GCF_040937935.1. NCBI lineage: Eukaryota > Metazoa > Chordata > Amphibia > Anura > Hyperoliidae > Hyperolius > Hyperolius riggenbachi. Next base: position 450,199,011 of record NC_090649.1, read on the forward strand.
CACGCAGGAGCTAGTAGCCTATGAACAGTGACTGAGTGTCCTAGACTCCTAGTACAGTAAGAGTAAGTAGTAACAGTAAGTACAACTAACTAATTACAATAAGCAATCAGTTATCAGAAGGAAATAGAGTGTGTGTAGTGTGTGTACACAGACAGTGAGTGCACACACGCAGGAGCTAGTAGCCTATGAACAGTGACTGAGTGTCCTAGACTCCTAGTACAGTAAGTAGTAACAGTAAGTACAACTAACTAATTACAATAAGCAATCAGTTATCAGAAGGAAATAGAGTGTGTGTAGTGTGTACACACTACACAGACAGTGAGTGCACACACGCAGGAGCAGCTAGTAGCCTATGAACAGTGACAGTGAGTGTCCTAGTACAGTTACAGTATATAACTACAATACTAATACAATCAGTAGTAAAGGACAGCAGAAATACTGGTATAGATGAGAGAAATAAACAGAGGACAGGAGAGAACAGCTGCCCACACAGGCAGGCCCTGAGGCCTAAAGCTGTAAGCGTGCAGCAGCTGTCTGAGTCTCTCTCTATGTAACACAAAAGCTACTAACTAAAATACAATGTCTAACTAACTAACAACAATATAGGTGTGTATAGGAGGTGTATGTGAGCAAAAACGCTAGGTGTACTCGAATAGCCCATTCGAATAGCTACAGCTATTCAGAGCTCGAATACCGAGCTCGAATAGCTGAAAAAGAGCTCGAATATTCGAGCTACTCGAATATTCGAGCTCTGCTGAGCACCACTGCCAGGCGGCATCATGAACACAGAGCACAGTGGGTAAATGGAATTTCATGTTGTGGCTGACAATCCCTTTTTTGGGTGCCCCCATCAAGTGTAGATACACCCCTGCAGCTGTGCATTCTTTGTTGCCGATAAAACACCACATCAGGCATATATAGGAAGTCTCATACATCGAGGCCTAGTTTTGTGCAGAAAAACATCATCCGCTCTCCTGCTTCCTCTGACAAGATGCGGCAAGACAGAATCAGTACCACTTAATTCCCTTGGTTGTGAGCTGTAAGTCTCACAATTAGTTCATGTTTCTATAGGAAGAAAACTGTCTCATTCTCGGCACTGAGACTCATGTTATATAACAGATACATGTGAGATTATTAATAGCAGCGCGACATGTGACAGCAGAGAGTGTGGATTAGGTGTGACAGACGGTTTTCATGTACGGAGGCTAAAGAAGACTTTCCAGCAAATTAAAGAGAATGAAATAAACCTCTCTCTGGTTCACACGTACGTTCTAAGAAAAAAAGGAAAAGGTAGAATTTTTGTGAAAAATTCAAATAGACTCCTTAAAGAGACTCTGTAACAAAATGTTGAGCCTTATTTCTTCTGTCCTATAAGTTCCTATTACTGTTCTAATGTGGTCTGTCTTACTGCAGCCTTTCCTACTTGCACTGTCTCTGTAATACATCTTATCTCCTTTCCTCTGTCGTGTCTATCGGGCTGAGCCTGGAATGTGTGGAATGTGCAGCACTGCTTGTCATTGGCAGAAGCTTTACACACCCCCTCCAAGCTCTGCATGAGTCACACAGTAAGCTAGTTCTCAGCCTATGATACTCTGGTTAGAAGCCAGTCTTTTGTTTGTAAACACTGCCTAAAACTGTTAATTACAAACCAGGATTGCAGCAGGGAGTGGCAGAAACAGCACAGAGGGGCACAGGAGAACATAAAGAATAGAATGGTATGCTTTTTATTGTAAGAATATAACCCTGCATTTCAACTTTGCTCTAAAACATTATTTACAGTATATTATATGCAACCAGCATTTTTTTTTTACTAGACCAGCATTGGAAGAGTTACACAGTGCTTTAAAGTTCCTGGAGATTTCTGCAGATGCATCCGAACCTGAAATAGATACATTTTGTTTACATAAGTGTTGAATGTGACTCATCTCTCTCACTGAGAAGGAGTTGGAGGACAGCCAAAGAGTGTGTAACATATCTCAATAGATACATTTGACTAAATAGAATGTATCTATCTGAACTTCTGCATATCTCTCCACGACTTTAAACTTCTGTGTTTAACCCTTCCAATGCTGGTCTAGTAAAAAAAAATGCTAGTTGCATATAATATGCTGTAAATAATGTTTTAGAGCAAAGTTAAAATGCAGGGTTATATTCCGCTTTAACGTTCTACCTTTGCCAAATGGGGCCTTCTCTATGTCAGCCCTGATCAAGCCAACCTCGAGCGGATCAATAGTGTCCCGATCCGGGAAGCAGTTGAAAATAAATTAAGAGTAGTAATCTATCGCTTTGCCCCACTGAAATATTAAAGGACCTGAATCGCACAAAAATGTAATATAAAATGTCTATTAAAATGCATGTATATGATATGTATTACTTGTTCAAGAGTAAAATGCGCTGTAAATCACTTTTTTTTGCAATCATGTTGTCACTCACAGTAGGCAGTAAAAATCTGTCAGGTTTTGGACTAGTCCTTGTTCTCATGGGAGATTCTCAGGCATAGCCCTCAACTGTCCCTCTTTTAGGACCAAATCCCGCTTTCTCCTTCATTTGTCCCTCTCTCAGAACTGATGTACAGATCTATGTAAATGTGTGTATTTTTCTGCTGAAAAATGCGTATAATTGACTCTAAACTTTATTCCCATCCTTTAAATGTATATATTTCCTATTTTCAAATGCTAATATGAAGGAAAATGAACCAGGATAGAAATGACTAGTGTGGTTTGAGTTAAAAAACAACATATTTATCTTATGAAATCTATATATTATGCATGACTAGCGGTGTGTCTGGGGAGTGATTTTGGGTGTGGCAGAGGTGTGGCTTAACCTTCCTGGCGGTTCGGGGTAAGCCGCGCAGGAGGTTTTCTCAGGCCCTACTGGGCCGATTTACTTAATTTTTTTTTTTGCTGGACGCAGCTAGCACTTTGCTAGCTGTGTCAGCACACCGATCGCCGCCGCCCCGCGCTCGATCGCCGCTATCCGTCGTGCCGCGCGGCGTGGCCCCCCCAGACCCCATGCGCTGCCTGGCCAATCAGTGGCAGGCAGCGCAGAGGGGTGGCCCGGGACTCCCAATGACGTCACGGCGTCGCTGACGTCGGCGACGTCATCCCGCCCCGTCGCCATGGCGATGGGGGAAGCCCTCCAGGAAATCCCGTTCTTTGAACGGGATTTCCTGATCGTAGATCGCCGAAGGCAATCGAAGCGGGCGGGGGGATGCCGATGCGCAGCCCTGGGCTCGCTACATGATTTAAAAAAAGACAAAAAAACTGCTGCGCTGCCTCCTGGCGGAAATAATTAAACCGCCAGGAGGGTTAATTGTCCCTCTTTATGATCTCAAAAAGTTGGGAGATATGTCTCAGGGTTTTCTTTATTTTCAAAAAGCACTTACTAAATGGCAAGCAAGCAGAGAAGCTGGCTGACACCCTTATATACAGCGGATCCTTTCCAGGGAGTGCTTTAGTAAGGGCTAAAGGAAATACTGAAAATCGCCCATGAGGAGATGGACTAGTCCAAAAACCTGTCAGCTTTTTACTTTCTACTAGAAGTGACAGCAACACAGGAGGAAAGTAATTTACAGTGCATTTTACTCTGGGAAAAATGTAGATTTTACTGGGCACTGAAGCCGCATGGTGATTAGCTGGCTACAGGACACCTGCAAACTAAAGGGGGGATGGCAGAGAAGGGGAGATGCAATGCTAGGGTACTCTAAGGAAACCTACTTAGGAAGGATATCATGATGACTATACTATGTGACATTATGGGAGGGGTGCACCAGAGTCATTTTACTAAGGGCAAATATACAGCTCTGGATTACAAACAACCATAAATAAGTACAGTTAAAGTGAGCCTGGGGTGAGAGTGATATGGACGCTGCCATATTTATTTCCTTTTAAATAAAACTAGTTGCCTGGCAGTCCTGCTGATCTATTTGGCTGCAGTAGTGAACTGAATTACACCAGAAACAAGCATGCAGCTAATCTTGTCAGATCTGACAATATTGTCAGAAACCTCTGACCTGCTGCATGTTTATTCAGGGTCTATGGTTGAAAGTATTAAGAGGCAGAGGACCAGCAGGGCAGCCAGGCAACTGGTATTGCTTAAGGCTTCTTGCACACAGGGACGTTACAGGCGCACGTTATTGCAGCCTGTAACGCTCCCCCAACGCTCAGCAATGTAACACAAGTGGGCTGTTCACACTGCCCACATTGCGTTACATTGTAACGCAGCAAAGTGCTGCATGCTGTGCGTTCTATGCGGCTAAGCCGACTGTTTGCACATGCTCAGTCATGTTGGGGAGGAGGGGAGAGCGGGCGGGCACATGGCTAATTAATATTTACTGCACTCAGTGACGTGCAGTGTTTACTTCATGGAGCGGCCACTCTGTGCGGCGATTGGCCGGGCGGGACCACGTGATGCCGCATGCGTCCAAGAGTACGCATCACGGCATCACCAACGCCAGAGTGAGCTGCAGAACGCGGCTCACTCCGACGTCCACACCAGAGAGCACCAGGCGTTGCGTTAGGGGCACGTTATGTGCCCTATAACGTCCCCTAAACGCAACGTTCTGGTGTGTAACTAGCCTAAAAGGGAAATAAATATGGCAGCCTCCATATTATTCTTACCTCGGGTTCCCTTTAAGGGGTCAACAATATAGGCAATCTCCTGTCTGCACCTATTATTATTGGCTCATCTCATTCCATCTTCAGTCAGTGTCATATCTCCTGTTGTCTTCTTGGATGAAGCTGGTTTCTGCTCAGGCACCACAGAGGTGCTCCGTGTCGATGTAACATTGTCATTGGAGCAGCAGAGGATTCTGTTTCAACACTCTGTGCTGTGTGAGTCTGTGCCGTGCATTTTCAAGGCTGGGCAGCAAGAACTGTTCACCACCCCAACAATACTCAATGGAAATTGTACCCAGTATCCAGTAACAACACAAAGCGTACGTATGTATGCGCCGCCAGTGAGTTGGGCGCAGGGTGACCCGAATGACGGCTCTCCCTGCTGCCGTAAAACTCCCTGGTGGTGTTAATACTATAAATATTATTACATAGCAAGGAAATGAACAGCGCTACTTAAAAACAGATGAGTGCCTACCTGCAAAAGAGTGCAAGCCCCACTTGTGGGATATAATACACACCGAGCATACACATGACCTGTCTACCACTGGAGGATGTTGGTTTTCTGTAACAGCTGGCATGCAACCTACTAAGTACTCGTCCCTCCCACTGCGAAGAAGTCAATCCTCCATGGGAGGGGCCTAACACTAACTAAATCCTAACCTATGTATATGCATAGCCTGGGTGCGGCTAATCAAGTAAAATCGAAAAATGATATGGTGTATATGCAGAGCTTCTGTTTGGGTTCAAGGTGCGTTTGTAGTTCCTGGGGGGGCTCAGCGCATCTCTGATGGAGGCCATTCGGAGGCAGCCTGGTGTTGCGCTGATCCACCTTTTGCGAAACTATAAATATTATACCCCCTATAAGTGGAGGGAGATGTAATTTAGGGTTCGATAACCGCCAGAGCCCCGAATTACCCTTACACACCCCACACATTACATTTCTGTTATGGGGATGCCAACCTACTTTGACCAAAAATGCTAGAGGAGCCACCAGCATCCACACTTGGGTAAACCTAGATTGGTGCCCAGTTGTCTGCAAGGGTATTGCAGCAGCTATCGCTGATACAGCTGGTAATGCATCATAATCATAAGTAATTTTCCAGGCTCATTAAACCAATAAATAATTTGTGATTATGATGTATCACTGGCTATAAATGGTGATGATTGGAATATTCCTGTTGATGGCTGAGCTTCCACTTGAATTTATGCAGCATGTGTGCATGCCCTTCCGGCAGAATTTTATTCCTTTGGTCCTGCCTGAGGTCTGATCCTGATAGTGGAAGGGGCCATGACGACCTCAGGAGAACAGGAGAAAAAAACATACCAGGAGTAAATGAAGAACACTGCTAACTGAAAGTAGAAATAAAAAATAATGAGAGAGTATGATTGTTCTCAAAAAGATTGGTTTACCTGTAAAGTGGACCTGAACTGAGAGGTAAATGGAGGCTGCCATATTGATTTACTAGAGGTAATGTGGCACAGTGTCTATATGATACGGATTAGGAGGAAATACAATTATTAGAAAAAGTAGCATACATGTAGAAGCTGTGTCTCCTTGTTATCCATAGACCATGGCTCCTGTTTTTGGTGTACTTGTTTTGGATTTTGGACCTAGTTCCCCCAGACAGGTAGATTAAGCAGTTCTTTGTTGTCTCGGCTTTCAGCTGCATAATGTTGTTGTAGTTTGCAGTGTCAACATTAATCAACCCCCGTTTGCTTTACTGTATCCTCTTTCCTTGATGGAAATTTTTTTTTTTTTACTTAACTTTAACACTTATAATTCAAACTCCTATAATTCTAGCATCCCACTACCATGCCACCTAAGGCTTTGTACACACATACGACAATTCTTGGCAGAGGTGGCCAGTGGGGGCCTCCTTGGCCAAAAATAAACATGTACAATGACCCACGATTCCGATACATTGCTGTTGAGTGATGGATTGACTCACTCAAGGGCATTGTTCTCTTTCTCTTCCTCTCCCCACTGGCTCTCTGTGCGCTGCTGAGCTCTATCGGCCCTCCTCTCCCCTCCATAACAACAAAAGGGTTCACTAATCACTAGTCTTTAGGCCGTGTATATCGAACTCCAGTCCTCAAGTGCCGCGGTCCTCACACATTTTTGAAACAGGTCTAATTAACTGAGGAGACTGAACGTGGAAAGGTAAAGTATGGTCCGGTGTGAGTCGAGGAGCGGAAATGCAGACATCAAACCAACAACCATTGATTCCGGTGATACCTTTAATGTCTCACTGTACATGGTTTACTGCAAGCTCTCCAAACGTTAAGTTTCTTTTTCAGGCATTATACAAAACTGTATCAGAACTGTACAATAAGAAGTTTTGAATCATGTAGAGACTTGTATATGATTCTTTAGGCTCAATCTGACATGATGTCACACAGTTGTACTCTCTTTGAAATGTAAAAAGACTTCCTCACTGTTCAAACCTATTGAACTCCTACAGTATTTGTCAATACAAGTTAACACACACAATAAATGATGACTTATCTCTCAGCCAAAGACGTAGAAACTTAACATTTCAAACGTTTGCAATAAACCATTAAACTATGTACAGTTAGCTATTTAAGGTATTACCCAAATCAGTGTTTGTTGGTTTGATGTCTGCACTGTGGAAAGTCGTGGTTCATCAAGTAGAACATACTTCTCCATTTCTCAGTCCATCCTTAACACTGGCCTGGATATGGCTATCAAGGACTGGAGTTTGACACCTTTGCTGTAGGTTTTCAATGTGTCTCTACAGAATTGAGCAAACAATCAAGTCCCAATCCCTGCTGGGTGAAATTCATCTTACAAGTGTATCAGTTTCATTCTTTTTCTCAAAGCTTAATGGTAATTAATTCTAACCTGCTGCAGTAGAGCCCAAACCACCAATGCCAAATTAGGTGCTTTAAAAATGAATCCATCCTGATGTTTTTGATAAAACACCTTTCCCATCTAACCCAAATACATAAATTCATCCTGCTTATTTAATATGTGGAGATCGTTTTTGAGCATTAAATTTGCTTGATGCAATGTTCTATCCACTCTTTATCAGGCTTTCCAAATTTTTGACGTTCCTGATTGCAATAAATAGGACTCCAGATTTCTGTGTTCTATTTTAATAAGACCGACAAGTCATTTTTTTGGGGAAAATGAATATGAAAAGCCCACATCTCCTGCTGTGTGTTCTTGAGCTGTGTTCACTGAATTCAAGGTTGGCACTGACTGTGCATCAGAGCACGCCTTGACAGGCTGGTGCGCGGAACAGTTAGTTAAACTTTGATTTTATAATTTAGTTACTGTAGTTGGTATTTCATCTTCACCTGATGCCAACTACAGTAAGTTCTAATTATATATCTTTTTTTGTGCTAGAATATTGTTAAAAATCTAACAACTCCCCACCCAAAAAACCCATAAAGCCAACAATTATTCTTTTTTTGTTAAATTCTAGAGTCTGTGTGACATGAACACAAATTATAATGAACAGGTGTTATTTTGCATATTCCTGTCCCCCGGGTCTCACTGCTGGCCAGCTTTTTTAGCTCTTACCGTTGGCGCGCGTTACCTAAGTTGGCACGGAGCTCCAGCTGCTGCTTTGCCACGCGCATGCAGATGAGCGAACGGGTTGTAGGGGCGCCACAGAAGCAGTGAATGTAAATCTTAAATTGAGCGGTTTCCTTGGCTATTATTTAAATGACAGCTACGTTTCTCGCTTGCCTCCGGCGGGTAGACAAGTAAACATCACACTTCATTTAACTTTTCTCACCTGAAAAGTTGGCTGTCATCATTAGGCCAGTTTGAAAGAAACAAATGAGGGAAACAAAGTGAAGTGGACGCTACAAGTGAGAATCATGGGAAATTCTGATTTTCTTCTTAAAGGGGAACTCCATGGGAAGACACTGGCCTTACCAATCAATAGGAAAACATTTATTAATAAAATTCTTTTTTTTATTTTTACATCTCACAAGGGTCATAAAACAAGTGTTGGCCATCAAATCTTCACACCCATAACAAGTATAGCCACAAAAACACCTAATCTGAAGTTTAGTCCCCTGTAATGGAGGAAGGGAAGGTTAGTAGTTGGGGCGCCTTACAGCTCTGGCCCTCCCTGTGATCGCCGGGGCTGCTCCCCTCTAGTTACCCCCCTGGTCTCCACGACGACTCCACTATGCAGAATCAGCATCAAGATTCTATATCTGGCCTACAAATCTGTACAGAAGTCCTGCCCGACCTACATCTCTGACCTGGTCAGCAGATACACATCTGGCCACCCACTCCAACCCTCTTACGACCTCCTCCTAACCGCCTAACACATCTCACACTCCCATGTGTGACTACAGGACTTACCTATAGCTGCCACCATCCTGTGGGACTCTCTCCTACTGCCCATCAGTCTTGCCCCCTCCTTCAGCATCTTTAAACGAGCCCCCAAAACTCACCTCTTCAAGAACGCCTACTCCACCTCATCAATGCACAACTTTCTCTGCCAAGAACCTGTCGATGCCGCCCCCCCCCCCCTTCTTCCTATTGCATCACCACCCCCTCCCTTTAGATTGTAAGCCTCCTTGTCTATCCCACCCGATGCTGACAGAATAACATGAACTTGAATTACTGGGACTACTACTCCAGTGTATGATCTGGCATTGTGTGTCTTACTGCTTATTACCTGCATTGTGTTTATCATTGTCTGTAACCTTATTTATTGCCCACTTCTGCACACTATGTTGGCGCTATAAATATCCAATAATTAATAATCTTCCATAGCACTGTACATAGTACAAGACAGATGATACCCGGAAACACACTGTAGATACATGAGCAGTTTGATACTACACTGTACAATCAGGACAAAGAGCAACACAAGCAAAAATAAATACAGTTGATGTGTAGTTTGAGGCATTACTAATACTGGTACATTTGATAAAATGTAACAGAAGCAGGAAACACTAGGGGGAGGTTCCTGCCTTCACAAGCTTACAATCTAGAGGGTAGTGGGTGGAGACATTAGGGGAGGAGACAAGGGTTTAGTGGACGAGGCAGTGAGCTCGAGGCCTTCTATTGTAACATCACAAGACGTGGATACTGGACCCCGAGTTTCAGGAAAGTTTAAGCAGGACTCTTATTCCATAAACTTACAGGATGCCAGTTCCATGGTAACTACAAGACTGAACAGACGTAAAGTGTACCTGAGGTGACATGTGACATGATGAGATAAATGTGTATGTACAGTGCAAAATATATTAATAACAAGGCTATTTGACTTGTTTTATTTTGGCGCCTGAAGGAGTTATTTTTTAGGCATGAAAGTGACAGCTTCTGCCTTGTCAGTACCTTGTCAGGAATATATGTAAACATTGCTGATAAGCTAATTACAGCCATAAAAGTTTTCCTGGCAGAATACAACTTCTGAGAGCAGAGGGAGATAAAATACATGAACGTTTGACCTTTTTCTTACACTGGGACATGTATTAGGCTGTCACTGAGCAGAGACAACAAAACATTCAATCTATTTTGTAAATGTTTAACCCTTTGCGTACCAGCAGTCTCTGGCCCCTTAAGGAACAGAGACCGCTGGTAACCCAAAACGATCCCTCCTGACGAATCCCCGCACATACCCATCGCTCTTGCTGGTCACCACGCTCTTCCATCGCCGCAGGCCCCTCTCTCTGCTGTCTCTATGATGGCAGAGCGCTATCAGCCGGTCAGGAGCCGCTTTCATTGGCTACTGTTGCTGTCTATCAATGTAAGCCAATGTGATTGGCTCACAGTGATGACGCGGTCAAGAGCCAATGAAAGCAGCTCCTGACCTGCTCACAGAGCTCTGTCGTCCTATAGATGGCAGTGCGAGTGAACTGTGGCGGCTGCAGAGCGGCAAGATCGGTGGTAGCGTGCGGTGGTAAAGGAGAAATCTACACCCTGTCAGAGCCACACAGCCACCTGCAGGATGTAGAGTGCTACCAACGCAGTCCGCAGGTTAAATATAAAATAAAACCATAGGATATCTAAAAAAGTCATTTTTAGGAGTAGGAGGATAAATACAATTGTTTATCTCACCAGTTTAGGTTCACTTTAAAGGACTTCTGTCATGAAAATCTTAAAATTTAAAATACATGTAAACCTATACAAAAAAAAAGTACGTTTCTTCCAGGGTAAAATGAGCCATAAATTACTGTTCTCACGTTGCTGTCTCTTACAGTAAATCGTATAAATCTGACATTACCGACAGATTTTGGACTAGCCCATCTTCTCATGGGGGGTTCTCAGGTTTTCTATATTTTTAAAAGCACTTAGTGAATTGCAGTTGCTCCATCCAACTGCCAAAGAAGTGTACAGTGAGCGGGGAGGCTGGCCAGCATCAGTGTATAAATCTTTTTCAGGGAATGTCTTTATAAAGAATAAAGGCCATGCTGAGAATCCCTTATGGAGATATGGACTAACCCAAAACCTGTCAGTAATTAATGGTGCGGTAATGTCAGATTTCTACTACCTACTGTAAGTGACAGCAACATAGGAGAAAAGTAATGTATGGCTCATTTTACTCTAGGAGAAATGTACTTCTTATTTGTACGTGTTTTAAATTTTAAGATTTTCGCGACAGTTCCTCTTTAAAGAAGACTGTACAGTGAAAAATAGGGGTGATTGAAGTAAGGGGTTTGAATGAAGGGTAGGCCATCAAAGATTTGCTGGGACGCTTGATGATTGGTAGTTACACCCTTGTCCCTGTTTATCCGCTCCAATCTCGAGGAATGCTGAATATTTAGCCATGACGTTTTCACAAACCGCTGATTACATAGCTTGTGATGATATGCTCTGTTTTTGATTGCCCAATTCTACTTCAGAGTCATGCTATGATTAATAACACTAAGATGATTCAATATCCATAGACATTGTATAAAATACGTTATAATTTCAAGAGGCTACAGTAGGCTTTTAAAAGAGTTTTCTGGTTGAAAACTCAAACAAAAGACGCAGCAAACCAAAGTCATAAAATCAATAAAGGGAAAGCTTGGCGTTAGCTCTTCCAGCTGCTCACAACATGCGTGTCTGAGTCCGCTGCTGTTCTTCTCTGCGCTTCTGAGACCGGACTATGGGAGGATGAGACAGTCAGCATGACCTGGTCAGTACAATGACCTGCGGTCAAGAGCTCTCTGTCCTCCTTCTACCACATCACTTGGTATGGAGTGGAAAATGAAAAAGCCCTCATTACAAAGGTTGTGTCACAAAGCTCGGAGGAGCTGCGGCCCACGGAGAATGGTGATCTTACGCTTCGAGCAGGGCAAATTAATCTGCAGGGAGAAAGTATCATACACACCTCTTTCTTAAAGAGAACCTAAAGTGGGATAAAGGTGGCCAGTTTAACTTAAAGGACTACTGTAGGGGGGTAGGGGGAAAAAGAGTTGAACTTACCCGGGGCTTTTAATGGTCCCCCGCAGACGTCCTGTGCCCGCACAGCCACTCACTGATGCTCCGGTCCCGCCTCCGGTTCACTTCTGGAATTCCCGACTTTTACGTTGGAAAACCACTGTGCCTGCACGGCCGTGTCCTCGCTCCCGCTGACGTCACCAGGAATGTATTGCACAGGCGCAATACACTCCTGGTGACGTCAGTGGGAGCGAGGGCGTGGCCGAGCAATCGCAGTGGTTTTCTGACTTTGTCGAAAATTGCAGAAGTGAACCAGAGGCGGGGACCGGAGCATCGGTGAGTGACTGCGCGGGCACAGGACGTCTGCGGGGGACCATTAGAAGCCCAAAGGTAATTTCAACTCTTTTTTCCCCCTACCCCCTACAGTACTCCTTTAACTTGGGCTTTTCCCAGCGCATATGTATATGTACGCCGCCGTTAAGTTGGGTGCAGGGTGAGCCGAATGACGGCTCACCCTGCTGCTGCTCGAATTCATGGCAGCATTTAATACTCTTCCCCCTCCTAGTGGTAGCAACTTGGAGGGAGATGTAATTCACCCCAAATTACCCTTAAGCGCTATGCCCACTAAAGCATCACTGCTATAATGGCACTTAAGTTCGGCGCTCGGTGCTGAAACCACCTGATTTGCTTTCAAGCCCCTGTAGTCCTTCTGGTCCCTCACCATTGTTCCCCTCTTCTCCTTTCAGCTGCTGTGCTCCTCTGAAAGCTGCATGCGTGGCCCTGGGCCGTATGACTCCTGATCATGCTCCCATGGCAGGGAGTTACTTGTGCAGTAAGTAGCGCAATCAAGGAGGGGCCATATATGTGCAGTAGCCTGCGAGGGAGAAGAGCAAAATGATGTCGAAGGAAGCAGAAGGACGGGAGGTGACTGGGAGAAGTTCCTACTTTCTGATACATTACTCTAAGAACCACCACTACTCCTCCCCCCCCAAAGTCCTTCTTCATACACACTATCTATCTCAAAAGCTGAAGCAATGACATGGGGCTTCCCTCCATCATTTCCATATCTTCTAGAGGAGGTGTTGCTGTGTCACATACTGTACATGCAAAACTGGAACCAAATTATGCTGTTTTTATAGTAATTTGGGTCTGTGTTTTGGGGTGCACCCAAATTTCCCTGCGCCGTTTGTGCCTGTCTCGGCTGTGTCATAATTACACACCCTCTACAGTTCCTTCCCGGGGGAGCACAGCGCATACACCATTCACCTTTCTCCTATTACAAAAAAAAGTTTTATTTTTCTAGTGCTCAACCTTGCTTCGTTCTTTGAACAGAAGAAAATAGCCCTTGCAGTTACATAATCTCTAATGTTGTGAAATCGAAGTCTCGAGACTTAAAGAGTAACTCTAACCCAGGATTGAACTTCCTCCCAATCTGTAGCAAATACCCTTTCCACGAGGAATCTTTATCTTTTCTCAAATAGATCATCAGGGACGTCTGTGTGGCTGATATTGTGGTAAAACCCCTCCCAGAGTGTGATGTCATGGCCATGACCATGACGGTTTCCTTTCCATGTGAAACTTGTTGCATTGCGGTAAGCAACAGCTTTTGCTTACTGCCAGGCAAGCAGCATCTCCCACTGTGCATATTTATAAAAAAACAAAACACATTTAGTCCATCATATTGTTGGTGGGTGTGTTTATAGACATGGTCAGGGGGGGGGGGGGGGGGGCATATGCATATGACCCTGTCACCAGGCTATCTGAGCCGGATTTATGTGGTTCGGTTATGCGGCAGCAGGCTCCTCTGCCTTGCGATCACTGTAGCTTTTAGGGGTGCAACCGGCCTAACTGAAAATTAATGTGCACAGTTACTTACCTGGATCTTCTTCTAGCCCCCTGAAATCCTCCTGGTCCGACCCTCACACTTATTCTGCGCTGCTTCGCTGTGTCCCCCTTAAGTAAGATGGGTGACTTATAGAGTTACCAACCACTGCGCATGCAGTAAATAAATGCATAAATTAATGAATCATAAAAATGAATAATACAAACATACATGTAAGTGTAGACTGAATTAATGCAATGAAATGACAAACAATAACAGTTAAACAAGGTGGTGTCAAATTCTCACTTTTCTATTTATTTTCTCATTAGAGCTCCAGAAACAGAAGGTACTCTGTAGGAGAGATCTAGCATCTTCCAAACAGACAGCAGCATACAGTTGAAGCTATTTTAGTTTTCCCTTGGCGTTTAAAGAGGAACTCCAGTGAAAATAATGTAATAAAAAAAGTGCTTCATTTTTACAATAATTATGTATAAATGATTTAGCCAGTGTTTGCCCATTGTAAAATCTTTTAAATCCCTGATTTACATTCTGACATTTATTACATGGTGACATTTTTACTGTTGGCAGGTGATGTGGCTGCTGCATGTATTTTTGGCAGTTGGAAACAGCTGTAAACAGCTATTTCCCACAATGCAGCAAGGTTCCCAGACAGGAAATTGCCAAGAGTACGTATTTTTCTTGTTTCTTGTGGGAGGGGTTTCGCCACAATATCAGCCATATAGCGGCTCCTGATGGTCTGTTTGTGAAAAAGAATAGATTTCTCATGTAAAAGGGGGTATCAGCTACTTATTGGGATAAAGTTCAAATCTCTTTAAAACTTGTTAAAGGGGCACTTTGGCGAAAAATTGTAAAATTTAAAATATGTGCAAACATAGACAAATAAGAAGTATGTTTTTTCCATAGTAAAATGAGCCATAATTTACTTTTCTCCTATGTTGCTGTCACTTACAGCACGTAGTAGAAATCTGACAGCAGCAACAAGTTTTGGACTAGTCCATCTCTTCATAGGGGATTCTCAGCAAGGCTTTTATTCTTTATAAAGGTATTACCTAAAAGGATTTAAACAGTGATGCTGGCCAGCTTCTCGGCTCGCTACACAGTTTTTTGGCAGTTGGACAGAGCAACTGCCATTCACTAGGTGCTTTTGAAAAGAAATAAATCCCTGAGAATCCCCCAAGAAGAGATGGACTAGTCCAAAACCTGTCGCTTCTGTCAGATTTCTACTACCTACTGTAAGTGACAGCAACACAGGAGAAAAGTAATTTATGGCTCATTTTACTCTGAAAAATATGTACTTCTTATTTGTATATGTTTGCACATATTTTAAATTTTACAATTTTTCGCTATAGTGCCTCTTTAAATGTTCCTGGTTGATCAATTTTAAAATGGAAACTTAATTATTGCTGCTTCTTTTTCAAGATACTCTGTATAAAAAAATGCCCCTAGGGGCAGGCGCGGAGCTAGGTGGGGTCGGGGTAGGACAGGTGCCCCGGGGCACCTGGTCCCCAAGGGCGCCCAGCTGAGCTTCGGGTTTTTTTTCTTCTTTTTGCGGTGGGTGAGGGGAGCAGCACAGAGAAGAGAGAGAGCTGTGCGGACGGTGGGGAAGGGGGGGCCATCTCCCCCCTCCTTCCCTCACCTTAGGTGCTCTCCCTCCCTCGCTGTCCCCTCCAATGTCCGGGTGGCTGGCAGCGGCGGGCGGAACTCACCTCCGTCTCGCTCTAGCGCCGGCCGGAAGTTCGGGTGCGCAGCCGCTGCTCTGGTCTGAATCAGACCAGAGTAGTGGCAGATCCATCCGGCGCTGCGACGAGACGGAGGTAAGTTCCGCCCGCCGCTGCCAGCCACCCGGACATTGGAGGGGAGAGCGAGGGAGGGAGAGCAGCTCTTCCTCTTCTCTGCTCCCCTCCTGCTGGGGAGGGGGACACCTGACCTGGCTACCTACTCTGGGCACATATACCCCTGCCTACATATATTGGGCACATATACCCCTAACTTTATATACTGGGCACATATACCCCTGGCTACCTACTCTGGGCACATATACCCCTGGCTACCTACTCTGGGCACATATACCCATGGCTACCTACTCTGGGCACATATACCCCTGTCTACATATACTGGGCACATATACCCCTAACTACATATACTGGGTACATATACCCCCTGGCTACATATACTGGGCATATATACCCCTGGCTACATATACTGGGCACATATACCCCTGGCTACATATACTGGGCATATATATACACCTGGCTACATATACTGGGCACATATACCCCTGACTATATATACTGGGCACACATTATACCCCTGGCTACATATACTGGGCACATATAACCCTGACTACATATACTGGGCACATATACCCCTGGCTACATATACTGGGCACATATACCCCTGGCTACATATACTGGGCACATATACCCCTGACTATATATACTGGGCACATATACCCCTGGATACATATACTGGGCACATATAC
The DNA here is from genome assembly GCF_040937935.1 of Hyperolius riggenbachi. Lineage (NCBI taxonomy): Eukaryota > Metazoa > Chordata > Amphibia > Anura > Hyperoliidae > Hyperolius > Hyperolius riggenbachi. The sequence goes on from NC_090649.1 coordinate 450,215,312, forward strand.
CTCTGGCTACATATACTGGGGACACATACCCCTGCCTACATATACTGGGCACATATACCCCTGGCTACCTGTTCTGTGGACATCTCTACCCCGGGCTACCTGTTCTGGGGACATCTATACTGCTGGCCACCTATTCTGGGGACACCTATAGACCTGGGGCTACCTATTTTTGGGGAAGCACTGCTGTCAGATTGAGTGTCTTTTGGGGAACTGCTGCCAGGTGAGAGGTGTCTACCATATTAAGGGGGCATTCTGCCTATTTATGTGAAATGCTGTCTATTTATGTGCCTCATGACTGCTGAATTTGTCTTGTTGGGGGCCTCATGGTTACTGAATTTGTCTTGTTGGGGGCCTCAAGATCGCTGAATTTGTCTTGTTAGGGGCCTCATGATTGCTGAATTTGTCTGGTTGGGGGCCTAAGGATTGCTAAATTTGTCTTGTTGGGGGCCTCATGATTGCTGAGTTGGTCATGTTGGGGGCCTCATGTTTGCTCATGATTGCGGAATTTGTCTTGATGGGGGGGGCTCATGATTGCTGAATTTGTCTTGGAACATGCTGGAAGGTACATACTGACGGAGGGTGGGTGAGCGTGAGCCTGCTAACCTCCATGTACATTTGAAGGGGCGTGACCAACTGTGGAGCACCCATAACCACGCCCACATTTGGTCACGACCCTTCACCTTAGGGGGCGCATTAATAGTCTTTGTCCCCGGGCGCTGAAAATCCTAGCTACGCCTCTGCCTGGGGGTACTCACCTCTGGAGGGGGAAGCCTTTCCTTTTCCTGGGTGGCGCTGTTGCCGCTCTCCGCTCAGAAATAGACGGAAATAGCCGATCCCAGTCAGATCCGCTTACTGCGCAGACACAGGAGACTTGCACCTGCGCAGTACAGCGGACCTGACTGGTACTGGGATTGGCTATTTCCGCCTATTTTGGTGCCAATGAGAGCTGCTACTGCACCTGCGTTGGAGCCGGGAAGGTAAATATTTACATCCCTGCCGTTCAGTGAGCTGTATCGCTGCCCTCGTGAGACGGAGGATCCAGAGACTTCCCCCTCCTGAGGTCAGTACCCTCCAGGGGCATTTTTCCATTTCTTTAAGTACATTTGTTAAGTACAGGGTGTGGAATTCCTGTAATATCAATTGAATATTCTAAACAAATAAAACCACAAGCCACCTTAAAATGCCAACAGTAGCCTACAAGAAAAAAATAGTCACTTTATGTTCTTGTTTAAAGTGAATGTAAACCTAAATTAAAAAACAAACAAACAAACAAAAAAAAACCCTAGATATTTACCCATGGAAAGGGAATGCTCTAGGCCCTATAGTGCCTTTCCGGCTCCTCTCAAGGTCCCCTCGCTCCAGCGTGTCACCCCCGTTAGCAGTATCCAACTGATCGGTCCAATATTACTCTGTGCCCCCCGCAGGAGGCTTCGTAAGCCTGATTGTTCCTAAACACAGGCAGCTCTGTACTGCGCCTGCGTTACTGCGCACTCAGGTGTGTGCTGTACGGAGACCCACATCTTCAGGAGCACTCGAGCTTCCGAAGACTTCTGAAGCCTCCCACTGCAGCAGTTTGGAATGGTGGGGATGACGTTGGAACAAGGGGACCTTGAGAGGAATGGGAAGGCTCTATAGGACCCAGAGCCTTCCCTCTTAAAGTGAACCAGAGACGAAGCACCCTCATGTATTTTACTATATATGAGTGGGAACATTAGAGAAAACACCTACCCTGCTCTCTGTTTCATTCTTCACTGCTCAGCCTGCTTCTAATCAGCCCTGATAAAATCCCAGACTCAGCATTCAGTCTGGCTTTGCTATAATGACTCAGCTATAATGATTCCTGAGCAGAGCCACAAGGGGCAGGCTTGGGCTTAAAAAGACACCAGAGAACACAGACTCAGCTATAATGATTCCTGAGCAAAGCCAGACTAAATGCTCAGTCAGGGATTTTTATCAGGGCTGTTAACAAGCAGGCTGAGCAGTGAAGGATGAAACAGAGAGCAGGGAAGGTCTTCTCTAATGTTCCCACTGATATATATGATAAAATACATGAGGGTGTTTCGCCTCTGGTTCACTTTAAGTTAGGTAAAACCTACTTAGATTTTTTTTTCAATTTGATTTATATACATTTCAATAAATATTTGATTGATTTTTTTTATGATTTTAGAATCAGTATTTCATTCCACATTTTTTTTCTTTAAAAGTGCAGTAGACTAAGAATCTATTTTTATATTCATTTCTATTTTCTAATTTTTTTGAGTCTTTTCCTGGAGCTACAAAAGTGTCAACTTATTTATATTTAGCAGTCAACCAAGTTACAGCCATTAATATAAGCCAGTGAGATTATTTTTGAGAAAAAAAAATAGATGCATTACTTACCATGGGATGGAGAAGCCTCTGGATCTTCAAAAGGCTTCCCTCATCTTCCTCCACCAAGCCGTTCGCCACCAGGGACCTCTTTGGGCTCTAGAGGAAAAAGCCAAGTGTGATCAGGTCCATGCTGCAGTGCAGTTAGCTCACACATGCACAGTAGCACGTACCTGATCAGTCTTGGCTTTCTCTGCTGGATCTCGGAGGGGTCCATACCAGTGCGTGTGCGTGAGCTGTCAACAATCGGCTTTTCAGAGGTCCCAACACTAGACCAGGCCAGTGGAGGAAAATGGGGGTGGCCTCTCTAGGATCCAGAGGCGTCTCCCTCCCGAGGTGGGTACCCCGTAGGAGCACTTTTTTCCCAACAGGTACACTTTAAGATTGGAAAAATAGTGCAATGAAAAAACCTGTAGGAAAAATATCAGTTTCAGGTGAATGTTTTCAGTTATCCAGGTCATGGTACATCCAAAGAAAAAAAGGGAGCTTAAACCTTCATATACACCTTTTTCTGTTCTAGAAGATGTTTCATCTCTCCCACTGAGCAGCTTCTTCAGTTCTCAATAGAACTGAAGACATTGCTCCGTAGGTGGGAAGAAATGTCATGGAGAACAGACAGAGGTGTCCGGTTGAAGTCTTTGGAGATTCAGACTTGTAAAAAGTCTCTGGTCAGTCACTTTCAGACTGGAAAATCACAAAATTCTTGTTCTTGTTTGAGTGTATTTAATAACAAGGTGTGTATACATAACTTGAATATTCTAAAACCTTAGTTCTAACGTACTTCAAATAGGAGCAAAGAAAAAAAAGAAAAAAAAAATACCAAAGGAAAAAAAAATCTCTCACTTTCCTGTTCAGTATTTTTACATATGTTCAGAAGATCGGTGTATCAAAACATTATTACAAAATGTACCCCTTACTGTCAGTAACACTATATCAAGTACCCCTTCACGCATACATATTTTTTAGGTATACCGGGCTACATAAGTCCTGATTTACAAACAACCCGCCGATACAAACGGCATTCCTATTATGATACTATCGCTTTTATATTGAAGGAGAAGAAGCATAGCTTACATTTTCGGTGGTGAATAAACTGCACAAGGGGTCACAGAGGAGGCAGGGGGACACTGATTTCACAGGATGGCCCGGTGGAGATACAGGAGGACAGAAGTAGACACTGGAGGCACTCGATGGTCCAGTGGAGACACAAGGGGACAGAAGGGGACACTGGAGGCACAAGATGGCTTAGTGGAGACAAAGGGGGACAGAAGGGGGACACTGGAGGCAAATGATGGTCCAATGGAGACATGGGGACTATTGCAGGTTCCTGGCCTTCCGAATAAAGACCTGCACTCCCTGCAGCCATCACATAATGCTGACTCAGGGCTGTTAACAAGACAACCCCACCATTGCCACATAACACCAATCCTTTGCTCACTTCACTTTTTCACTGGCTGTCTATCCTTAAAATGGAAATTATCTTCAAAACTGGTCTACTGAAGGATGTGTTACAACTACATCAAACCACAGCCTCAGATCAATAACTTGGCCTTTCAGAGACCAACTCAAAACCTTTGGAGTAAGAATCTTCCGTCATGCTCCCTCTAACCTTTAGAATGCCTTGCCACACCCAATCAAGACAGCTCAAACCCTAGTAACATTTAAATTAAAACTGAGAAACCACCTGTTTTGTCTGGCGTTTATGATCGCATAATGTTTTCCACTGTAACAGATCTCAAGCCACAGCTATGTAGTGATCTGATCCATGTACATGAAGTCCTATGGAGGAAAAGCGCTTTACAAATGTTTTGTTGTTGTTTGTTGTTGACCATGACAAGTTCAAATGCCTCATGAGCACACCTTAAAGCGGAACCGAGTACCTGAAAAAAAACAAGAGTTTCATTTACCTAGGGCCTCTGCCAGCCCCATGCAGCCGACCTGTGCCCTCACCAGTCCTGAACAATCTTTCGTTCCCCCGCCGCAGTTCACTTTCACTTTGCGCAGTGAAAGCCGACTTTTAATTTGATGTCCACTGTGCCCTGGCCACGCTTATCATCGTACGCGTTCCTGTAGCCAGTAGTGTCCTGCGCAGTGCAAGAAAATCTGTTCTGTGCCTGCGCAGTATGCTTCCGAGTGTGAGTGAGGACACGTGTGGACAGGGCCCCGCAGGCACAGTGGACACCCAAGGTACCCCTTGGGATATGTGTACAATGTGTTGAGAATCTAGGCAGTAGCCTATTATGAGAACATCCGATTTTACTTTCAGTATTTTCCTGCACTTACAAGAGACACTATCTATTACTCCATGTGTACCAGGCAGCCACCTCGGTGACTGCTTGTATATTACACCCGTCCATGTAAACAATGTCTCTAGAACAGCGATCTCAGGTAAGATATACTGTATTGATTTTGATTTAAATTAACAATTGATTTAAGGGGAGATATCTGACAGCTCCATTAAATCGTACAAGTTGGGGGAGGGCGGAGGTGAATAGCTCTCAGAGAGGCTGAAAGTTCCAGTCGAGCTCGAGATAAAAGAGTCACTCTGCAGTCATGTTGGGGGCCGACAAACGGGAGGGAGAAAAACATTAAGAGACCCTTCAAAGAAGGGCAGATAAAACATCCACTTAGAGATGTGAAAGATCTCATTTAAAGGCCGCACATTGCTTTTCTATGGCAGCTTCGCGTTTTACTCCGAAGCTCAGAGTAGTCCCTGGTTTATAAATGTTTTGAAAGCTCTCCTGTAAGAATAAGATTCTTCAGATGAATGAGCTCATCGTTCTGATTCCAAATAAAGCTAGTGGAAATCAACCAACAGATTAAAAAAAATACATACAAAGAGCACCTTATTGGATACAAAATATTAATACTAGGTGGAGCCTCAAAACAGCCTCACTTCCTACCAGTGGATATTCCACAGGAAGTTGGAGATTCTGTCCCATGCTGACATCATTCTTATTATTTAGTATTTATAAAGTGCTGACATCTTCTGCAGCATTGTACAGAGTATAATGTCTTATCATTTAACTGTCCCTCAGAGGGGCTCACATTGTCTATGTATGTATTGTGTAGTGTATGTATCGTAGTCCAGGGCCAATTTAGGGGGGAAACCAATTAACTTATCTGTATGTTTTTGTGGTGTGGGAGGAAACCAGAGTGCTCGATGGAAACCCACACAGACAGGGGGAGAACATACAAACTCCTTACAGATAGTGCCCTCGCTGGGATTGAACCAGGGACCCAGCGCTGCAAGGCAAGACCGCTAACCACAACACCACAGTGCTGCCATGATGACATCACACAATTTCAGTGAATCTGTAACTTGCGTATCATGCTACGAACCTACCATTCTACCACATCCTAAACCACCCCCAGTCTGGACAGGTGATACAAAGCAGGCCACCCCCATGTACATATTGTGGCACCTCTAGTAATAAAATATTGGTAACTAGCCGACCCGCGGCGTAGCATACGCCGCATAAGAGGGTAGAGGGCAGGAAGGGGGTATTGGGCACAGCGGTGGGGAGGGGGGTTGGACCCCCCCTCAACTGGGTCACCCATGTGTGCTCTACCTCCAGCTTAAGCTCGGCAGGAACCCCCCCTCACCTGGGTCCCCCATGTGCACTCCTTCTCCAGCTTAAGCTCAGCAGGAACCCCCCCCCCCTCACCTTGGTCCCCCATGTGCACTCCCCCTCCTGCTTAAGCACAGTAGAAGCCGCCACTATTAGTAAGAGGCAGCGGGCAGGGATGACTCACCTCTACCATATTCCATCGTGCATTCCACTGTCGTCACTTCCTGCAATGCCGCACACTGTATTGGTGTAATTTGCCTTTTTAAAACAGAAGGAAATCTGCAATAATTCAGCTACAAGTGAACATTTGTGGTTACCCACAATGCACTGCTACTAAATATGAAAATTTCCCTTTTTCCCCCTTGGTAAGCCAAGCAAGCATCCAGAGCCGCTGGTGTATAGCAAGCATATAGCTTTACATTTTACACAGTCATATAAAAAGCCACATGTAGACAGCCTGTTTCAGACTTTTGGACCTCATCAGTACATGGCAGGGATTCATACGGCTGTATGAGATAGGGCTTGGACCAGTACAACAGAGTAACCAAGCAGCTCAGGGTGACCCAAACCACTCATAATGTATAGGGGGATAAAAGGGACCAAAAAAGACCTCCTACTAAAAATAGCAAAGCTTGGTGTAATTTGCCTTCCTAAAACAGAACGAAATATGCAATTATTCAGCTATAAGTGAACATTTGTGGTTACCCACAATGCACTGCTACTAAATATGCAAATAATTCCTTTTTCCCCTTAGTAAGCCAAGCAAGCATCCAGAACCACTAGCGTATAGCAAGCCTATAGCTTTAAATTTTACACAGCCATATCAAACCCACATGTGACAGCCTGTTTCAGACTTTTGTTCCTCATCAGTACATGGTAAAGTTTGATACAGCTGTATGAGATAGGGCTTGGACCAGCACAACAGAGTAACCAAGCAGCTCAGGGTGACCCAAACCACTCGGAATGTATAGGTGGATAAAAGGGACGAAAAAGACCTCCTACTAAAAAAATCAAAGCTTGGTGTAATTTGCCTTCTTAAAGGACTTCCGAGGCCAAAATCTGCCCCCAAAACATAAAAAAAGTTAACTACCTGCATGACTTTGTAAGGCAAGGAGGACGCCGTCCGCGCCCTCCATGCCGTTCCGCCTGGTCCCCTCTGCTCAATAGCCCCCCGAAAGGCTGTGACCCCACGGTCCGGGTCGGTATCTGCAGCCTGCATAAAGATGGCCGCCGGAACTGGCCACGGCTGCGCAGTCCGCATAGCCGCTACTGTGGCTGCGCATCTCTAGGGCCAAACCCCGATCCCCCCGAACAGGCAGCGTGGATCGGAGGGTTGGCGCTAGAGCTGCGCAGACGCAGTAGCGGCTATGCAGACTGCGCAGCCGTGGCCAGCTCCGGCGGCCATCTTTATGCAGGCTGCAGATACCGACCCGGACCGTGGGGGTCGCAGTCTTTTGGGGGGCTATTGAGCAGAGGGGACCAGGCAGAACGGCACGGAGGGCGCAGACGGCGTCCTCCGTGCCTTACAAAGTCATGCAGGTAGTTAACTTTTTTTATGTTTTGGGTGCAGATTTTGGCCTCAGAAGTCCTTTAAAACAGAAGAAAATCTGCAATAATTCAGCTATAAGTGAACATTTGTGATTACCCACAATGCACCACTACTAAATATGCAAATTTTTCCTTTTCACCCTTAGTAAGCCAAGCAAGCTTATAGCTTTAAGTTTTATACAGTCATATCAAACCCACATGTGACAGCCTATTTCAGACCTCTGATTCTCATCAGTACAGAGCAGGGATTGATATGGCTGTATGAGATTGGGCTTGGACCAGTACAACAGAGTAACCAAGCAGCTCAAAGTGACCCAAACTACTAAGAATGTATAGGGGGATAAAATAGACCAAAATCCCTCCTACTAAAAAAAGCAAAGCTTGGTGTAATTTTCCTTCTTAAAATAGAAGCAAATCTGCAATAATTCCGCTATAAGTGAACATTTGTGGTTACCCACAATGCACTGCTACTGAATATGCAAATTATCCCTCTTTGCCCTTGGTTTGATATGACACTACTTCTTCTTCTTGCTTGGACCAGCCCCTTCTTCTTGCTTGGACCGGCCCTGGGGGCAGGGCGCTACTTCTTCTTCTTGTTTGAAGGTTGAGGCACTTACTCTATTATATATATAGATAGATTGCTTTAAAGACTATGGGCCTGATTCACAAAGCGGTGCTAACAGTAAGCACCGTGGTGAAAAGCCCTTTATCACGCCTAAACTCTGTTTAGGCATGATAAGTTTAGGTGTGATAAGTTTAGGTGTGATAAGTTTAGGTGCGATAAGTTTTTAGGTGTGATAAGTTTAAGCACCAACTGGGCTAGCACCGCAGTGCACAGCTGATCAAAAGTTTTGCGCTAGCAAAGTCTGGTGCACTTTGCATAGAGTTTAATGGCGCTGCTTTGCGTGCGGGACTTTGCGCACAATCTAAACTTATCTAAACTTATCATGCCTAAACTTATCATGCCTAAACTGAATTTAGGCATGATAAAAATGGTTATCACGCCTAAAGTCTTTAACTGGGTTATCACCGCTTTGTGAATCGAGCCCTATGTCCGTGCCCTTTTCGTCCACCCTCAGCCGGCGCCCTTTTTTCCTGCTACCTTGGAGTGTGTAATTGGCTATTGAGCAGTTGTAGTTTAGCTCCAACCCCATCCTGTCCTCCACTACATAATACGTCACATTGGTGAGACTACTGAATCACATATCAAATTGTACCTCGGAGAGGAGTGGGATAGGTGGCACTGATGCCTCTCTCCTCTTTGCTGATCCTTATTATCACTTCTGTGGAACTTATCAGGATTGCAGCCCGCCTGGTGAAACTCCAATTTCACACATGCAGATTTTCCAGGTCTATTTTAGAAAAGTCGGTGGTGATTTTATTTTGCAATATGACGGTAAAACTAGAATGAGAGATATTATACAAGATGGAGCTGAAGTCAAGCTTTGGTTTGCGAGAATCTCTTTCCTGATATTGATAGTCGGCACATGAGAGAGGGCAGAATACGTAGAACGTAAAATGTTGACGGGGGATCCATTCTAGTATAACCACAGAAGAATACTCTTCAGCTTAGGGGAATTGTCTGCCTGGACCAGGATGTTAGGAGATATGGCAGTTTCAGCAGAGCCGGGACAAGGTCCTCCAGCACCCAAGGCTGAGACACTAAAGTGCGCCCCTCCATCCCTACCACCCCAGCCGTCACACCCTGATTGCTATTAGACTGAGAGGCGCCACAGGGCCCCTAACCCCTCCAACACATTATTCTCTAGTTACTGTATCTGGCTTGCAGTCACTGCCATGGATCCCCTTTTCTTATTTTTCTCAGCTTCAAACACAATAAGCGAATGATATCTGGGTAAGTTGTGCACCCCCTCCTACACTGCCTGTTGAGGCTGAAGCCTCTCTCGCCTCTGCCTCGGTCCGGCTCTGAGTTTTAGGCATGAAAACCACCTGACTAGAATTCAGTTTGTCTTCACGCTGCAAGAACTATGAAAAATCAAAAAGATACCCCGGCCCAAGCTCCCACCAAGTCACCAAAATATACAGTTCTCAATTTGCATGGAAATTAAATTTTGCATATGTGACAGGGTTGAACGCAGACCTCCCAAATAGTGCAATAATAAGGCTGCCACTAGATGGAGCTCTGACATTATTGCTATGTTCTGAGGAGATCCAGGACCTGATGCTCATATTAAAGTTGGACATCAACTGAGCCACAAGTTTGTGTTTCTTCCTCTGTTTAAAACAGATTAGTGTGTATTGCTAGGAGTCAGGAGACGGACCCAGTCTTATGCTGAATACACACGGTGCGTTCCCGCACTCGATTTCCCGCTCGATTCCCGTCGATTCGCTTTATTTCCAACATGTCCGATTTGGATTTCGATGGATCGTTAGGTCGATTCACATACAAAGTATGCCAAATCGACCTATCGATCCATCGAAATCCAAATCGGACATGTTGGAAATAAACGAATCGACGGGAATTGAGCGGGAAATCGAGTGCGGGAACGCACCGTGTGTATCCAGCATAACTAATAAGGAATTACAGCCATAAAGTACTTTGCTCTAGTAAGTAAAGTTCTCTGCCAGGAGAGGATGGATAAAAGCAGGTCAATAGTTAAAGCACAGTTGTAGTAGGAGAGATATGGAGGCAGCCATATTTATTTACTTTTAAGCAATACCAGTTGCCTGGCAGTCCTGCTGATCCTCTGCCTCTTATACAGTGGGATGCAAAAGTTTGGGCAACCTTGTTAATGGTCATGATTTTCCAGTATAAATCGATGGTTGTTACGATAAAAAATGTCAGTTAAATAAACCATATTGGAGACACACACAGTGATATTTGAGAAGTGAAATTAAGTTTATTGGATTTACAGAAAGTGCGCAATAATTGTTTAAATAAAATTAGGCAGGTGTATACATTTGGGCATTGTCATTTTATTGATTCCAAAACCTTTAGAACTAATAATTGGAACTAGAATTGGCTTGGTAAGCTCCGTGACCCCTGACCTACATACACAGGTGAATCCAATTATGAGAAAGAGTATTTAAGGGGGTCAATTGTAAGTTTCCCTCCTTTTTTAATTTCCTCTGAAGAGTAGCAACATGGGGGTCTCAAAACAACTCTCAAATGACCTGAAGACAAAGATTGTTCACTATCATGGTTTAGGGGTAGGATACAGAAAGCTGTCTTGGAGATTTCAGCTGTTTCCACAGTTAGGAACATAATGAGGAAATGGAAGACCACAGGCTCAGTTCAAGTTAAAGAGAACCCAAGGTGGGGATCTTAGAGTTAAATCTATACACAGAGGCTGGGTCTGGCTATAGTGCCCAGCCTCTGTTGCTAGTTGAATCTTCCCTAAATCCCCCCTGTGATCCACTCTCCCGCCATAAATTACAGCCGCGCTGTCGACACTGAGCATGTCGCAACGGGCTCTGTTTACCATTCTGGTGCCACTCACGCCGCTCTCCCGCCTCCTGCAGAGCGCCGATCCCCGCACACGTCCCGTCCCTCGCCGCTGATTGCAGGAGGAGCGGCGTGAGTGGCACTAGAAAGGTAAACAGAGCCCGACAGCGCGGCTGTCATTTATGGGCTAGAACGGAGCGCAGGGGGGACTTACGGGAGATTCAACTAGCAACAGAGGCTGGGCACTATAGCCAGACCCAGTCTCTGTGTATAGATTTAATTCTAAGATCCCCATCTCGGGTTCTCTTTAAGGCTCGAAGTGGCAGACCAAGAAAAATCTCGGATAAACAGAAGCAACGAATGGTGAGAAAAGTCAGAGTCAACCAACAGACCAGTGCCAAAGACCTACAACATCATCTTGTTGCAGATGAAGTCACTGTGCATTGTTTAACCATTTGGCGTACTTTATACAAGGAGATGCTGTATGCGAGAGTGATGCAGAGGAAGCCTTTTCACCACCCACAGCACAAACAGAGCCGCTTAAAGGGAAACTGAAGTAAGAGGTATACAGAGGCTGCCATGTTTATTTCCTTTTAATCAATACCAGTTGCCTGGCAGCCCTGCTGGTCTATTTCTCTGTAGTAGTATCTGAATAACACCAGAAACAAGCATGCAGCTAGTCTTGTCAGATCTGACTTTAAAGTCTGAAACACCTGATCTGCTGCATGCTTGTTCAGGGGCTATGGTTAATAGTATTAGAGGCAGAGGATCAGCAGGGCTGCCAGGCAACTGGTATTGCTTAAAAGGAAATAAACATGGCAGCCTCCATATACCTCTCTCTTCAGTTCCCCTTTAACCACTTGAGGACCGTGGGCTTTAACCCCCTTAATGACCAGGCACTTTTTTTTCCATTCAGACCACTGCAGCTTTCACGGTTTATTGCTCGCTCATACAACCTACCACCTAAATGAATTTTGGCTCCTTTTCTTGTCACTAATAAAGCTTTTTTTTGGTGGTATTTGATTGCTGCTGCGATTTTTACTTTTTATTATATTCATCAAAAAAGACATGAATTTTGGCCAAATTTATTTTTTTTAACTTTCTGTGCTGACATTTTTCAAATAAAGTAAAATTTCTGTATACATGCAGCGCAAAAATGTGGACAAACATGTTTTTGATTAAAAAAAACCCATTCAGTATATATTTATTGGTTTGGGTAAAAGTTATAGCATTTACAAACTATGGTGCAAAAAGTGAATTTTCCCATTTTCAAGCATCTATGACTTTTCTGACCCCCTGTCATGTTTCATGAGGGGCTAGAATTCCAGGATAGTATAAATACCCCTCAAATGACCCCATTTTGGAAAGAAGACATCCCAAAGCATTCACTGAGAGGCATAGTGAGTTCATAGAAGATATTATTTTTTGTCACAAGTAAGCGGAAAATGACACTTTGTGACAAAAAAAAAAAAAGTTTCCATTTCTTCTAACTTGCGAAAAAAAAAAAAAAATCAAATCTGCCACGGACTCACCATGCCCCTCTCTGAATACCTTGAAGTGTCTACTTTCCAAAATGGGGTCATTTGTGGGGTGTGTTTACTGTCCTCGCATTTTGGGGGGTGCTAATTTGTAAGCACCCCTGTAAAGCCTAAAGGTGCTCATTGGACTTTGGGCCCTTTAGCGCAGTTAGGCTGCAAAAAAGTGCCACACATGTGGTATTGCCGTACTCAGTAGAAGTAGTATAATGTGTTTTGGGGTGTATTTTTACACATACCGATGCTGGGTGGGAGAAAGATCTCTGTAAATGACAATTTTTTTATTTTTTTTTACACACAATTGTCCATTTACAGAGATCTTTCTCCCACTCAGCATGGGTATGTGTAAAAATACACCCCAAAACACATTATACTACTTCTCCTGAGTACGGCGATACCACATGTGTGGCACTTTTTTGCACCCTAACTGCGCTAAGGGGCCCAAAGTCCAATGAGTACCTTTAGGATTTCACAGGTCATTTTGAGAAATTTCGTTTCAAGACTACTCCTCACGGTTTAGGGCCCCTAAAATGCCAGGACAGTATAGGAACCCCACAAATGACCCCATTTTAGAAAGAAGACACCCCAAGGTATTCCGTTAGTAGTACGGTGAGTTCATAGAAGATTTTATTTTTTGTCACAAGTTAGCGGAAAATGACACTTTGTGAAAAAAACCAATAAAAATCAATTTCTGCTAACTTGTGACAAAAAATAAAATCTTCTATGAACTCACCGTACTACTCACAGAATACCTTGGGGTGTCTTCTTTCTAAAATGGAGTCATTTGTGGGGTTCCTATACTGTCCTGGCATTTTAGGGGCCCTAAACCGTGAGGAGTAGTCTTGAAACAAAATTTCTCAAAATGACCTGTGAAATCCTAAAGGTACTCATTGGACTTTTGGCCCCTTAGCGCAGTTAGCCTGCAAAAAAGTGCCACACATGTGGTATCGCCGTACTCGGGAGAAGTAGTACAATGTGTTTTGGGGTGTATTTTTACACATACCCATGCTGGGTGGGAGAAATAACACTGTAAATGGACAATTGTGTGTAAAAAAATCAAAAGATTGTCATTTACAGAGGTATTTCTCCCACCCAGCATGGGTATGTGTAAAAATACACCCCAAAACACATTATACTACTTCTCCCGAGTATGGCGATACCACATGTGTGGCACTTTTTTGCACCCTAACTGCGCTAAGGGGCCCAAAGTCCAATGAGTACCTTTAGGATTTCACAGGTCATTTTTGTTTCAAGACTACTCCTCACGGTTTAGGGCCCCTAAAATGCCAGGGCAGTATAGGAACCCCACTAATGACCCCATTTTAGAAAGAAGACACCCCAAGGTATTCCATTAGGAGTATGGTGAGTTCATAGAAGTTTTTATTTTTTTGTCACAAGTTAGCGGAAATTGATTTTAATTGTTTTTTTTCACAAAGTGTCATTTTCCGCTAACTTGTGACAAAAAATAAAATCTTCTATGGACTCACCATACTCCTAACGGAATACCTTTGGGTGTCTTCTTTCTAGAATGGGGTCATTTGTGGGGTTCCTATACTGCCCTGGCATTTTAGGGGCCCTAAACCGTGAGGAGTAGTCTAGAAACCAAATGTCGCAAAATGACCTGTGAAATCCTAAAGGTACTCATCGGACTTTGGACCCCTTAGCGTACTTAGGGTGTAAAAAAGTGCCACACATGTGGTACCGCCGTACTCAGGAGAAGTAGTATAATGTGTTTTGGGGTGTATTTTTACACATACCCATGCTGGGTGGGAGAAATATCTCTGTAAATGACAATTGTTTGATTTTTTTTACAAACAATTGTCCATTTACAGAGAGATTTCTCCCACCCAGCATGGGTATGTGTAAAAATACACCCCAAAACACATTATACTACTTCTCCTAAGTACGGCGGTACCACATGTGTGACACTTTTTTGCAGCCTAGGTGCGCTAAGGGGCCTAACGTCCTATTCACAGGTCATTTTGAGGCATTTGTTTTCTAGACTACTCCTCACGGTTTAGGGCCCCTAAAATGCCAGGGCAGTATAGGAACCCCACAAGTGACCCCATTTTAGAAAGAAGACACCCCAAGGTATTCCGTTAGGTGTATGGCGACGAGTTCATAGAAGATTTTATTTTTTGTCACAAGTTAGTGAAAAATGACACTTTGTGAAAAAAACCCAATAAAAATCAATTTCCGCTAACTTTTGACAAAAAATAAAATCTTCTATGAACTCGTCATACACCTAACAGAATACATTGGGGTGTCTTTTTTCTAAAATGGGGTCACTTGTGGGGTTCCTATACCGCCCTGGCATTTTACGGGCCCAAAACCGTGAGTAGTCTGGAAACCAAATGTCTCAAAATGACTGTTCAGGGGTATAAGCATCTGCAAATTTTGATGACAGGTGGTCTATGAGGGGGCGAATTTTGTGGAACCGGTCATAAGCAGGGTGGCCTTTTAGATGACAGGTTGTATTGGGCCTGATCTGATGGATAGGAGTGCTAGGGGGTGACAGGAGGTGATTGATGGGTGTCTCAGGGGGTGGTTAGAGGGGAAAATAGATGCAATCAATGAACTGGGAAGGTGATCGGAAAGGGGTCTGAGGGGGATCTGAGGGTTTGGCCGAGTGATCAGGAGCTCACACGGGGCAAATTAGGGCCTGATCTGATGGGTAGGTGTGCTAGGGGGTCACAGGAGGTGATTGATGGGTGTCTCAAGGTGTGATTAGAGGGGGGAATAGATGCAAGCAATGCACTGGCGAGGTGATCAGGGCTGGGTTCTGAGGGTGTGGGTGGGTGATTGAGTGCCCTAGGGGCAGATAGGGGTCTAATCTGATGGATAGCAGTGAGAGGGGGTGATTGATGGGTAATTAGTGGGTGTTTGGAGGAGAGAACAGATGTAAACAATGCACTTGGGAGGTGATCTGACGTCGGATCTGCGGGCGATCTATTGGTGTAGGTGGGTGATCAGATTGCCCGCAAGGGGCAGGTTAGGGGCTGATTGATGGGTGGCAGTGCCAGGGGGTGATTGATGGGTGGCAGTGACAGGGGGTGATTGATGGGTGATTGACAGGTGATTGACAGGTGATCAGTGGGTTTTTACAGGGAAGAACAGATGTAACTAATGCACTGGCGAATTGATAAGGGGGGGGGCTGTGGGCGATCAGGGGGCGGGGGGGGGATCAGTGTGCTTGGGTGCAGACTAGGGTGGCTGCAGCCTGCCCTGGTGGTCCCTCGGACACTGCGGTGATTTTGGCGCGATCACGTTTTGCGCTTCTATAGCACTGAAACGCGATCGCCTGGAAATCGCCTGAAAATGGTGCAGGCTACGCGTTTGCGTTTGGCGTTTTTGCCCGTTTTTGGGCAATTTGCAGCGATTAGCGCAAATCGCCCAAGTAAGAACGGGCCCATAGGGTTTCATTACGCTAGCGCTTTTAAAAAGCGTTTAAACGTTTTGCGAAATCGTGGCAAAACGCTCTAGTGTGAATGGGGCCTCAATGTGATTCTTGTTTTCTATACTATAGATTCCTGGGATTCTGCGGTTCAAAAAGGGAGTGGGAGGAGTGGGGATTGCCAACTGTGGTTTTTTTATCATATTGTACCCCTAACCTATTGAGAATGTTGCATAGCTTTAAAGTGGCCACACACCATACAATAAAATTATCCAATTTTAAATCAATTCGATAAAAACGATTGGTTGTTCTGAAAAAAAAAATAATTCGTTTGAGAAATCTGATCGAATTTCCCATTTTTATTCAGTAAAGAAAGATCGAGAGCGTTGGATTTTTCTGAAACTTGAATGCTGTATGGTAGATTGATAATTACTTGACCCAAGCAATATTTTTCTCAATTTTCAATCATTTTTTTCATAATTGGGGAAAAATTTTACATATGTGTGTGGTACATCCAGGAGAGTAGTCAAGGAAGCAGAAGGTCATAACAGATAAACAATAGCAATGTAGCAATATCCTAGTCTAGGTGTGAAGTCCTTGGTTTCAACACCTGGGATCTAGACTAAGTACACAGATAACACAATGCAATTAGTACTTTAAGCTATCAATGGAAACTGGCTAAGTGTGGATCCCCAGCTCCAGCTGGTTCTAGCACACTGTAGGATCTGACTAATGGCCCATACTCACGGGCAACTTTTAGGGCCTGTCGCCAGCACACGTGAGCGTGTGGGCGACAGGCCGGCGACAGCTCCTCACCAGGTCCCTCCGCGTACACACGCGGAAGAGGGACCAGCGGCGCGACGGAAGCTGTCGCCGACGTTCCTCCTCCCCCCGCCGGAAGCTCCGTATACTTCAATGGAGGTTGCTGTCGCTAGTCCGCGTACTCACGCGGACTAGCGACAGTTGCGGCGGCGACTGTTGCCAGGTGATTGAGCAGTTCAATCGCCTGGCGACATCAGCAACGGGCGATAGTTCGGGGTGCGCGCCCGTGCAACGGCGCATGCTCACGGGCGACCAGTCGCCGCAACACGCGCACGCCGCGTGTTGCGGCGACAATTGTAGCCCGTGAGTATGGGCCATAAGGGTCTGAGCGCTAACACGTAGCATTTGCAACAGCAGACAACCAGCAACTGACAGGCAGGTCCTATATATACTCAGAGCGCTCCACAGCGCTGCCCCAGTCACTCAGCCAATCCGAAGCACTACTGGAGTCAGCTGACTGGCTGATCAGCTGACTCCTCTTTTGCTTGCATAAATGTCCTGTCGCCTGGCGCGCGCGTAGCTCTCAATCTATGTGCACTAGAAGGACCAGGCAAAGCAGCAGCATGTAACTGCGCGGCGGAGGCCGCCGGCTGACACGCGGAGATAGCCGCCATGCCGCCTGGCCATGCCTACGCTATCCTTTACAGTTGCCCAAACTTTCGCATCCCACTGTATACCCATCCTTATGTCAGGTACACTTTAATATATTTGATCACTCTGAGACACAGATACAGACATTTAGCTGAGACAAAACAAGAATAAGGATCCATAAGGAAGGTTCGTAATGGTGTGTGCCATGAGGGGGGGTGGGATGGTGGGAGGCCAGCCTCACTACTTACCTATGGTCACAACCCTGAAACAAGCATATGCCTAATCTAGTCAGTTTTTGGTCAGAAACATCTGATCCGTACGCTTGTTTGGAGTCTATGGCTAAAAAAACAAACAAACAAAAAAAGAACAAAAAACCCCAAAACTATAAAAGGTAGAAGATCAGCAGAACAGCCAGGTAATGTGTATTGTTTATAAATGAAATAAATATGTCATCCTCCATCCATCTCTCACCTTGAGTTCCCTATAACCTCAGTATGCAGGAGGAGAGTGCAGCAGCCAATTATAGCAGCAGCTGAGTCACTTGCAGAGACAGTATATACGTTCGGATTAATAGGAACATTTTTATATTGTGCTGAAGTCCTCCCTAATGAGAGACTGCTGCATTTTACAGCAGATCAGACAGCTGTCACATCCAATAACAAGTGAACAAAATACAGACGATACGAATAATCACCACAGCACTGGAGAAAGGGAAGAATAGGAACAGTTTGTTTAATCTACAATTAATCTGACACCCAGGCGCCGAAAACCTGCAAGTTATTAAAAGTGACACCCACTTTTCCAATTCTACCAGGTTTGTCATCTCGAGAATCTTCTACAGTCTGTGGTCTCCTTTCTCTGTGTCTTCCCATGATATAGCTCCCTCCCCCCCGTCCGAGCGTCTAATGTATTCGCCGCAGTGATAGTCGCTTCGGACGGATCGGCGTGGCAATTAAAAGTGAAACTGGGGAACCAGCTGTCACCAGACTCCTCTGGGCTGAGATGAGCTTTCCGAATATTTTTGTCGTTCTTTTTAATTTGAGTGTCTCTCGGAAGGTGTAGCTGCCCGTCCAAGCCAATCTAAGAACTGAACAGCATAATCTATATGTTCTCTATAGTCACTGTTAAAATAAGAGAAGTTGATAGAAATTTAATGCTAGTTTTCTGTACAGAACAATATATACACCTATATAGGTCTGTTGTATGATAAACAGAAAAGTTAGCCTGTTGTTAAAGTTTATTTGTGTATCGAGTAACAGCCTGCAGCATCAGCTATAATATAGCTAGCTAAGCACAGGACATTACATGGTTAATCTGAGTACTCCAGTCACCTGACACTCTAGTCCAATCAGAACCCAGCCTCACTCTGAGATCTTCTAGAATCTTCTATCCAGACATGCCAGCAGCCATCTTACAGACAGAATCTTCAGAGCTTATGAGAGAGACAGAGCAGAGAAACTGCCCTTAAGATCCTATGAGGCCAAAATAGGTGAGCTACCTTGGTATATATGTACTGATTCATGCTGCTAATGACAATGTTAGTGGTTATATGTTAGAGTCTATACTGAATACTGTTTTGTATGTTTTCCCCTAGTTCTACCGCACTTACGCTTGAAATCGCTTTCTACCACTTGAAACTGCTAAGATTGCATTCTACTATGTTCAGCCACCAATATTACTAAAACTGTGATCATCTTTATTCCTGATTCCCTACCCTGATGATGTTACCAATAAAGAAAGTTATTTTTGTACCAGCGGTATGTTCTTAAAGTCTTTCAAGGATCCGAGGACAGTTACAGTAGAACTATTACCCTCTGAGGAGGCGAGAAGACGCACCTCATCAGAGCTAGAGCAGAAGCCATACCAAGTGTGCCTCAGAGTGTAATTGCTAAGCCCTTAAAGTGACAGCGCACAAAAGGTCAAAAAGCACTTTAAAGCTAACCTGCCTTCCCTGTGGCCACAGAGTTCACAAAACACCACAGTAGAAGCAGAAATAGAGCCAAGTATTGCACCCAAGTAGATGTATGCCTTTCCTGCGGCCTTCAGAGTCACAACATTGCCACAGTGAGAGTGCACATATCGACAGGCGCGCCAACACACAGAGTGAAACAACCACGTGCTGCAATTCACCTCGAGCAACCGCACACAATCAGAGCAACAATCCTCACTGCTGCATCTCTGCATGTAAAGACACAGACACTCACAGCTGCATCTCTGCAAGTAAAGACACAGACAGTCTGCATCCTGTAAGCAACTACAAGCAAGTCAAAGTCCCTCACCTTGCATCTACATCTGCAAAGACTGATCCTGAGTGATTCCTAACTTCTGTTTCAAAAGACACTAATATTAAATCAGCAGTCAAGTCACTGTATCCTGCTCTTCATAATAAGGTCAGAGTTTCCTGTTTATTCCTTATTGATGATTATGTGCTGAATTTGGCACATCAAGAGACATTTGCATTATAAGGACTTATGTGTATTTGAACAAAGTTATTATTCCTTTGAGTTTAACTGCTATTTAACTATTTCAGGTCAAAATGTCTGTTTATAGTATTTCAATGCCATTGTTAGAGGGTGAAGAGTTAAATAGTGAGAGATATTCCTTACAGCAGAAGGTATTAGAGTTGAGGGAAACCTTAGAGGCAGAGACAGATCCTGAAGAGATAGAAAGGATAAATTGTGACATAAAAGAGTACCTGTCTAAGATAGAGAATTTAGAAGCTGAGCTTAGGGAGTCTCAGGCAGTCTCAGAACAGATAGGCCAGTTGAGACAGTCATCTCGTGAGAGAAGACCTACCCCAAAAATGCTAGAATATATGCAACAAGAGGCTGCACAAAGAGAAAGGAAATTCAACCAAATGTACATAAAATGGAAGACGCACACCAATGAGGTTCGCATGAAGCTAAAACTAGAGTGTGCAGAGTATGAATTATCCAACATGATGGATGCTGTACAGAAGCAGGAGTTAGATATGAAGACAATATATGATGAGCTAAGGTCACCCACGGCACCCTCCCAGGACATTAAGAGGAAGATCGACACCTGCACTGCAATAACAGCAGATTTATTAGGGCTTATGAGAATACGATCAATTGAAACCGACTTTGATGCAGAGACAGAGAGGACAAGGCTACTACAGCTTTATAAAAGGGATTATGCCAAGTCTGTATATGGATCTACAGTTTCAAGAGCAACCTCTTCCAGCAAACATTCTAGCCACTTATCTAAGTGCACAAGTACCTCAGCCAAAAGGGTAGAAGCATGTGCACAACTTGCCGCTAAAAAGGCTGTGATTGAGATGGAAGCTGCAATCGATGCACAACGTCTACAATTAAAAAGGTTGAAAAACCAAAGAGACATTGAGGTCATGGAAGCTAAACGTAGGGTGTATGCTGAGGAGGAAATAAAGGAGAATTGTGATAGATCCAGAGCAGCACTACATGAGAGAACAGATCCCTGTCCTTCTGTCCTCACTGAGGAAAATAGAAAGAAATCTAAATCCGTGTGCAGTGAGAGAACAGATTCCTGTCGTTCTATCCCCACAAGTCATCATAGTGACCAAGAAAATGTTGCAGCTATTGCCCAAGCTATACATGAGACAATGGTTCTTACAAGACTTCCAACTCCTGAACCTACTGTATTCTCAGGAGACCCACTGAAGTTCATAGAGTGGAGTACAAGCTTTGAAGCACTTATTGCACGTCGCTGCCCCAATTCAGCAGACAAGTTGTTCTACCTACAGAAGTATGTTAGTGGAGAAGCAAAGAGTGCTCTTGAAGGTAGCTTCTACAGGAAAGATGAAGAAGCCTACAAACAAGCATGGGAAAAACTGAATGCAAGGTATGGTCATCCCTTTGTAGTACAGCGAGCCTTCAGAGAAAGACTTAACAGTTGGCCAAAGATAGGCGCTAAAGAGTATGTTAAGCTTAGAGAGTATGGTGACTTCCTGCAAGCATGTAGCAACGCCATTCCACACGTAAAGGGTTTGCAAGTACTGAATGACTGTGAAGAAAATCAGAAAATGTTACTTAAGCTACCTGACTGGGTGACCTCAAGATGGAATCGTCATGTAACTAAACAGTTAGACCAAGGCAAGGAGTATCCCAGCTTTGAAGAGTTTTCTTCGTTTGTCAATACAGAAGCACGCATAGCATGCAATCCAGTGTCATCCCTCCACATTCTGAAACCTTTGGAAGGAAAGCCAACAAGAGAGGTAAAGCGTGCAAAGGCAACTTCATTTGCAGTCAATGCAGTGGATAAAGGCAATGATACCAAGGAGAGTAAGCCTAAGGTCACTGATGTGAAGAACAGAGAGAAAGTACAGACGGATAGTCACACACCTCTTCAATGCATGTTCTGTGGAGAGAGCCACTCCATCTACAAATGTCAACAAATGAAGGAAAGGTCTGTAGAGGAGAAGAAAAGATTCATACTGGATAACCAGCTCTGTTTTGGGTGCCTACGAAAGGGACACAGTGCTAAGGACTGTAAGAGAAGAGCCACCTGTGGCATTTGTAAAGGACGTCACCCAACCCCATTACATGAGGAGCAGCCAAAGAAGGATAAAGCTTCAACACCCAGTACTCCAATTGAGGGAGAAAGCGTATCCACACTATCCTGCTGTATGGTTGAAAGTGAGAGCAAGAATACTTCAATGATCATCCCAGTGTGTATCTCATCTCCGGGTACAGAAAGTAAGGAAGTACTTGCTTATGCACTACTAGACACACAAAGCAGTAACACTTTTATTGACCAAGAGGTCTGTCAGAAATTGCAAGTAGCCATGGAGCCAGTGAAGCTTAAGCTCTCAACAATTATGGGAAAAGACTCATTGGAAGATAGTCAAAGAGTCACAGGACTAAAAGTCAAGGGACTTTGCTCAGTTGTCAGAATAGATCTACCTCCGGTCTATACAAGAGACTTCATACCCCTTGATCGTGAACACATACCTACCTGTGAAACAGCTAAAAAGTGGAAGCACCTATCAGTCATCTCTCATAAAATACCCCCTCTGAAGGAGTACGGTGTTGGGCTCCTGATAGGTTATGACTGTTCTAAAGCACTGATGCCACGACAAATAATTGCAGGAGGGGATGATGAACCATATGCCATCAAAACTGATTTAGGATGGAGCATTGTCGGAGGGCCACAACAGGCTGCATGCTCAAGACAAGTAACCGGGTTATGTCATCGCATATCTGTCAAGATGTCACTAACTCCAAGTCCTGCTACAGTAATCAAGATTCTTGAGTCTGACTTTGCAGACACCAGCTCAAAAGAAAGGAGCATATCTCAAGAAGATATAAAATTCCTACACATCTTGGAAGGAGGCATTGAGCAAAACCAACAAGGACATTTAGAGATGCCCTTACCTTTCAGAAAACACCCTTACCTTCCAGACAATAGGAATCTTGCCTTGGTACGACTAAGACGTTTGGAGAGGAAGCTGGGAAAAGAGCCAAAATTCAAAAGTGACTATTTTAAGTTTATGGAAGGCATCATCCAAGACGGAGATGCAGAAAGAGCTGACAATCAACCAGACCTGGGAAAAGTTTGGTACATTCCACATCAAGGTGTCTATCACTCGAAGAAACCAGACAAGATCAGAGTGGTATTTGACTGCTCAGCAAGGTATGATGGTGTTGCATTGAACGATTATCTGCTAACGGGACCAGACCTCACGAATATGCTGTCTGGAGTTCTCTGTAGATTTCGGAAATACCCTATTGCTGTCATGTGTGACATTGAAAAGATGTTCCATAGGTTTCACGTGAAAGAAGAAGATAGAGATTTCCTGAGGTTCCTATGGTGGGAGAATGGAAATACTAATACAGAGCCTGTAGAATATCGCATGAAAGTTCATCTGTTTGGAGCAGCATCATCCCCAGGTTGTGCCAATTATGGTATGAAACACCTTGCCAGTCAAAACGAAAGAAGTTATCCATCTGCAGCAAACTTCATTAAGAAACACTTTTATGTCGACGATGGACTTATAAGCCTGGAATCTGCTGACTCAGCGATCAAATTAGTGAAAGAAACCCAAGAGTTGTGTGCAAAGGGAAATCTGCACCTTCACAAATTCATCTCAAACAACAGAGAAGTGTTGGAATCCATTTGCGAATTTGAACGTGCATCAGCAATGGAAAATGTAGACCTCAACTATGATGATCTTCCAGTCCAGAATGCACTTGGCCTGAGGTGGGATGTTGAAAAGGATGAGTTCTTCTTTAAGGTCTCAATTGAAGAGAAACCAGCAACAAGACGTAATATTCTCTCCATGGTAGCTTCTGTGTATGATCCATTGGGATTCTTAGCCCCAGTGATCCTCAGAGGAAAAGGAATACTCCAAGAGCTGTGCAGGCAGAAGCTAGGTTGGGATGACTCTATAACAGAAGAACTGAGGCCAAGGTGGGAGAGTTGGATTAAGGATTTGCCAGATCTTGAAGGGGTCAGAATACCGAGGTGCTTCGCACCCTACAACTTTGGAAAGTATGACAGAATTGAACTGCATCACTTCTCAGATGCTAGTACTTACGGTTATGGCCAATGTTCCTACATCAGGGTGATAAGAGATGAAAAGGTACATTGCTCCCTTGTTATGGCCAAGACCAGAGTTGCACCTACCAATGTTCTCACAATACCAAGACTGGAACTAGCAGCTGCTGTAGTTTCTGCTTCAATGAGCAAGTTCCTGAGAGATGAATTAGAGTTCAAAATAGATGAAGAGTACTTTTGGACAGACTCACAGGTGGTTCTAGGCTACATAAATAATGAAGCTCGAAGATTTCATGTCTTTGTGGCGAACAGAGTTCAAAGAATTAGAGAAATTACTAATCCAGACCAGTGGTACTACATTGAGTCAGAAAAGAACCCAGCTGATCATGCTTCAAGAGGTCTTAAAGTTTCAGAAATGAAGGACTCAAACTGGTTCACAGGCCCAAAGTTCCTATGGGAAAGGATAATAGTACCCAAGAAAGGTTTCCTAGAGCTATCAATGTGTGATCCCGAAGTGAAGGCCATTCAAGCCTTAAACACAACAGCCAAGGACCAAAAATTGGCATACTCCTAGGAGAAATGTTCAAATAAACGACATAGCGATGGTCAAAGAAGAGGACATACCCAGAAATCGATGGAGAATTGCTAAAGTTCTTGAAGTTCAGTAAGACAAAGACAGATTGGTGAGAAAAGTGCAGATGGGAGATTCCAAATTAAGTAAGAAAGGAGAACGTCTCACCACTCCACTCATACTAGAACATCCTATCCAAAAACTGGTTGTTCTTATCTAGAATAATAAAGGACATTCTCAAAGTGCCTAGCAAGAAGGAAGAAGTAAAATTCCCTTAATTTATGCAACCCAACTCAACAATTAAAGCATAAATTAGAGGTAATTTGGTGGGAGTGTAGCTGCCCGTCCAAGCCAATCTAAGAACTGAACAGCATAATCTATATGTTCTCTATAGTCACTGTTAAAATAAGAGAAGTTGATAGAAATTTAATGCTAGTTTTCTGTACAGAACAATATATACACCTATATAGGTCTGTTGTATGATAAACAGAAAAGTTAGCCTGTTGTTAAAGTTTATTTGTGTATCGAGTAACAGCCTGCAGCATCAGCTATAATATAGCTAGCTAAGCACAGGACATTACATGGTTAATCTGAGTACTCCAGTCACCTGACACTCTAGTCCAATCAGAACCCAGCCTCACTCTGAGATCTTCTAGAATCTTCTATCCAGACATGCCAGCAGCCATCTTACAGACAGAATCTTCAGAGCTTATGAGAGAGACAGAGCAGAGAAACTGCCCTTAAGATCCTATGAGGCCAAAATAGGTGAGCTACCTTGGTATATATGTACTGATTCATGCTGCTAATGACAATGTTAGTGGTTATATGTTAGAGTCTATACTGAATACTGTTTTGTATGTTTTCCCCTAGTTCTACCGCACTTACGCTTGAAATCGCTTTCTACCACTTGAAACTGCTAAGATTGCATTCTACTATGTTCAGCCACCAATATTACTAAAACTGTGATCATCTTTATTCCTGATTCCCTACCCTGATGATGTTACCAATAAAGAAAGTTATTTTTGTACCAGCGGTATGTTCTTAAAGTCTTTCAAGGATCCGAGGACAGTTACAGAAGGCGCGAGGTGGGAGCGGAGGGGAAGGAACGCCGCGGTTAAAAATGGAAACCCTTGTCACGTATACAGGGAATGTGACGGTGTTCATTTATCCAGGTCACGGTATAAACAAGGGGGTTGATCTAGGCTAAAAGTGTAGCTGAGATAGAGCCAAAGAAAAAATGTATTCATACCCAGAGGCATAGCTAGGGTTTCCAGCGCCCGGGGACAAAGACTATTAATGCGCCCTGTAAGGTCAAAAAAGGGGCGTCGGCATGGTAATGGGTGGGGCCAAATATACATGACCTTAGCAGTGGTGTAAAAGGTCTGGCAGGGAAGTTTGAGCTCTGCCATAGTGTTTCCCCCCAAAATACATGTAATCTGACAGCATTTCACCAAAAATACATGTAATTTGGCAGAGGTTCCTCCAAAATACAGATATTTGACAATGGTTGCCCCAAAATAGACACAATCTGGCAGCAGTGGTTCCCCCAACATACATATAATCTGGCAGCTGTTCCCCAAAATACACTTAATCTGGCAGCAGCGGTTCCCCAAAAATACAGTTAATCTGGCAGCAGTTTCCCCAAAATAGGTGCCCCCAGTACAGGTAACCAGGTCTATAGGTGTCCCCAGTGGTAGTAACCAGGTAAATAAATAAAAAAAAACCACAGGTCACAGCTGGGCGCCCCTAGGGACCCAGCGCCCGGGGGCACTTGTCCTACCCCGCCCACCCCTAGCTACGCCCCTGTTCATACCTGGGGCTTCCTCCAACCCCCTCCAGCCTGATCTCTCCCTCATCATCCTCAGTCACTGCCTGGTTCGTTTGCAACTTGCCCCGTTAAGTTATTGCGTCGGGGCCAGTCTGCGCAGGAGCAGAACGATCCCGGCCACGGGAGCGCGACAGGAGCATGCATGCGGACTGGAGGACTCTCCGGGGCAATTTACTGAGGATCCAGGTGGCGACTGAGGATGACTAGGGAGCGATCAGGCCGGAGGCTGGGAAGCCCCAGGAATGTATACAATTTTTCTTTGGCCCCATCTCAGGTTTCCTTTAAGGCCGGTTTCACACTGTAAACGGGCAGTAGCGATGTGGGTTGCGTTGCGCGCGCTGCATCCCACTACCAGAAACAGGCCTTCAGCAGTGGCGTAGAGGTAGCAACCGCATCGGGGCCCTTGGGCTAGAGGGGCCCACCCCTCAAACACAGTATTAGCTTTTTATTGGTCCTGTGCTGATAATATTCACTTCTATGGTTGATTTGAATAGCAGTGATCATTAACAAACAGTTTCACCCTGTTTGTTAATGCCCTGGGGGGGGGGGGGGGGGGCCCAATGCTAAGCTTGCACTGGGGGCCACAGCTTGTTAGCTATGCCACTCGCCTTCAGGGAACACCGCGTTCGTACACTGTGTTCCCTGTCTGGCCACCAGCCAAGCAGGAAGTGATGCGCGCTTGCTGTCACTTCCTGCTTCGGGTATACGGACGTGCACAGAAGCGTGTTGTTAAAATATGTTTCACTCAACCTCGACATTTTTAAAGTCCCTGCATCGCCATAGACTAACATGACACAAATATGCAAGTTAATGTAGTTTTGTCCTAGCATCAGGGATGCATTGAAAACGTCACTTCTGTCGTGTTGCACCGTACTGTGGCAGTATGAAAGTCTCCATAGAAATACCGTACCGCACCGCCCTGGTGTGAAAGAGCCCTAAGGTGGCCAAACACCATGCAATTTTTTTAATATCTTTTCAATTCAAGAATTGCAATGCATTTTTCTGACTGATTGTAACATTTCAAAAAAAATGGAGTGGGCTTTGGGTGTGAGAACTCCCTCTAGGAAAAGGCACAGGAGACAAAAAGGGAGCCCGATTGTGCAGTATGTAACGACAATATAATAGTAGAAAATGTGTATAAGAACTACTCACAAAGGTGGGTTGCAGGGGGGCAACGACCACAGGAAGCAGGTGGAGACAATAAACCCGACTCCACTCGGGGAGGTCACCGGGGACCTGGATGCAGTCGCTCTCTTTGAAGAAAGATAGGAAGCAGATCTCGATCGTGGTAAGACCACGGATACTCTGCTTCCACCCCTCAGACGGGTGGCGTGTCGGGTATGTCAAACACTAATTGGGTTAAAGAGGCGCCCTGGTGTATGATAAAAAAGTTTAAAACAGTTTAAAAATCGATAAAGAAATGAGGTAGCTTACCTCAATGACGAAAAATCTTTGTGGTACAAAAGATTTTATTAGTGATAGCACTGGCTCGATTGTAAACGTTTTTATCATACACCAGGGCACCTCTTTTACCCAATTAGTATTTCAAAAACTTGGCCAATGTACCACACACATATGTTACATTTTTCACCAATTATGAAAAAAATGATTGAAAATGGAGAAAAATATTGCTTGGGTCAAGTAATTGTCAATCTACCATACACCATTCAAGTTTCAGAAAAATCCAACGCTCTCGATCTTTCTTTACTGAATAAAAATGGGAAATTCGATCAGATTTCTCAAACGAACTTTTTTTTTTTTCAGAACAACTAATCGTTTTTATCGAATTGCTTTAAAATTGGATAATTTTATTGTATGGTGTGTGGCCACTTTAAAGCTATGCAACATTCTCAATAGGTTAGGGGTACAATATGATAAAAAAAAAACACAGTTGGCAATCCCCACTCCTCCCACTGCCTTTTTGAACCGCAGAATCCCAGGAATCTATAGTATGGAAAACAAGAATCACATTGAGGCCCCATTCACACTAGAGCGTTTTGCCGCGATTTTGCAAAACGTTTAAACGCTTTTTAAAAGCGCTAGCGTAATGAAACCCTATGGGCCCGTTCTTACTTGGGCGATTTGCGCTAATCGCTGCAAATCGCCCAAAAACGGGCAAAAACGCCAAACGCAAACGCGTAGCCTGCACCATTTTCAGGCGATTTCCAGGCGATTGCGTTTCAGTGCTATAGAAGCGCAAAACATGATCGCGCCAAAATCACCGCAGTGTTCAGTGATTTTTCCACGTGAAATCGTGGAAAAATCACTCCTGCAAAACGCCGGCAAAAATTGCCAGCGTTTTGAAAATGCAGGTGTAAATAGAGCCTGAGGGCCCATTCACACTGGGGTGCTTTGCAGGTGATCAGCAAAGCGCTGAAAAGGGTTCCAAGTGTGAACCGGTCCGTAGAGAAAAAAATTCCCTTGGGGCAAACTTACCTCGGTAGGGGGAAGACTATGGATCCTAATAAGGCTTCCCTTGTCCTCCTCATCAGAGATGGATAAAGATGTAATGGATGGGGCCCTATGCAAGGCAGGGCCAGATTAACCACCAAGCAACACAGGTACTTGCTTAGGGCTCAGTGAGAATAAGGGGGCCCATTTTTGAGTGGGCTGACTGCTGGGCATTAAAGTCTATAATTGCTCCCACGTCCCCACCAGACCTCCAGATCCGCATGGCCACCCGGCGTCAGCATAGAGAGCAGGACAAGAAGAATCAAGTTTCTTGTTGCTAAACCTCGTGGTGTTCCGGTTCCAGAAGCAACTGAGCGCCAGGCAGCATCAACTTCCTCTCGCACTGACTTCAGTGCTGCCTGATAGAGACAAAGCCGCAGCTTCCAGCGTCTACCCAGGAGCCCGGCATCAGTGAACGGCTTGTGAGTTTATTAAGTAACTTCCTGTGTGCTGATGATGGAGCTGCAGCCATTTACTTCCTATGCACAGTTCTTGATGCTGGGCAGCTGCGGGTCGGTC
Source organism: Hyperolius riggenbachi (assembly GCF_040937935.1). Lineage (NCBI taxonomy): Eukaryota > Metazoa > Chordata > Amphibia > Anura > Hyperoliidae > Hyperolius > Hyperolius riggenbachi. The sequence continues at coordinate 450,244,411 of NC_090649.1, forward strand.
TCTATCAGGCTGCATTGAAGTCAGTGCGAGAGGAAGTTGATGTTGCCTGGCGCTCAGTTGCTCCGTACCGCACCGCTACCGCCAATCTGCAGTCTGAAACCTGCCCTAATGGTTTTATCATCACAGAGTGCCGCAACCAGTGTGTCAAAATAAAGAAAATGTATTGAGTGCAGTAGGGCTGTCATAACAAGTCAAAAAATAGTCTATAAAGTATTACTGAAAAAAAAAAATTTACACCAGAAGCTCTTTCAGATCTTGGCTGGGTCTTCGTTCTAATTTACAGAAAATTCAGATAAATAGATCAGCAGGGAGCTGTCGCTCGTTCGGCCAGACTGCGCTGTTTGCTGAAATAAGCAGGTTTATGCGAAGGAACGCTCTGGCCCTGAAGCAAGGCTGGTACCTGTCACACCGCGCTCCAAGCCGCTGCGCCAAGCAGTAATCACACTCCTCGTCACCTCCCCAGACTACCACTGTAAACAGAAAATATGTCTTACGCCTCAAATGGCAACATTTAACAAAAACACTCATTGTACTATTCACTGTGCGAAGACGACTTATGCCTGGTACACACATACAATTTTCATTGGCCAATAATATATTTCACTAGACACCTTTAAGATGGACATTAACGATCCAATTTCTAGCGAAAAATCGTTTGAGCGATCAGAAATTCTGATCGGAAGTGAAATTGTTCACTACACCATCAACGAACCAATCTTTGCTTCCTATCAATCACAACCAACAAGAAAATCCAAATTTTGGTTAGACAAAAATCTAATTGGATGACTGATTTTATAATCGTATGTAATTGATTGTGCCCATCAACGGAGATAATTTACAACCAATCCGATCAGAATTTCTGATCGCTCAAACGATTTTTTGCTAGAAATTGGATCATTAGTGGCCACCTTAAGATTTTTCAGCATGTCCAAACAATACATGTGATCAATATCAGCACGAAATTGGTCACATCGCTGATTAGGCATGTTTTTGGCGGCACCAATTTTCATCTGATTTTGATAATAATTATCAAATCGGATGGTCGATCAGCTGCCAAATTTAAAGATGTTTGGCCTCCTCAGAGGCGTAGCTATGGGGGGAACAAGATGGAGGCGCAACATCAGAGGGAGGTGCTAGATCAGACTGCAATGTCCTTTAACCAGCCTGGCGGTTTGATTTTTTGCGGCGCTCTGGCGCGAGTGTTTTTTTTAACCTACCTTTTTTTATATCATGTAGCTAGCCTAGCGCTAGCTACATGATTCCCCCCTCCCTGTGGCATCCCACTCACCCCTCCGATCGCCGGCGGCGATCATACCCAACAGGAAATCCCGCTCTGAATGGGATTTCCTGTTAGGGCTTCCCTTATCACCATGGCGACGATCGGAATGACGTCATTGACGTCATGACGTCAGGGGGAGTCCTGATCCACCCCATAGTGCAGCCTGGCGGTGATTGGCCAGGCTGCGCTGAGGGTCGGGGGGGGGCCCTCTTTCGCGGCGCATAGCGGAGGATCGGCGACGATCGAATTAAACTTGCTAGCTGCGTGTTTTAAATTTTTTTTTAAAAAAAAGACCAACCAGGGGCTGAGATATTCACCGCGGCAGTAATGGACGAGCTGAGCTCAACCGTAACGCTAAGGTGGTTAATACCTCCCAGTCTTCACAGCATGTACCTGTGAAGGAAGCATCGAAGGTCAGATCTTCTCTCCTGCTCCCTCCTCCTGCTTGCCGCCCACTCTCTACCTTCATCTAGCCCTCCTCTCCTCATTAGGCCTACCACACCCGCATTCTTGCATGGCCACTCCCCTTTTTGACGCAAGGGTCCCCATGAGGGGCTGCAACTTAAGTCTCTGAAAAAGATACAACCAGGCTAGATGAGAGTGATTAAACTGTTAAAAGGGCACTATGGCAAAACATTGTAAAATTTAAAATATGTGCAAACATCGACAAATAAGAAGGACGTTTTTTCCAGAGTACAATGAACCATAAATGACTTTTCTTTTATGTTGACGTCACTTGTACTGGTTGAACTCGATGGACGTATGTCCTTTTTCAACCAAAATAACTATGTAACTTACAGGGCCGTTTCTTGCCCCGTTCAGCCGGTTCTGCTGAACGGGGCGCCGATGAGTGACAGATTGGGGGGCGCCAGGCCGTCCCTGTGGCCGCCGCCACTGCTCCCCCTCCCTCCCTCCTGGCGCCTCACTCAGACCTCGATCAGGCGGCGACCAATCGTGCGGGCGCTAGGACCCAGCGCCCGCACTATGCGGAAGTGACATCACTTCCGCATATAGAGCGGTTGCGTCCGGCGCCCGCCGGTACTGGTCGGGTCGCCGCTGATCCTGAGGTCTGCAAGGTAAGGGGGGAGCGGGAGCGGCGGCTGGGGGCTCCCTGTCACTTACTGCTCAAACGGGCTCCCTGTCACTCACTTCCTAAAGGTACTCCCTGTCACTCACTTCCTAAAGGGGCTCCCTGTCACTCACTTCCTAAAGGGGCTCCCTGTCACTCACTTCCTAAAGGTACTCCCTGTCACTCACTTCCTAAAGGGGCTCCCTGTCACTCACTTCCTAAAGGGGCTCCCTGTCACTCACTTCCTAAAGGGGCTCCCTGTCACTCACTTCCTAAAGGTACTCCCTGTCACTCACTTCCTAAAGGGGCTCCCTGTCACTCACTTCCTAAAGGTACTCCCTGTCACTCACTTCCTAAAGGGGCTCCCTGTCACTCACTTCCTAAAGGGGCTCCCTGTCACTCACTTCCTAAAGGTGCTCCCTGTCACTCACTTCCTAAAGGGGCTCCCTGTCACTCACTTCCTAAAGGGGCTCCCTGTCACTCACTCACTTCCTAAAGGGGCTCCCTGTCACTCACTCACTTCCTAAAGGGGCTCCCTGTCACTCACTCACTTCCTAAAGGGGCTCCCTGTCACTCACTCACTTCCTAAAGGGGCTCCCTGTCACTCACTCACTTCCTAAAGGGGCTCCCTGTCACTCACTCACTTCCTAAAGGGGCTCCCTGTCACTCACTCACTTCCTAAAGGGGCTCCCTGTCACTCACTCACTTCCTAAAGGGGCTCCCTGTCACTCACTCACTTCCTAAAGGGGCTCCCTGTCACTCACTCACTTCCTAAAGGGGCTCCCTGTCACTCACTGCCTAAAGGGGCTCCCTGTCACTCACTGCCTAAAGGGGCTCCCTGTCACTCACTGCCTAAAGGGGCTCCCTGTCACTCACTGCCTAAAGGGGCTCCCTGTCACTCACTGCCTAAAGGGGCTCCCTGTCACTCACTGCCTAAAGGGGCTCCCTGTCACTCACTGCCTAATGGGGGTCCAGGCTGGCTACATGTACTGGGGAAACTGGCTGTTTGTCATTATGTGCATTTACTGGTGAAAAGCTGTCTCTTATTATGTGCATTTACTGGTGAAAAGCAGTCTCTTATTATGTGCATTTACTGGTAAAAAGCAGTCTCTTATTATGTGCATTTACTGGTGAAAAGCTGTCTCTTATGTGCATTTACTGGTGAAAAGCGGTCTCTTATGTGCATTTACTGGTGAAAAGCGGTCTCTTATGTGCATTTACTGGTGAAAAGCGGTCTCTTATGTGCATTTACTGGTGAAAAGCGGTCTCTTATGTGCATTTACTGGTGAAAAGCGGTCTCTTATGTGCATTTACTGGTGAAAAGCGGTCTCTTATGTGCATTTACTGGTGAAAAGCGGTCTCTTATTATGTGCATTTACTGGTGAAACGCTGTCTCTTATGTGCATTTAGTGGGGAAATTTTGTCAGTAAAAATAATCTTTTGTCAGTAAATTTTTAGGTATTTGTCAGTAAAAAATAACGTGAAAGGTTGGCAACACTGGCAGGCTGCGCGGCGCAACGGGAAAGATACAGGCAGCCCACCTCACGCTTGGGCTTGGCGGGGGGAGGAGCCGACGACAGCGAGCGAGAGTACGGTGGCCGCAGGCAGCCATAAATACGCAGTGTGTGACTGCGTCGCACTCGCAGAGCCTCTCAACCTGAGTCAGTCCAGAGACTAGCAGACTGCCAGGCAGTCAAAGCCAGCCAGGAGCAAGCCCATGGAAGAGGGGTAGGAATGGGGTACCACATGCATGCGTAAAGAGGTGGAAGGTGTGGGTGTGATTAGGCAGGACATGGGTGTGGTTATGTGGTTGGGCGCGGTTAATTTAACCACTCCCATAGGCGCCAGAGAAAATCTTGCTGCCAGGTGCCAGGCACCCCAGGCTCACCCCTGTGTGCAGCAGCAGTGTGCGGCGGAGCCCAGCCCCAGAAGGATGAGTCTTTTTGGCCAGTTGGACTCGGGCTCCTCGCTGCCACTGCTGCTAGTGGGTGCCTTGGCCCTTGCTGCCGCTGCCCGCTAGCACCTCCATGGTCCCCTGCCCGGACCCCCACCGTTCCTGGCCCGGCGCCTTCTTCCAGTTCCACCTGCCATGAGATGGACCTCATGGTAAGTAGGCAGTAAGGCAGGCAGTCTATGTACAGCACTGCCTCTCTCTTTCTGATGTGGCTGCTGGGGGAGGGGGGCGCTCTTTTTGCCCTGGGCTGGTGGTCAGAACCCACCATGGTGATGGTCTAACAGTGTGACTCCCTGGCTGGGGGTAGGGGGGCACTCTTTTTGCTCTGGGCTGGTGGTCAGAGTCTGACCACCAACCAGCCCAGGGCAAAAAGAGTACCCCCCCCTTCCCCAGCCAGGGAGTCACAGTCAGACCATGGTGGGCTCTGACCACCAGCCCAGGGCAAAAAGAGCACCCCCCCTACCACCCACAGCCAGGGAGTCAAAGTCAGACCATGGTGGTCTGACGGTCAAACCACCATGGTCTGACTGTGACTCCCTGGCTAGGGGGGGAGAGGGTCACACTTTTTTTCCCTGGACAGGTGGTCAGACCACCATACTGTGACTCCCTGGCTAGGGGGCGGAGGGGGTCACTCTTTTTTTCCCTGGGCAGGTGGTCAGACGCAGAGTAAAAAAATTAAAAATAAAATAAAAATGGTGAGTTGGTTTCAAGAAGCCTTTTGACATGATTTCACTTAGCAGCTTTGATTGGGGGGGGGGGGGGCAATTTTTTGACTCTCGAACTGGGTGAAATTTAGCCTAGAAACTGCCCTGGTAACTTACAGTAGGTAGTAGAAATCTGACAGAAGTGACAGGTTTTGGGCTAGTCCATCTATTCATAGGAGATTCTCAGCGAGGCTTTTATTCATTATGAAGATATTCCCTAAAAAGGATTTAAACAATAATGCTGGTCAGCTTCCCTGCTCGTTTTGCAGTTTTTTGGCAGTTGGACAGAGCAACTGCCATTAACTAAGTGCTTTTGAAAATAAATAAATCCCTAAAAATCCCCCTATGAAGAGATGGACTAGTCCAAAACCTGTAGCTTCTGTCAGATTTCTACTACCTACTGTAAGTGACAGAACATTTTAAATGTTAACATTTTTTGCCATAGTGCCCCTTTAATTAATGAGTCAAGGGGAGGGCATCAAGCATGCTGACTATGATGTCATCTGAAGGAGTTTTGGGAACAGGCACGCAGGCCTCATCAGCCTTTTGGAGTTTGCATTATGGTCATCATTTATTTCTCCCAGTGCTGGCTTTTTAACTCTGATTGGAGGAGCAGATTTCCATAAAACTTGGGGACCTCTCCGGCACTTCAGAAATGAAAAGTATTTTTATTGAGTTTTCGGCGCAGTCCGGTGGGACAGGAAAGCCACCGGTGACTAATGACTGCGCAGCGTCTGCAGAGAGCAGCTCTCACTGCGTCTCTCTCTATCTCTCCCCGGTCGCCCTAATTACCTGAACGGCGGATGCTGCATGCTTAATTACTGCAGACTGGGAGCGCAGAATTCCCATTGTGCCAGACCTGCGAGGGGCCCGCCGGTGCTGTGTGCGCATATTCCCAGCAGCAATAACAAATTATTGACTTTGCAGTTGTAATTGTTAAACATATGAAGATCTATCAGAGGCCTCGTGGGGATGAGCGCAACGATCGCTGTGACTTTCAGAGCTGAATTTACAGCCCAGCTCCCTAATCCTGTGCAGCGCTCTGCCGCAGTCCTGGTTTCTCTCTCTCTGATGTAAAAGGATGCCAGAGCAGAATGAAGGAGGAAAAAACGGGGGGAGCAGGCATGTACTGGCAGCTGACCTGATACCCTCTGCTCCCCCAGTTCTCCTCTCTTCCCCTCCGATCCTACCTAAATGCTCCCCGGCAGCCTCTTCCGGTCGGGCATTAGTATGCAGGCAGGGAGCGCATGCACATGATGTCACGACTACGTCATGTGCAGAGCGTGCCCAGCAGCGGGTGCGCGCTGTAGGACACGCACAGCAGGGCCAACGCCTGCGCACTAATGCCTGACAACTGCAACCCGGAAGAGGTTTTATTTAGGTAGGATCGAGGGGCAGACAGGAGAACGGGGGAGCGGTGGGCATCAGGGAAGCTGCCAGTACATGCCTGCTCACCCCTTTTTTCGTCCTTCGTTTTGCTCTGGTATCTACAAATTACTTTTTTGAAAGTAGCCAGAAACCCCTACATCAGTTGATGCCCGCACCATAGACCTCTAGAGCAGCCAGCTGTGATCTGACCATGCCCTGTCCAGGGGACTTTGTTTAATATTAAAGGTGGCCATGCATCAGGTGACTTGGCGGCCGATCGACCATCCGATAAGATTATTATAATTGGATTGGATGAAAATCAGTGCTGCCAAGAGCATGCCCGATCCACGTTGTAATGTATCGATCAGACATGCTGCAAGATGTAGGGCCAACATGCTCGAACGAGTGTGCGGCTGTAACTAAGTGCTATATTGGGATGAGCGACGAACGCAATGGAACTCCCGGTGCTGCTCCCCCTATGTGTAATGCGCCCCCCAGTGCCCTGTGCAGTATACTGTGTTCATGCGTTTCCTCCTGGCCAGTCTGTATGTCCAATCCATAGGTAAACGCAGGGGGGATTACAGCTGCCCAGAATCCCCCTCAGACCATGGTTGGTGCAGTGTCTGGGGACAGGCACAAGTTGAGACACCAGAATATCTGCAGGCATCCTGCAGCTCACAGCACCGCCCCTTTCTTTCCCTGTTACAGTTGACTTTGGATGGGGCAGCAGCGTGTGTACAGAGCATGGAGTAGCAGCATGTGTACAGAGCATGGAGCAGCAGCATATGTACAGAGCATGGAGCAGCAGCATATGTACAGAGCATGGAGCAGCAGTGGGTGTACAGAGCACGGAGCAGCAGTATGTGTACAGAGCACGGAGCAGCAGTATGTGTACAGAGCATGGAGCAGCAGCATATGTACAGAGCATGGAGCAGCAGCATATGTACAGAGCATGGAGCAGCAGCGTATGTACAGAGCATGGAGCAGTAGTGTGTGTACACAGCATGGAGCAGCAGCGTGTGTACACAGCATGGAGCAGCAGTATGTGTACAGAGCATGAAGCAGCAGTGTGTGTACACAGCATGGAGCAGCAGTATGTGTACAGAGCATGGAGCAGCAGTGTGTGTACAGAGCATGGAGCAGCAGCGTGTGTACAGAGCATGGAGCAGCAGTGTGTGTACAGAGCATGAAGCAGCAGCGTATGTACAGAGCATGGAGCAGCAGTGTGTGTACACAGCATGGAGCAGCAGCGTGTGTACACAGCATGGAGCAGCAGCATGTGTACAGAGCATGGAGCAGCAGTGTGTGTACAGAGCATGGAGCAGCAGTGTGTGTACAGAGCATGGAGCAGCAGTATGTGTACAGAGCATGGAGCAGCAGTGTATGTACAGAGCATGGAGCAGCAGTGTATGTACAGAGCATGGAGCAGCAGCGTATGTACAGAGCATGGAGCAGTAGTGTGTGTACACAGCATGGAGCAGCAGCGTGTGTACACAGCATGGAGCAGCAGTATGTGTACAGAGCATGGAGCAGCAGTGTGTGTACAGAGCATGGAGCAGCAGTGTGTGTACACAGCATGGAGCAGCAGCGTGTGTACACAGCATGGAGCAGCAGCATGTGTACAGAGCATGGAGCAGCAGTGTGTGTACAGAGCATGGAGCAGCAGTGTGTGTACAGAGCATGGAGCAGCAGTATGTGTACAGAGCATGGAGCAGCAGTGTATGTACAGAGCATGGAGCAGCAGTGTATGTACAGAGCATGGAGCAGTAGAGTATGTACAGAGCATGAAGCAGCAGCGTATGTACAGAGCATGGAGCAGCAGTGTGTGTACACAGCATGGAGCAGCAGCGTGTACACAGCATGGAGCAGCAGCATGTGTACAGAGCATGGAGCAGCAGTGTGTGTACAGAGCATGGAGCAGCAGTGTGTGTACAGAGCATGGAGCAGCAGTATGTGTACAGAGCATGGAGCAGCAGTGTATGTACAGAGCATGGAGCAGCAGTGTATGTACAGAGCATGGAGCAGTAGTGTATGTACAGAGCATGGAGCAGCAGTGTATGTACAGAGCATGGAGCAGTAGTGTATGTACAGAGCATGGAGCAGCAGTGTATGTACAGAGCATGGGGCAGCTCTGGGGAACCTAACAGAGTCAGGTATGAGCACAGCTCTGTTCCCCTGCTGTGTGAATTCTTCACTTTACCCTTCATTACCAGAGTCGTCTGTCCTCATTAGTATCTGTATCCAAACTGCTTCTGATCGATCCCGTTGTCGGTCGGACGGATGGGAAATTGCGTTATTTGTACCCAGCAAGATGTCCTACCATATTATTATACTGTGTTGTGTGTGGCTGAGGGAGACCTTTCAGGAATCCCCCCTTTAAAAACCTGGGTTTGCCCCTGCAATCCCAGCATTGCGGCGCATCACTTGTATTCATGAGATTGAATCGTCTTTGGGCCCAGGTAGATTGGGAGGTGTGAAGCGGTCTAGCCAGTAGGAGGTGTGTTACACCCCCCACCTCCTCCTTTCCCCAGCACTGCTTGGTAAATCTGTGGGCACAGTTTATTAGTAATAACCACTATTCAAGGCATGCATAGTGGTAATTACTATTACCAATAAATCCCCTATAAAGCATCAGTGAAACAGCTGAAGTAGGGTCTTAAATGGGCCTTTTGAAGCAGTGTTCCATTCATGGTAACATCCTACACAATCCTCACTCTACACCACAATAAGGCAACTGTACTAATCACTTCATCACTGTGCTTTTATGGCTTTAGTTAGGATCCTTCTAACTCTTGGAACTTTGGCAGTCAATACCTGAATTGATCTGTTCATCCCAGTCCATCATGATCAGCTTTTCATAGACACAGCTCCAAACATCACATGACATGAAAGGTCGGAAACAGTAAATTCGGGCGCCTGAGGCTAGTGGACAAATCGGGCGCCGCCATTCACTCCTATAATAAATATCGTTTAATGGGCGCCCGATAGGAAAAAAGGGCGCCGGAGAAAAATAACGTTTTAAAAGCGGCGCCCGGAGACTTAATGTTTTATTACTGTTTCTCATGATTACACATTATTTAATGATTTATACATTTTTAAATTTTATTTTTAAACGAAAAACAGTACAATATTTTTTTTAAACATTATTTTTAAACGAAAAACAGTACATTTTTTTTTAAACATTATTTTTAAACGAAAAAACCAACAGGGGGGTCTTAGGTTTAGGCACCAACAGGGGGGTCTTAGGTTTAGGCACCAACAGGGGGGTCTTAGGTTTAGGCACCAACAGGGGGGTCTTAGGTTTAGGCACTAACAGGGGGGTCTTAGGTTTAGGCACCAACAGGGGGGTCTTAGGTTTAGGCACTAACAGGGGGGTCTAGGGGTTAGGGGTAGGTACAGGGAGGGTTACTTAGGCACCAACAGGGGGGGTCTTAGGTTTAGGCATCAACAGGGGGGTCTAGGGGTTAGGGGTAGGTACAGGGAGGGTTACTTAGTAATTTTTTTTTTTAAACGTTATTATACGTTTCACTATTTAAACGAAAGATTAACGTTTTTACAATTGCCGATTTAATGCACATTATTTAATGATTTATAACTTTATAAAACATTAATTTTAAACGAAATACAGTACAATACATTTTTAAACGTTATCCATGCTTATCGTTAAAAACCCGGCGCCCTTTTTTCCCAGCGCCCCTTTTTAACGTACGCTGAAAGGTCTCTCTTTCTGACAGCTCGGCTTTGAAACGGCCTCTCTTTTTCAAGTTCTAGAAAGTCAGGAAACACGTTTTTCTATTGGTTTCACCTCAGTGAAGATTGACCAGAGCTTACTGGTTATGATCAATGCGTTTCTTCTCACTCTTGTTCTCTGCACCACTGTTTCATCTGCCGCGGGAGGACTCAAGGCAGACAGGTGAGCAGCCCAATGTCCCTTCAAACACGTGTTGTGTTCCTCCTCTCCTTATTTCAGAGAGGCGGCTGATGAGCAACAGTTTTCATTATCAATAATCTATTAGCCGACATGCACAATGCAACCCCTGTAAATAATCTTGGGTCTTTGTACAGTCTCGGCACGTAGGTGAATTTATTCCAGAGCCGGATGACTCAATCGGTGACTGGCAAAAATCTATTAGGCGTAAAAGGAAACAATAAAATCGACAGGGGTCCATTCAATACGGTCAATGTGTGCAGCGTCATACGGAGATAGCGAAGGTGTTGATAATTAGCGAGCGCTCGTGCTTCCTCTGTAGAAAGGGATTGATATGCTGAGAGGTCGGATCAAGTTCATCCTTTTATGTTCCGCTACGAAAGAGACCTAAAAGATTTTTTTTTCTAATGACGTGTCTGTAGAAAGTCATAAAACTAAACAATTTCTTCTTAGTGGAAATGCAAGTTAATATTATGGGATGTGCTGGGGTGTTAAAAGTACTTAGCACACACTCCTGAATTAAACGGACACACAGTTATTAATCTTGTTTGGAGGTGGAGACTAAATTTCAAACATAAATTTAATTAACACAATATAAAAGTCTAAGCTGTGCTGAACTGTGAAGTGAATGGACAGTGGGTTGGAGGGTAAGTCTGAGTCAATAGTCCCAATCGCGCAGGTCAAGGGTTCTTCTCCAAATCACACTGCCATGTAAACAATACACACCACCCTACTTAATAAAAACCAAAACCTACCATGTTTCACCGCCTCAATGAGGGCTTTGTCATGGGTACAAAAGTGCTCAGTGCTAGAGTGCATAGTGCTTAACCACTTCAGGACCATAGGCTTACACCCCTCTAGTGACCAAGCTATTTATTACAATTATGTGCTCTGCAGCTTTAAAAGCTCGCTGCAGAGCCATATATCTGAGCACACAAATGAATCCTCACCCTTTTCTGCCCACCAACAGAGCTTTCTGTTGGTAGGCTCTGATCGCTGCTGGGGTGTTTATTTTTATTTTTTCATTTGTAGTTGTTTAATAAATTTGACAATTTTTTAATTTATTTTTCTTAAGACTCTCCCTCCTCCCGCCAGCTAATCCCAGCGATCAGCTCTCATAGGCATCAGCCTATGAGAGCCGATTGCTCTGTGAGCCTCTCCAGGGGTCAGCCGAGTGACACGGCTGTCCCCAGTACAGCGCTGCCATAGATCGCAGCGCTGTACAGTGTAGATAGGTGGCGGTTTTGCCGTCTAAAAGTCTCCTTGTGGCGATTGCCGCTGGGAGACTGATGACGGAGTGGAGCTCCGGTCTCCTGCAAAACTCTGCCCCAGGACTTGACGCCTTTTGGCGTTATGTGGTCCTGGGTCTGCCACCCTCCTGACACCGATCAGCGTTAGGTAGTCGGGAGGGGGTTAAGTGAAATATCTACATAACAATAAACATTGACATAATATCACATAATATTAGCCTGGTGGATAAATCAGCAGCCAACTGAGTTAAGTGACACATTAAAAGCACACCTGGGCCCAGACCGAAATCATTGCAATTTATAATCGCTCTCTGCTGCTCGGAAGAACTTCTGGGTGGCTATGGAGAAAAGGGGACCGGATACGGGGAATCAGGCATGGGTGGGGGGGACTCCAAGGTACAACAAGCAGTGGCAGCACACTAAGGAGGACCACCATGGGCTTCCATCAATTTTTTTTTTCCCCTCGTTCAGGGGTACTTTAAACTGATAGCATAGTAAATATGTCTGGCACTGTGAAAAGGCCCCAAAGGCCTAGGAAATAAAAGGGGGAAGGGCTAAACAGGAAAGACAAGGATATAAATTGAAAAAGGGGTTCTGCTGACTAAGAGAGCTGGGCATGAAAGAGAGGTGCTGTTGTACATTGATAGTACACATGGAGCTCGATTCACTAACCGGCCCTAAGCCGTTTAGTGTGCCTTATCACTTAGGCCCGGTTCACATTAGCGTTCGCTATCAGGATTTTCCGGATCGGATCCGGAACGCATACTGTACAAACGGAACGTACGTTCCGCATAGCAATGTAATGTCTATGCGGACGTTCACACGCGTCCGTTCCGTACGTACCGGAGCCGGATCGGATCCAGACTCCGGACTCTTTTCCAACATGCGCTATTTTTTGGGTCCGGATCTCCGGCCCACGCATCCTGACCGGAGCCTGATCGGAGCCTGACAGCACCATCAGGCACACAGAAACCAATGGGGAACGGAAGGCACAGAACACACGGCCTACAAAAACCTGACATTCTACCCCACTTCCTATGCGTATCCAAGCGGCCATTTCGGATGGGGACACATGGGCCAAGCATGTCTGGAGTGGAGCAGCAGTGACAGACGTGCTGGAGCTGTTTTGGCAGAATGTCGGAGGTGGAGGTGAGGCCTACAGCGGAGGAACCTAATTCTACAGGTGCACCAGGTGCACCTTCTGCTGACCCCAACATTTTTTTATTTAATTTCGCTATTTTTTGCCCACGGATCCTGATGGCAGCCTGATGGCAGCCTGATGCAAACGGACCGGATCCTGATCGGAACCGTACGGGATCCGGTCCGTTTGCAAGGCAAAACGCAAGTGTGAATGGGGCCTTAGTGGGCACAAACTACAGCGCTAACCTTATCTGAGGTTAGTGTGCCTTATCTGAGGTTAGTGAGCCTTATCTGCAGTTTGTGATGTAGCTTTGTCCATCTTTTAGTGTGCACAAAGCTATTTAGTGTGCACGAAGCTACTTAAGGCACACTAACCTCAGATAAGGCACACTAACCGGCTTAGCGCCGGAAAAATCTTTTTTACTGTGGCGCTAACACTTAGTGCCGGTTAGTGAATCAAGCCCATGGAATTGGGAGGCTGTACATGCTGGAGGCGGGGAGAGGGGGAGGAGAAACACTGCTGCACATGGAGGAGCAGTAACAAAAAAGTTGGCCTAGGGCCACTAAAAGTATAAATCTGGCCTTGAATGTGAATCGTGTATAAAAGAGCTTTACTTCAGAGGCTCAAATGCTTTAAAGAGGAACTGTAACGACAAAACGGCCCCTGGGGGGTACTCACCTCGGGTGGGGGAAGCCTCAGGATCCTAATGAGGCTTCCCACGCCGTCCTGCGTCCCTCGGGGGTCTCGCTGTAGCCCTCCGTACAGCCGTGACGCAATATTTACCTTCCTGGCTCCTGCGCAGGCGCTCTGATGCCTCTCGGCGCCGAAGTAGGCGGAAATACCCGATCGCCGTCGGGTCTGCTCTACTGTGCAGGCGCAAGTTTCCGGCGCCTGCGCAGTAGAGCGGACCCGACGGAGATCGGGTATTTCCGTCTATTTCCGTGCCGAAAGTCGCCACAGCGCCCCCGCTGGAGCCAGCAAAGGTAAATATTGAACTGACAGTCGGCACAGTCGCCGGCTGTTCGGAGGGCTGCGGCGAGACCCCCGTGGGACAGAGGACGGTGTGGGAAGCCTCATTAGGATCCGGAGGCTTCCCCCACCCGAGGTGAGTACCCCCCAGGGGAGGTTTTTGTTGTTACAGAGTCTCTTTAAAATGAAGTAACATAGAATAGTTTACATATACGCTTCTGTAGTGAGGCTTTTGGGTGGAGTGGGAGCAGCAATCAGTCCAACAACCGTTTCACTTACTAAGCATCTTCAGAGGCTTCTTGGTCTAGAAATGAAATAGCATTAGGGACCTCCCCTCTCTGTTGCTCACATCACCGGCACCTCCACTGCTCAGCGACTTTCGGAAATGCGCATCATACCGATGATTCCCACACCTCCTGAAAGTTCGCTGCTACCCATCGTGAGTGTACTTCTGCAATAACGGCTTACCACGCAAACCCAAAGTGGCTGCTAGATGGTATAAACCCACTAAGGGTTTGTTCACACCTAGAGCGTTTTCGTTTTTTTTTAAGTGCCGGCAATCTGCAATCTCGTCACAAGATATTTGGTATATTGCCACCACTTCTTCAGAGAGGAAGACTCTTTGTTTAACTAATTCCTGTAAGCAGTGACTGTATAGTGTGCTGATTAAGGGCTCTGCCTCTGACACAGGAGACCAAGGTTTGGTTCTTGGCTCTTTCTGTTAAGTAAGCCAGAACCTATTCAGTAAGGAGTCCTTGGGCTAGACACTGTAACACTGCTACAGCCGAATGAGTGTGCCATAGTGGCTGCAACTGGCGCTTTGAGTCCACCAGGAGAAAAGCACAATATACATGTTATTTATCTTGTCTTGTAAGAAAAAAGACAACCTATCTAGAAATACTAATAACACAATCTGGTAAAGTCTTTTACTGGGATTATTCAGAACAAGGAAAGACCGAAATGGATTACCTTATATAATGTGCTAAAAAGCTACCCCCTTGGTTTATATGAAAGTCAATGAAACAGAGCGGATGGTGGAGCAGGTTTTGTTACTGGCAGAGGAGCGTAAGGATCTTGCACTAGTGATCCTGCTCTTGCCAGCTGCCTCCCTGCTATGTCCATGCAACATGCTGTGCAGAGTGCTGTGTCCCCTGACTTGTGAAGCGGAGTGTACAAGCAACGTGTCAGTGGTGCAATGATCGGGGATTCTTCCTGTGAGGCATTGTGTCTCATATGTATGACACCATCTAGTGGCATTTTGAGACACAGCTGTATCATCTTGAGGTTATCTAGCTATGGGGAGGGGGCTGACTTGGGCTGGGGGCACATCTGGCTACCGTGAAGGGGGCTATACTGGAGAGGTGGCTTATACATGAGTCAACCACTTTATCCTGGTTTATGAGTGAAAAGGGGGTACCTCGGCTTATATGCGGGTCAGCATATATGCGAGTATACACGGTAACCATTTATTCCATAATGAAATCATGCACACAAAAAAATGATTATAAAAATATTGTCAAAATGACAATGAAACATAGATTGAATAACAAATTAAAAGGGAAAAATCTGAAAATAACTGGTGCTGAGACAGTCTATGAGATTGGTGTTCTGGAATGTCCAACAAACTTTGTAAAGTCTAGCAATCTTTGTAAATCCTAGCAATCTTTGTGAAATAATTCAGTAATATTACAAGCAGCAAGGGTTGCACATAATACAACTTAGGGCTGGTTCAGACGGGCGTTTTTGTGGCGTTTAACGCAGCGTTTCAGACGCAGCGTTTTTTGGGATCTACTGCCATCCCATGCAAGTGAATGGGAGCGTTTAGAGCTGGCTTTTGCAGGCTTTCATGAAAGCCTGGCAGTAGATCCCAGCGTTGCGTCTAATCTGAAAAGCAACATGCTGCTTTCAGAGGCGGTAAACGCGAGGAAACAATAGCAGAGACCAGAACTGCTAGCCTTGAACGCTTTTCAAAAGCCTTCAAAAGCTAGCTTTTAAACGCTGGCGTTTAAACGCTGGCGTTTGAACGCAATGCCAAGCAAAAGCTCAGCAGACGCCCGTGTGAACCAGCCCTTACGAGTAGCACTTACTGGCTGCAGGAGAGGGGCGTTACCTTACCAATGCCGCCGCCCTATAGCCGATGCACTCTACTCACGTCCCACATCACTCCCATGCTTCCTACTGCAACTCGGAAGGAGAAAGCATGGGAGTGACGTGGAACGCGAGTGGAGTGCATCGGGTCATGGGTCTCCGACTGACGTATGACGCATGCTCCCGCCCACTTTCCACTATAGCCAGATACAGAATACCGCAGGGGCCAAAAAACAGATTTACTATAACCAAAGTTGTATTACTGTATATCCAGGTCTACTATACTACGCATAACTCCCATACACTTAGAACTGTGATTGGCCGAGACCTGGACATTTAGTTTACTATACCGGAATGTTAACTATATCAGAGTTTACTGTAACAAGATTATACTGTATTCTTTCAGCTAAGTTCGCTGCATCTCCAAACTCCTCCAGCAGCCACAAATGCAACCACACGGCCGTGGAGTTCTGCAAACCACCAAAGTCCTTTCTGGGGACTAGAAAGATGTCATCAATCATTTTATTCAGCACTTACTGGAAACGCTGATGAACATCAGGAAAGCAATGCAGGAAATGCATCCCGAGAGAGGAATAAACAAACACAAAGAACAACCTTCAACGCCTCCTAATTCACTTACAATGAGATATTAAAGAGGAACTTCTTTAGGGAAAATTACATAATAAATAAAATTGCTTATTTTTTACAATATTAATTTATAGATTATTTAGTGTTTTCCCATTGTAGAATCTCTCCTCTCCCTGATTTACATTCTGTAATGTATGGCTGGGTGCACACAAAGAAACGCTAGCGTTGCGTAAAACGCTGCATTTTTGCCGCTAATGGAAGTCCATGGGCTGCTGGAAAAACCGCATATAAAAAATGCATATGCGTTTTGGATGCGTGCATTTTTGAAAACACAGGTTTTGTTACATAATATTCATAGACGCATCAAAAACGCACATAATGAAAGTCAATGGGAATGCAACGGTATGCGGTTTTCAGGCGCTTTCTATGAGTTTTATGTATGCGTTTTTTTCCACCCAATTTTTTTATGTATTTACGTTTCCTGTTGTCTTCCTAGTGATTTGCATAAATGTAAATAAGAAAATGCATGAAAAAGGCATACAAAATGCATATGCGTTTTGTATATGCGAACCGCAAACACATTAAAATGCACTCAAAATGCTTGAAAAACGCATCTGAGGTAAAAAACAAAAACGCACCAACAACACACATATTAACATAAAACGTAACATAAAATGCATCATTTCACGTTACGTTATGTGTGCACCCAGCCTATCACAGGTGTCGCGCCGTCTTTAGTTCTGCCTGGTGATCTCTGTTAGTTACTGAGAGTTCTATGCACAGAGGGAGATACTGCTAGTTGCTTGGCAATTGGAAATAGCTGTTATTTCCCACAATGCAACGAGGTTCACAGACAGCAAACTACAACCTAGGTCCTGACATCTACCTTCCTCCCCCCAAATCTCTTCGTCTGACTCCAAATAGAAGCCGCTCACTGTGTCAGTAACTGACTTTCCTGGGGACCATAAAGCAGAACCCTACTCACAATTCCCTCTTTCTAATCCAAATCCCTATTTTAATAGTCAGTCAGGTAGTAATATTGTTCAAAGTATATTCAGCTTCCCTCCTAAAAACTGCTAATAGAGGAAAAACAATAAAACCAGATCAATGCCAGTTGCATGGTATCCTGCTAATCTTTCATGAATCAGTAGTGTCTGAATCACACAAGTGTACCCGAAGAGGTGCGGGGGGGGGGGGAGGGGGGAGGAGTCAGGGCAGATGGGACACAGAGGCAAGGTCCTTGCTCTATGCCATACCTCTGTTTCCCAACAATGTTGCTCTCTGCCCCCCGTGCGCTGTCACCCCCAGAAAACGCTGACAAGGGACGTCCCTTGCAGGAGAGGCACTCCTGCAAAAGCGCACACTCTGGCATCAGGAACGTCACTTCCCTCATCTCAATGGCTCAGCTCTGCATCTCCTCCACCCATTCCCCCACCTCCCTGCACTTCCTCCCTCACTCCCCCATATAGCTGCCTTGGTGTCTAGTGGTTCCCCCTCCCTACCTTCCCCATATACGGTAGCTTTCCTGTTGTCTAGTGCTTCCCTCCTCCCTCCCTCATATAGCTTCCTTGGTGCCTAATGATTTCACCCTCCCTCGAGGGCCACAAAAAGGGGGCTTGCCACGGGACATGGGATCATACTTTCAAATGTGGAACAGTCCCGGCTAAATCAGGACAGTTGGGAGGTATGCTTGCAGACACACCTCCAAGGCATTTCATCTTCCCCAATCCCCACACATGTTTTCAATGCCTGCTCTGTATGGAGGGCCGGTGATAGAACACCCAGCCTTAGAATGACCAGCAGAGAACAATAAACCCATCTCAGATGTGGAGTCACCTTTACAACCTGCTCTGCTATTTTGACTACAGCTTTCCTTTCGTTTTTTCGGTCTGTCAACAAAGCTTCCCTGCTGCTGTCGTCTCAGCGGCTCAGTAAACAGCGGTAATGTATGGAGGGACACACATGACATAAATACTCGTATTTTCTGAACAATGGTGCGACGGCGGCTGTAGCGCGTTGGGGCAGGGGAGTGCTGCTGCTGGATGCTCAGAGGTAAGCTGGCGTTATTAAGATTTTGATTTGCATCCAGCGGCTATCCAGACGGTGTGTGAATTCAAACATCTTCCATGAAAGCTGCAGTTCCCTCTTCAGAGCTGCGCTGAGTCACGATATTGTACGGTACGCTGGCTCACCGCTCTGACAGTCTGAAAGGACTAAAATAACTTTAAAAAAGAGTAAAAGGCTATCCAGGTATGGAGAATAACGCGCCCGTCAAACTGCGGGAGACAAGCAAATGGCTGCGGCGGATTTTTTTCCCTTTTTTTTCCCGAGAATCGCTTTTTAGCTGAAAGCCCTCTAGAACACCTGTCACCACCTCATAGAAGAACACATGAGCCGAATATTCCTTCTTTCATCGATCATCATTTTGCTGTCAGCCAGAATGATCACTAAATGGTTATTTTAAGTTGCAAAAGTCCTGTATCTGCATGGGAATGACATTTTGACATGAATTTAGTAAAGCTGAAGATGTATTGTACAGTGATACAGGTCAAAGATCATTGTAAATGAACAAGAGTTTATGAAAGGACATCTGAACTGAAAGGGATATGGAGGCTGCCATATGTGTTTCCTAATAAACAATACCTGTTGAATGGCAATCCTGCTGATCTTTCATGCATGAGTAGTGTCGGAATCACACACCTGAAACAAGCATGCAGCAAATGCAGTCAGACTTCAGTCAGAGCACCTGACCTGCATGCTTATTCAGGGTCATGGCTAAGAGTATTAGACAGGGCTTTATTTACCATAAGACACTGTAGGCACATGCCTACAAGCGCCTGATGATGAAAAGGCGGCTCGTTCCCATCCCCTAGTGCCTCTATCCCTTCTTCCATATGCATAGTTCCAAACTGAGTGTAAATGAGTGGTTACTCACCCGGGTCACTGCATTCCGCTCACCACCTCTCCCTTCAGCCGGGGGCACCTCTAGCTACCTAATACTTTTGGGGACATCTCTAGCTACGTAACACCAAGGCAGCGTCCCCAACCACCCCGATTTCGGTGTGATGGTCCCGATTTTGGGGGGCCGTCCCGCGCTGCCCCTCCCCCTGGTCCCGGCCGCTGGGGATTGAGGGGGGGAAAAAAACCCGATCGAGGCACCAGCCCGCTTTGTGGCATGGATGGCCACCACCGCCGTTAACCTTCCCCCTCCCTCCCTCCTTGGGGAGCATATAGGGAGGGAGGGAGGGAGAAGGTTAAAGGAGGCGGTGGCGGCGGCCATCCATGCCGCATACCAGGCTGGTGCCTCGATCTGGTTTTTTTCCCCCCCTCTCTCTGCCCACCCACGGAAACCCTCACCCTCCTCCCCACCCACTGGCACCCTCACAGCGCCTCCCCTTTCGGGAGTGATTACAAATTAATAATAAAAAAAAATATAATGTGTGTGTGGTGGGCGTGGCTAGGGGGTTAGGGGTGTGGCCAGGGGTGTGGCCTAAGTGTCCCGTTTTGAAAAATCAAAATGTTGGGAGGTATGCCAAGGATAGGTCTGGCTACCTTACCTAATACTAAAGT
Organism: Hyperolius riggenbachi; assembly: GCF_040937935.1. Taxonomy (NCBI): domain Eukaryota; kingdom Metazoa; phylum Chordata; class Amphibia; order Anura; family Hyperoliidae; genus Hyperolius; species Hyperolius riggenbachi. The sequence continues at coordinate 450,264,319 of NC_090649.1, forward strand.
TGCACCTGTAGCTACCTATGACAGGCAAGGGAACCTGCAATGCTGTGTGCGGCGGGGGGTTTGTAGGTTCATGGGAAGGGGGAAAATTTGGGTTCCAGGACATCTGTGCCTATAGCCTCCTGTGATGTAAATCCAGGCCTGGTATTAGAGGCAGTCTATTGGCAAGACAGCCAGGCAGGGGCGGAGCTGCCATAGAGGCAAAGGGGGCAATTGCCCCGGGGCCAGGGGACGTGAAACACACACACGGCCGGCCTTTGACCTGAGCGACCAGAGCGGTCGCTCAGGGCGCCGGCTTCCAGGGGGCGCTCCTGCCGGTCTGGCCGCATATCTATTTGGCTGCGGGCTCTGGCAGGTCCATCTTCAGTGGTAGCGCTGCCCAATGTCGTACTGACCCACATGGTCAGTGTTTGTCAGGCTGCTGATTAGCAGTAGAAGGACCAGGGCACCGCCTACCCCTCCTCCTGCTTCCTCTCCCCTTGATGTTTATTCAGCTGCGTGTCAGCATTCAGCAGCTGCTGTGGCGCGAAATTTGGACTTACAAGAGGAGTGAGGAGCAGTGGAGTGAGACGAGCACTGGGAGCTGTGCCAGGAGGAGAGAGGAAGAGCAGAGACGCAGGCAGACCCAACCAGCAGCTGTACACGGAGGGGGAGATCGGAGACAGATAACATCTAGATAGCCTGGGCCGTACATGGAGGTGGGAGCGGAGACACAGCCAGACTGAGGGACTCTCAGCCAAAGAGGGAGGAGGTGATATATTCTGGCTTCTTATTTCTGTTATTTGATCTCTAGTCTTGTGTCCATCTCTGTCTCTATCCTGTGTTCACCCTCTCTCCCTGTGCATCTCTGTGTGACTACTCTCCCGGCATCCTACTGTGCCCACCTTTCTTGCATGCTGCGCTGTGCTCACCTTCCTACCTTCCATGCGTCCCCCCCACCTGTGCCCACCTTCCATGCGTCCCCCCCCCCCTGTGCCCACCTTCCATGCGTCCACTCCTGTGCCCACCTTCCATGCGTCCCCACCCTGTGCCCACCTTCCATGCGTCCCCACCCTGTGCCCACCTTCCATGCGTCCCCACCCTGTGCCCACCTTCCATGCGTCCCCCCCTGTGCCCACCTTCCATGCGTCCCCCCCTGTGCCCACCTTCCATGCGTCCCCCCTGTGCCCACCTTCCATGCGTCCCCCCCCCTGTGCCCACCTTCCATGCGTCCCCTCTCTGTGCCCACGTTCCATGCGTCCCCCTGTGCACACGTTCCATGGGTCCCCCCCCTGTGCCCACCTTCCATGTGCCCCCCCCCCTGTGCCCACCTTCCATGCGTCCCCCCCTGTGCCCACCTTCCATGCGCCCCCCCTGTGCCCACCTTCCATGTGTCCCCCCTGTGCCCACCTTCTTTGCCTCAGTCTACGTGCATCCCTCTAATGTCCTACCATATTATTATTATTATGTATTTATATAACACTGACATGATCTTCTGCAGCACATTACAGAGTACATAGTCATGTCACTGACTGTCCTCACAGGAGCTCACAATCTAATCCTGCCATAGTCATAGTCTAATGTCCTACCATATTATTATTATTATTATGTATTTATAGAGCACTGACATCTTCTGCAGCACATTACAGAGTACATAGTCATGTCACTGACTGTCCTCAGAGGAGCTCACAGTCTAATCCTACCATTTTTTTTATTATAAATGTATTTAATGCTGACATCTTCGGCAGCACTGTACAGAGTACATAGTCTTGTCACTAACTCCCTCAGAGCAGCTCACAATCTAATCCCTACCATTGTCCTACTATGTCTATGTATGTATCAGTGTAGTGTATGTATTCCTCTCTAGGGCCAATTTAGGGGAAAGCTAATTAACTTATCTGTATGTTTTTGGGATGTGGGAGGAAACCAGCGTGCCCAGAGGAAACCCACGCAGGTGGGGGGGGGATACAAATTCCATGCAAATGTTGGCCTGGCTAGGATTTGAATCAGGGACCCAGCACTGCAAGGCGAGAGTGCTAACCACTACGCGGGCCGTGCTGTTCTAACATAGTCATAACCCAATGTGCTACCATTTATTATTTATTTACACAGCACTGGCATCTTCTGCAGCACTGTACAGAGTACATAGTCATGTCACTGTCCTCAGAGGAGCTCACAATCTAATCCTACCATAGTCATAGTCTAATGCCCTACCATATTATTATTATTATTATTATTATTATGTATTTCTATAGCACTGACCTCTCCTGCAGCACATTACAGAGCACATAGTCATGTCACTGGCTGTCCTCAGAGGAGGTCCCAATCTAACCCTACCATAGTCATAGTCAAATGTCCTACCATATTATTATTATGTATTTATATAGCACTGACCTCTCCTGCAGCACATTACAGAGCACATAGTCATGTCACTGGCTGTCCTCAGAGGAGGTCCCAATCTAACCCTACCATAGTCATAGTCAAATGTCCTACCATATTATTATTATGTATTTATATAGCACTGACATCTTCTGCAGCACATTACAGAGTACATGGTCATGTCACTGACTGTCCTCAGAGGGGCTCACAATCTAATCCCTGTCATAGTCTAATGTCCTACCATATTATTATGTATTTATATAGCACTGACATCTTCTGCAGCACATTACAGAGTACATAGTCATGTCGCTGACTGTCCTCAGAGAAGCTCACACTCTAATCCTACTATAGTCATAGTCTTGGATCTGCCTATATACACTAAGGGCTGGTGCACACCGAGCGGCTTTTTCAGCGTTTCTGCGGCTGCGGATCCGCTTGGTCAATGTATCTCAATGGGGTGGTGCACACCAGAGCAGGAGGCGTTTTGCAGAAACGAAAAATGCTGAGGTGAGGCATTTTTTGGATTGCGGGTGCGTTTCTGCCTCAATGTTAAGTATAGGAAAAACGCAAACCGCTCTGAAAAACGCCTGTTCAGAGCGGTTTTGCCGGCGTTTTTGTTACAGAAGCTGTTCAGTAACAGCTTTACTGTAACAATATATGAAATGTACTATACTGAAAACCGCAGCAGCAATCCGCAAAACGCTAGCAAAACGCCATAGAAAAATAACAAAAAGCGTTTCAAAATCTGCTAGCATTTTGCGGATCTGCTAGCGGTTTTTGGTGTGCACCAGGCCTAAAAGAGGATTTGCAAGCCTAGCCTATACATACACTAAAGGGGGAAATCTGCCTATATATACTAAAGGGGGTGTGTGTGTGTGTGTGTGTGTGTGTGTGTGTGCGCGCGCGCGCGCACACATGAAGAGGATGAATGGCGGGGGGGGGGGGGGGGGGGGGGCACCAAAATCAGGTTTCGCTCAGGGCGCTGTGAAACCTAAGGCCGGCCCACACTGCAGTTTTGTTTAAATTGCTTACAAAGTGTTGTGTTGTGACTGTTGTCACTTAAATACCAACATAAAGTTCAGTTAAAAAAAAAAAAACCCAAATAGCTATCATTTCTTAGTGCCTTATAATCAAAATGAAGACAGCCAATCTAATTAAAACGGCACAGCATGTGATACGATCGTGCGGAGCTAATTTATCCAGCGCCATCTCAGGATCGCTACCCTCATAAATACCCGACATACGGCACGCTCAGCGCTGAGATCTTCCAGCCGAAAAATACTCCACCAAGAGACAGCTGTGCTAATTATGTGTAATCTCCCCTATTTCACCCCAATGCACCCAACGCTTCCCTGTCTAAATATTCACTCCAGAGTCAAAACTTTTGTTACTTCATTAGAGACTATCAGTAAAAAGTGACTCGTTATTAATGTCAGGAAATAAGACCCTCCAGCCAGGGCCATTGTGTACTTTGTTTTTGGGACACAAGCTTTAAAAGTGGACCTGAACTCTTGCACAGGACAGAAGGAAAACATGATCTGTTCGCCCCCACATTGTTTATTTATTTTTTTATCAATATTTATTTCAAAGGTTTTTAAATAAATGTACCTTTTTTTTGTTTAGGCCCATTCCCCTCCCTCCCCCCAGCCAGCCAATCACGCGATCGGCTCTCATAGGCTTCAGGCTATGAGAGCCGATCGCTCTCCTGTGGGCCAGGGGGACAGCTGTGTCACACGGCTGTCCCCAGTACAGCGCTGCTGCAGATCACAGCGCTGTACAAAGTAATTAGATGGTGAACCTGCCGTCTAATCGCCGCTCGGAGACTGAAGGCGGGGCGGAGTTCCTCCCCCAAGCAGGAGATGCTCGCGCAGCGTGCGCGTGATCTCCTGCTAGCCCCATAGAAGACCGTTCACGCCAATGGGCGTGGAGCAGTCCTGGGGCTGCCACACTGCTCACGCCAATTGGCGTGGAGCACTCGGCAACAGGTTAAACAGATGAGGTCAACCAACTGCCAATATTTAGAGGTAACCCTCGCCACCAGTAATGTTATTAAGTGGAACTCATGTTCCATGTCACTTGCTGTAGTGTTAACGGGAACCCAAGTTGAGAGTGAAGCTACTTTCACTAGGGCCCTTTTCCACTAGCAATCGCAATCACAAACGCCAGCAATTGCGATTTTTCATTAATTCTGTTATGCGATTGCGATTTTTCATTTGCATTGCATTATCACTCTAAAAATTGCCCCAGAAAGCGACTGTTATTTGCAATTTCCAAATCGAATCACTATAGTGGAAAATACTTCTCATGATTTCTATGATAAAGTAACAACCCTAGAGATTTAAAAATCACTAGCGATTTGCGATTTTGCGATTCAGCTTGCAGTGGAAAAGGGCCCGGATGCGTTGCCTTGCTTTGCAGTACTCTCCATCGCGGCAGCTTGTCGCAAGGGCAATGTAAGTCTGTCACAGTGTGGTGCGACGGAAGTTGTGAAATCGACACAAGGCCACTGCAAACTCTGCAATGCCTCCAGCATGGATTATGCAGCAATGCAAGTCTATGGTGATGCACTGTAAACGCTTGATCATGGTTGTGGCACGGTGCGCAGAGCAACAAAACATCACTGACATATTTCCTGTCCAGCATGGAGCACATCACTGGGGAGGGGGAGGAGCTACGCATATTACTCTGTTCCGCACACTGGCGCAGGGTAAAGGCTAATTCACACCACAAGTGCTTTTCTTAGCACTTTGTGATTTTAATAGCTCCTGCTAATGCTATCCTATGTGCCTATTCTCACTTAAACTATGTGATTTTGTAAATATCCCCCATAGCATTGCATTGGGAAGAAGTTTTAACCACTTCAGCCTACAGTGTCGAAAATCGTATGCATCCGAGCAATGTTCACCTCCCATTCACTCGCCAATAACTTTATCGCTACTTATCACAATGAATTGATTTATATCTTGTTTTTTCCACCACTAATTAGGCTTTGTTTGAGTGGTACATTTTGCTAAGAATTATTTTTTTCTAAATCCATTTTAACAGAAAGATTAAGAAAGAAATGGAAAAAATCCATTATTTCTCAGGTTTTTGGCCATTATAGTTTAAAATTAATACATGCTACCGTAATTAAAAGTAATGTATTTTATTTGCCCATTTGTCCCGGTTATTACACCATTAAAATTATGTCCCTATCATAATTTATGGCGCCGATATTTTATTTTGAAATAAAGGTGCATTTTTTCAATTTGCGTCCAACACTATTTACAAGCTTATAATTAAAAAAAATATAATAAGATACTCTCTTATGTTGTTTTGTTTTGTTTAATAGTAATTTTTTTTATTTAGTTAGTTTTTATTAAAAAATGTATTTGGGTAATTTTTGGTGTGGGAGGGAAGCAGATCATTTTAAATGTAAAATAATGTAATGTAATGTAAAAAATGTATGTGGGTGTAGTTTACTATTTGGCCACAAGACAGTCAAAAAAGTCCTGGAGCGTACGATCACGCTACCAGGAACTACAAGAAGGCTGTGAAACTTTTTCTTTTTTTTGCAGAAATACAGTGGTCTCTGATTAGAGAGCGTCGGTTTTTCTTGAGGGGACTTAGATCGGTGAATGGGAATTATATTCCCATTCACCGATCGGGAGAGAGGGGGGGTAATGGCAGGCAGCGGGAGCACCCGCGATCGCGCGCCTCAGGCAGCGGCAGCTGCACAGTCTATCTGGACGGATATATCCATCCAGATAGACTTAAGTGGTTAAAATCACTAGCACTTAAAAAGCTCTTGTAGTGTGAATTGGCCCTAATATGCTAGAATCTGCTAGGTGGCTGCATGGCAGCTACACTAAAGCCCCATCTACATGGTACAATTTTCCATCAGATCGACCAATGAATTGATAAGAAATTGCGTCATTTGTAGACGTCCAAATAGTTTCCGATCGATTTTGTGATCAATTTTACATTGATAAGTACCCAAAATCGATCGCAAAATTGATTGGAATCTGATCGGACCGGTTGGAAATTATCTAATAGATCCATCGATCTGATGGAAAATTGTACCGTGTAGATGGGGCTTAATATATCTGAAAGCTTAAGAGATAAGTATATTTTGTCGCTCTCTGTATAGGTCTTTTGCAAACTATTTAATTTTTTTATTTATTTATTTTTATTTTAGGTTTTCTGGTTGCTGAAAGGTTAAGACTTTTACCATGCAGGTTCAGAATGCTCCCAGCAGCCAGCAATGGGAGTAAAATTAAGCACACATGGCCAGAGCCATACATGCTCTGTAGTCCCAGACTCCCCAGGCAGACAGCTGGAGAATGGAGATGAGCACACGGACACTGAGGGAGCCCACTGACTACAGGAGGCTGGGGGATGACCTAGGTAAGTATAAATCCTTATGCTGTCTTTGTATCAGGTTCTCTTTAAAGCAGGGAACTCAAACTCAATTTACCTGGGGGCCGCAGGAGGCAAAGTCAGGATGAGGCTGGGCCGCATAAGGAATTTCACAATCGCGGCGCATCGCCGCCTCTGCCCGCCCCTCTCACTCTTCCTTCACAGAGAGGGGCGAGGAGAGGCGGCGATTGACGTCAGGAGGGGCAGAGCTTTCAGCTTCAGCTCTGCCCTTTGCAGGAAATGGCGGCGGATTGCCCCTGGGCGATTTGGGGGCTCTTCAGCCCTCGTTTAGCGGCGGGGATGCGGCGGATTACTTGGGAGCACTGAAGCGGACTATAACCACTTGAGGACCCACCCTTTACCCCCCCTTAAGGACCAGCGCTGGTTTGAGTGATCTGTGCTGGGTGGGCTCTGCAGCCCCCAGCACAGATCAGGGTGCAGGCAGGGAGATCAGATTGCCCCCCTTTTTTCCCCCCTATGGGGATGATGTGCTGGGGGGGTCTGATCTCTCCTGCCTGCTGTGGGTGGCGGGGGGGGCACCTCAAAGCCCCCCTCCGCGGCGAAATCCTCCCCCTCCCTCTCCTACCTGGCCCCCTCCTGGAGATCCGGCTGCACAGGACGCTATCCGTCCTGTGCAGCCAGTGACAGGCTGTCTCCTGTCACATGGCGGCGATCCCCGGCCGCTGATTGGCCGGGGATCGCCGATCTGCCTTACGGCGCTGCTGCGCAGCAGCGCCGTACAAATGTAAACAAAGCGGATTATTTCCGCTTGTGTTTACATCTAGCCTGCGAGCCGCGAGCCGCCATCGGCGGCCCGCAGGCTATTCACGGAGCCCCCCGCCGTGATTTGACAGGAAGCAGCCGCTCGTACGAGCGGCTGCTTCCTGATTAATTAGGCTGCAGCTGGCGACGCAGTACTGCGTCGCTGGTCCTGCAGCTGCCACTTTGCCGACGCACGTTATGAGTGTGCGGTCGGCAAGTGGATAAGGAAGCTTTTGCCGGCGAGGGCCACAAAATATTATATCGAGGGCCGCAAAACGCAAATGGGCCGCGAGTTTGAGACCCCTGCTTTAAAGAGAACCTGATACTTTCACTTCACAGGCCACTTCAGCATTAATGCCAGTGCAGAAACGCTGCATCCCCGCGACTGAGCACTCAATTATTACCCACAAAATCCTCAGGGCAAATTGCGGGGCTCCTTCCGTGTAGAGGCAGAGCTTTGGGCAGTAGCTCTCTCTTCAATCTGCGCAGATCTCCGCCTCCTCCCGCCACTCTCAGTCTTCTTTCACTGAGAGGGGAGGGGGGAGAGGCGGAGATCCGCGCAAATTGACGCGAATGCATGCAGAGCTACAGCTCAAAGCACTGCCTCCCCCAGGCAGCAAAATCTACGACTTTCAAAGTCGTGGATTTTTGCCCCGGGATTTTGGGGTAATAGTTGAGTGCTCAGCTGCGGGGATGCAGCGTTTCAGCACTGGCATTAATTCTGAAGAGGCTTGACAAGTAAAAACAGGTATTTTAGGAGGCTTCAGAGTCTCATTAAGTTTGAATGCCAATGTTATTTTGAAAAATGTGTTTTCAACCCAGGAAAATGGAATTCTGTATTTGCACTATCTGTACCACAAATAAAATGGTTTGAGAACAAAAAAATAACAGAAGTTTTCCCATCCAAACAAAAGTTAAACAGGAAGTGCTTGTGGTAGCAGTTCCACCTCCGTACGTGAAACTTGGTAACATTATCCATAAAAACTTTTGTGAAGCGACATATTATTCTGCTCACACAACAAAGTCCCATTTAGCTGATGCTGAGCAAAACTTCAATCAATATTTGCAGTCCGCAATGTGCCGATGTAATTATATTGTCATCAGCAATCATCAGAGAGTCAGCGTCACCAACAGCCAAAAAATGCTGCTGCCAAAGTCCAATCCTCAGAGCACCGTCTTCTCATAAAGCCAGGCAAGCAGACATCTGCAGCTATTCAACGTCGCAGAGCAGGACCGAGCCATCAGCCCGACCTCGGATGACCATCTATGAAGAGCCTCTCCTCGATGGCCCTACATGATGAATAAGCTTTATGCAGGAAGCAGAAGGCGGGAAAAGCAAATCACTGAATCATTAACACAGCTGATTAAATAATCAGCTTTCAATTGCTAATCCTAACTTCTTGGGTGGGAGCATCACCTCTCCAGGCGATTTATCTTCCTCCGCAGTCACTGCATCAGGGCAAGCTTGTGAGGATGCCACGCATCCTCCCCCCCCCCCCTGAAACAAACCGCTCCCTCTGAGCCACTCCATTCCTCCTTGGTCAGGAAAGCAGTGCCACTTCCTCGCTTCTGCTGCTCTCCTGCCTCCCCCCTCTTCACTCACTGTCAGACTCCTCACACAGCACAACAAGCTGCTTTCCCCCAACGATGACCTCTTCACCTTGCTCTCCTCTTGCTTCTGCTCCTACTCTGACCGCATGCTGTTAGTTTAAACACACAGTACAAACATGCTGCCCCTGTAATCTCTGCTGATGCACGAGGCTAACTACTGTTTTTGTTGCTTTTAATATTTGTATATAATTGGTATAGTGTAATTTTGCCGAGATTAATTGTGTGTAATTTCTATATGGGAATTTTCTATCAACTTTATCTATTAAATAACATATTCTTTGCTGACACATTGGCCTCTTGCTCGTGCAGTTTGTTTCCTGTAATCTTTGCGCCTGATGCAAATGTTTCACCTTGCTTCAAGAGAGAACCGGCCCTGATTCCAGCCCTCCCCTCACGTAACGTACCGGAGGGTCACATGATGACAGATGGCGCTATAGCTATGGAGACGGGGGATGCCTGGAGAAGGTAGGTCACCGGCGGAGCCTGGAGATGAGACTTCTCTTCTACACTCTGTTTGCGCTACTCTGCACCCCAGGGTGCCAGACATGATACCCCCCCACCCCATCCCTCCCTTCCCATGGGCCCCATCGCAGCCATTAAACTTTATCAAAGAAAATAATCCTTTTTCTTGATCTGCGCTATTAAAGCAGCATAACTTAATGATCCCTCATCCACACTAGTAGGATCATAGCTTGCGTACCTTAGCAGCGGCCGATGCTTTCATTAGCTGTGCGGTAGTGAAATATCGCTACTTCACTAACGCCACCACTACTAGTAGAGGCCACACTAGTGAAGTATTGCGGTGGCAATACGTCAGTGACACGATGGTATGTTACGTAATAACATGCTCTGGGTTGCTGAGAGGATGCACCCCTGTGAGGCCAGTTGAGACAGGCGAGTCACTACCCCTGCCAAAAACTCTGCAGAAGGCCAGGGACGTTGCTAGGATCCTAAAGATCCGGGGCACTTTTGCGAACTCCAAACAGAAAACGGGTGTAGCCTGCACTGGAATGTAGGTATGGTCATGGGTGGAGTCAAATTTACATGAACTTAACAGTGGTCTGAGCAGGCCTCCCCAGCAAAATGTTGGATGAAGCCCCCCTCTCCATTAATACAAAAAAATAAAAATGCAGCAAATCACCTAAATAGGCAGTGCCACTTAAACATAACTAGGCAGAGTTACCTGGCTTCTGTGCTGACTGGTCTGGCTTTCTGCTGGGTAAGCTGACCTGTTGCCAGTCCCCCCCCCCCCCATAACATTCCCTGACCTTCTAGTGGACACCCTCCCATGCGCCCATGGACCTCCCATTGAAGCACCACAACTCCTAGCATGCACCCATAGAAGAACCACAGCTCCCTGCATGACCCCTTAAAGTGTCTCTCCGATCCTCCACTTCCGGTTTCGCCGTCAGGACCCGACAGACTGGGAACACGAGTGATTCTTCGCGTTCCCAGCCACAATATCTCCCCCTATGCTGCTATTGCGGCCTTCCTTGCCGCAATAGCAATATGGGGGCCATATTGTGGCTAGGAACACGAAGAATCACTCGTGTTCCCAGCCTGTCGGGTCCTGACGGCGAAACCGGAAGTGGTCGCCGGCGGGGACGGGAGGATCGGAGAGACACGGCGAGGGCACCGATCGGCTGCAGGGGCTGAGGGAAGCCCCAGGTGAGTAAAACTGTTTTTTTTTTACACTTAAGTGCCTCTTTAAAGGCATCACAGCACACAATATGCCCACATTGCGGCACCATAGCACCCAGCATGACACCACAGCACACAGCAATGGAGGGTATGGGGTATGCTGGGTGCTGTAATGCCATTCTGGGTGCTGTGTAGTGCCATGCTGGATGCTGTGGTGCTTCTGTGGGGCATGCTGGGTACCGTATGGTGTCATGCTTGGTGTTGTGGTGCCTCTCCTCTGTCTGGCAGACATCCGGGGCACCCCAGAATAGATCAGGTGCACATGCCACTGATCTTTGGGCCTCAGGACCACAATAAAGTTGGGGGGGGGGGGGGGGGGGGACACCGTGGAGTGGCCCGGCAGCCTGCTCCAGTGCTATAGGGGGAGGAATTTACCAGTAACAAAATGCCCCCCACGTTAATTTTGCCCAGGGGCCCAGTTGGAATCAGAAGCGGCTCTGCTTAGAACTGGAACGGCTGTGGATAGATGTGTTTCTTTATGCAGAGATGGGCCCAGAGGGCAGCTTGTGCTTATCTCAGAGATGATCAGCTAATGCAAATTTGTTTTCAATTTACTTCCAGCTTGGAATTGGGTTAATCAAAATCATCTGCATTTTAGTGGCGCTATTTCAAGCTGCATGCAAAGTGCAAGCAAATTTGCATGAACTTGGAAACTTAATAACACTTCATTGATTATCTCTACTCGGTGATAAAATGTGGTAATTATGTGCTGCTGTTTTATTCTGAGCATGAGCATTTCATTACAGGGTCTGTGATGGGCAAATTGTAAGGTGCATGTTGGCTTCATATACACGTAGGTCTTAGAATCTGGTGAGTTTATTCACATTGGGTGTGGGGGTGGACTGTTTTCAAGCATTATATGAAGATTAACGTAAAGCATCGATGGAGATACAGTATATTTGAGAGTTATTTGATTGGACAGTATTGGATGTGTAGCACTGCCTTATAAACACTGAACTCTTTGATATTTACCAGGAAGGAAGCAAACCAGCAATGTCTGTTATTGAAGGATACCCGAAGTGACATGCGACATGATGAGATAGACATGGGTATGTACAGTGCCTAGCACAAAAATAACTATGCTGTGTTCCTTTTTTCTTTCTCTGCCTGAAAGAGTTAAATATCAGGTATGTAAGTGGCTGACTCAGTCCTGACTACAGTGTGACTCTCTTGAGAGCAGACAAGAGATAAAAAGGGTCAATAGTTCATAGCTTTTAGCTCTAGCATACTTCAATGAATGTGTCATTGAGCAAAAACAATAAAATAGTTAAAACTTAAAAAGTAGGTTTAAACATAAAATAAAACTGTGGAATATCTTAAAAAGTCATTTTTAGGAGAAGGAAGATAGATACAATCATTTATTTCATTAATTTTTTTTTCGCCTTGGGTGTCCTTTAAAGTGTACCTGATATGACCTGCAAGAAAAAATTTACATACACCGGGGGCTTCCTCCAGCCCCCTTCAGCCTGATTGCTCCCTCGCTGCCGTCCTCTGCCTTCTGGATCCTCTGCAAGAGCTCCCGTAAGTTCAGCTAGTCAGCTAGTGGAGGAAGCCCCAGATAAGTATGAATTTTTTCTTGCAGGTCATCTCAGGTTCACTTTAAGTGTATTTGATTCTAAGCAGTTCAATATATTGTGTGTAGCGCTACCTTCCTAAAAACGAGAATATAACAGAAGCAATTGTATGTAGTTGTCTCTAGTTCAGCATTCCGTTTGTGTTTTGCTGTAAAGATGCAGAGTCAGCGCTGTGCCGCAGCCCGCTCCTTGAGAAATGGCCTCACATCCTTGTTCAAAATGACCCGAGTTTATCAAGGAGCAGAAGAGAGATAAAAAGAAAGGAAGCATAGGAAGAGAGCAGAAGAGAGCTGCAGTGAGAGGAAGGAGGCGATAAAACTAACACACAGGAAAACTTCTGCTCCAAAGGAACAATAATATTATTCCCTGAATTTTCTTTTGATGGCGTTAGAACGGAAGACTTTGGTAACCGCCTCAGTAAATGCGAAGCAAGAAATTTGGGCGTCTGCTTTCGTAAGAAACTTGGGCGTCATTATAGATAGCATCTAGAGTGTGAAATTTGGGCGTCCAATAAATATACCTGCCAACGTTTTGAGAAAAGAATGAGGGACTGTCAGAATCCACTCTGCTGGCCTTGATTCCCTGGACTGTTTTGTTTCCTATGCAGCTTGCATAGTTCAATCCAGGGAAAGGAGGCCTTTCTGTCAGTTTGCAAGGCTAACTGATTTGCATCTACTTATCTTGCAAGCTGCTTGTCTTCTTCCTTTGAAGGTTTCCAGTATAAATGTCACTTCCTCCCAGAATTCCTTGCTCGACATGGTTTCTGTTTGGTGAGATTAACCTTAGAGCCTCAGCCTCTTTTGTATCTTATTGCGAATATTCTAGTGTAGTTAATTATTGAGGAGTGCACTTTGCACTCCTTCTAGTGCAGTTAGATTCTGTATTATTTGTACTGCTTATTCCTGTACTGTCTTGTCTTGTCCTTGCGATTGTACTGTCACCTGCGGTGGCTGACAGTGAATCGTTCGGTCTTACTCCTAGATTGCATTCGCCCTAGCTCTAGAGGTGGTGGATCTCCCTTGTCTGTGTCTTGGAGTATAACCTTGGCTGCAGTTGCTATTGGTTAGTCCTTTAGGCCTTTTGCACACTGCAAGCAATTCAGATTCAGATTCCGCTTTTTAATCTGTTTTTACTTCCGATTCCGATTCCGATTTGCAGTTTGCTCCTTGCACACTGCAAATTTGAATCTGAATCGGAGGTAAAAACTGATTAAAAAGCGGAATCTGAATCGGAATCGCTTGCAGTGTGCAAGAGGCTTGAGTCTGTCTTTGTCTGGAACGAACGCTTGCTGTTGTCTGGTGTTGGACAACCGATTAGCAAGCGTTCGTGTTATCTGTTTGTCTTTGTTCTCCGTGGTCATTTGTTAGCCAGGGTTGGTACATTTTGTCACTGTTGCGCTTAACGTGCGGTGACCGTGCTATTAACGCGCTTGTCACTGTTGCGCATAACGTGCGGTGACCGCGTTTAGCTCGTTCATTTGTTATTTTCCTTGGCGTTCAGATTGTGGTTATTGCTGTGTCTTCCTTACTCAGTTCATGCTCTGTCTTTGCTCAGTCTTGTGTTGCTGATAGCAATCGCCTCTCTTGCGATTAGCTTTCTCTCTGGTCAGCTCTGATGTGATATGTCTACCGTCGCTGGGTGGCGACTAGATTGGTAGACATTCATATTGTCTGTCTCTGTTCTTGCTTTCTTCTGAGTTGCTCCTCGGTTGTCCAGTCTTGCTTAATCCTGCAATTTCAATCTGGCATCTGTGGCTGTACAGAGGACTTATTCCTCTGTACTCCACAGCTCCATCTGCTGGTTGGAATTCTCCTCTACAAATATATACTGGGTACTCTGCTTCAGTGATTGTGGGGATTTCCTATGCTTCGGCGCACGTGGTGTGCGCTGACTGGAAATCGCCCTCAGATTGTTACAGGGACACTTTAAGGCACGCCCCTGACACACCTCTAACCACGCCCACGCCACACCCCTCACCTCGCACATCCCAAGAAATTTAGAATCAAAATATGTCATTTCATCATTCGAAACACACAGTTCCTCTATCATTACTAGTTTTGGTTCAGTTTGACATTTGAATATAAAAAATATATCTATTTAATTAAAGGGAATAAAGTTTAGCACAACAAAAAAACACATTTTTAGTACAAAAGACATATTAATATAGATCCGTATATCAGTCTTGAAAGAGGGACAAATGAGGAAGAAAGAGGAACAGGGGGATTTAGTTCCCAAAATGGGACTGTCCCTCCAAAAGAGGGACAGTTGGGAGTTATGCCAATAAATTTCACACTATAGCCGCTAATTATAATGGCATCTGTGGTAATGCCCTAAAATTATTGTAAAAGTGGTAGATTGGCGGCGGGGGGTCAGTTAGGGGTGTGGGGAGGAATGGTTAAGGTTAGGTGTGGAGGGAGAGGGTTTTAAACCCCATACTCACCGCCCGACTAATCCTGTGACGTCTTCTTGACGACTGTGGTCAAGCGACGCTTCTTCCTGCTGGAGGGTATACACGACGTCACGGGCGAACGAGGCTTCAAGCGTTCATGGTACTTTGCACGAGTGTCGTCGGGGATCTTAGCGATTTGATCCGCTATGACGGCCGTTATTGTGGCACATCACTAAGCGACAGTCACGTGACTGTACCCATGTTACGATATCGCAGAAACGACCACTCGGCGCTCAAAAAATTGTCGGGAAAATTGCGAAGTGGGTACATAGCTTAAGGGTTAGGCATGGGGGAGGGGGGGCGGTTAAGGTTAGGTGTGGGGGTATTTTTAAGTGTTCGGTGTGGGTGGTGCAGTTAAAGAGACTCTGAAGTCTCTTTTTTTACATGTTTTTGTCATAAATTCCTGTTAAGCATGAATGCCCCTGTTGAATCACCGCATCCCCGCAGCAGATGGGTGATTTATTGCTGTTTAATAGCCCTGCAGAGCTCCGTAGTTCGCAGGGCTTCACTTACTCAATAAGGCAGAGCTTCAGGCTGTAGCTCTGCCTCTGCCTCCTCCGCAGTCAGCCGCCTCTCCCCGCCCCTCTCAGTCTACCTTTTCCTGAGAGGGGCGGAGAGGAGGCGGAGATCCATGGAGATTGATTGCGGAGAGGCTGAGCTACAGCCTGAAACTCAGCCTCTCCAGGAAGAGAAGCCCTACATGTCAGGGCAGCACAATCTGTGACCTACAAAGTCGTAGAACTTTGCAGATCGATTACACTGTAATAAATCACCCATCTGCCCTGGGAATGCGTCGATTTAAGGGGGGCATTCATCCTTAAAAGGAATTTATGACAAAAGCAGGGAAAAAAGAGACTTCAAAGTCTCTTTAAGGTTAGGCATCAGTAAGGGTGGGTTCTGTGTAAGAGAAGTGTTAAGTTAAGTTCAGTAAAATATAGGTATTATTTTACAATATTTTACTACAATAATTTACACTTTTAAACTGTAAAATATCAGTAAATTAAACCAATATTCTACTAGGTGAAATTGGCGTCCAAATTTCTTTGCGCCCCTTATTAAAGGGACTTTCGAGAACCTCTCATGGGCATGCCTTTAAGGCTCCGACCAGTACTGCAAAGTACTTAAAGATGCATACCTTTCTGTAGCTTGTGCTCTCCTCTTTCATTTGTTTCCTGAATCGCCGTTCTACACCAAATAGTTTTCGTTCAATTTAAATTTAAAAATCGCTGCAGCCATCTTGGCTGTGTTATAACTTCCGGGTTCCCCCTGTCTTCTCTATTAGAGAAGTGCATCACTGAATGAAGCAGGAAGAGGAAGTGACACGCATGGCCATTGCAAGAGGCTCCTTCAGACGGGTCATAGAACGACTTTGTTGGAAGTTGTCTGGCATGCCCATGAGAGGTGCTCCGAGTCCCTTTAATGCACGCAGTAAAGGTGGCCACAAACAATACATTGAAACGTTTTTACGGAAATTCAAGAAAAACGTTTGGTTGAAAAGAAAAGCTTTGTTTTTTATTTGTGCAAGAAAGTGCCCATTTTTTTTTTTATTTTATTCGATTAGGAGTGGCTGATTTTTCAGTTTCTTTCTAAAAATTGAATGTTATAGAACAGACAGTCAATTTTTTGATTTAGAAACAAAGCGATTTTTTCGTTCTCAATCTTTTTTTTTTTTTAGAATTGGAAAAACATTAAGCACAGATAAATTGATTGTAATTCTCAAATTGAAAAAAATAAAAGGTTAGTAAGCTATGCCCACACTTTATTGGGGAGGGAACCCCCTTCCCTCCCCAATAAAGTGTGGGCATAGCTTACTAACCTTTTATTTTTTTCAATTTGAGAATTAGACAACCATTAGGCACCGGAGAAGCTTTACTGGGGAGGGAGAAGGACTCCACTAGACACCAGAGAGGGCATAGCTCCCAACTGTCCCTCTTTCGGAGGGACAGTCCCTCTTTGGGAGGCCTGCCCCTCTGTCCCTGTTTCCTCCTCATTTGTCCCTCTCTTTCAGGACTTTGTCCCGCTTTCTATGTAAATATATATATTTCTCTACTAAAAAATGTTTTTGATTGACTCTAAACTTTATTCCCATCCTTTAAATTGATATATTACTTAATTTTAAAATGTTAAAATAAAGGAAAATGAACCAGGATAGAAAGGACCAGTGTGGTTTGAATTATAAAACAACATATTTTTCTTATGAAATCTTTATCGTATGCGTGACTAGTGGTGTGACGGGGGCGTGATTAGGGCTGTGGCTTAAGTGTCCCTCTTTCTCGTCTCAAAAAGTTGGGAGGTATGAGAGAGGGTTTACTGAGGGGGGGGGCATTAGACACCATGGAAGCTCTATTTGGAAGGAAGGGGTAAACCACTAAACGCCAGGGAAGCTTTTTTGGGAAAGGAGGGACCACTAGACACCAGTAAAGTTTTATTGGGGGGAGGGGGGCTACTGTAGCTGTCACCAGCTTTTTTTTTTTTTAATTATTCATTTATATTATGGAAAACCAGAACCGTGATCACACAGCGCTAATGTCCGCTCACAAACCCCTCTTTAGACTGGCGAAACTGCACCGTGGATTATAATGCAAATTATAATGCAAATTACAATTCTTTTTATACAACTTGGACAAATAATACAATTACAAGTACAAGAAAATGCTATGATTAACAGAAATTGTAACAGATGAGGACCGTGGAAAGGGAGACCTCGCAGCCATCACTCATCGGCCAAAAGCGTAACAAATTTGGTAGTCAAAACAGCAAATTATTAAAATATAAAGCAGTACGGCCCGACGAACCCCGGCTTCATAATTCACAGCAGCGCATTGATTTTTCTTTATGCGCGCTCTCCTTAATCATTGTTATTCCGCTCTCAGCAGTTATCCCACGGGCGATCAGTACCGCGATCCAAAACGTATCGCCGTTTACTTCATGCAGAAAGGGGGAAGCCTATTTGTATTCTTTTCCGCTTCTGCTGTGCCTGCTGCTCGGCTCTTCGGCACTTGGGATGCCGAGAAGTAAAAGTAAAAATACTCTTTTTATTACCGTTGCTCGTCATAACTTTGGCAGGGGGAGGCGTTCTGTCTCGCGATGATAATGGCCGACTCAAGGGTTCAAGAATTTATTTAAAGCAAATCTGAAGTGAAAATAAACTTATGGGATAGTGAATTGTATGTGTAGTACAGCTAAGAAATAGAACATTAAGGAAAGAAAAAAGGCTCATGTTGTTTTACAGTACAGGAAGAGTTAAAAAAAACTTCTGCTGTTATCTATGCAAAAGAGCTTCTCTGAGCGCTTTGACCCAACTTGGGTGGAAGATAGTCCTGTTTTCTAAAGCACTTAAACAGCGAAGAAACAGACAGCTTGAGATAAGGTTCTACTGCAGGAAACTTCAGAGAGTCATTATTTCTGCTTCGTTTTACAGCTTAACCTCCTTAGTGGTAAACCCAAGTCAGGCTCGGGGTTGGAAATCTGCAGTTCAGAGCGTTAATCCTGAGCCAGACTCATGGTGACCGCCGCGAGGTTAATACAGAGTATAGTGTGCAGCGGGCATCTCAACTCACCTAGCAAGGAAATGAACAGCGCTACTTAAAAACAGATGAGTGCCTACCTGCAAAAGAGTGCAAGCCCCACTTATGGGATAAAATACACACCTAGCATACACAAGACCTGTCTACCACTGGAGCATGTTGGTTTCCTGTAACAGCTTGCATGCAACTTGTTAAGTACTCGTCCCTCCCACTGCGAAGAAGTCAATCCTCCATGGGAGGGGCCTAACACTAACTAAATCCTACCTATGCATATGCATAGCCTGGGCGCGCTACCAAGTAAAATTGAAAATTGCGCAAAAAATCTCAACTCACCTTCCCGGGGATCCAGACAGGAGCAGCCATTTTTCTTCCTGTCCTCAGAGGTTCTGCATCTCTCTAGTAAGATCGCCGTCTGTTGTCATGACGACAGCTGGTGATCTCATTATATCCGCACAGTGCCACCTGGAGGACTGAGGGAGAACTGCAGCGCTGGATCCCAAGGAGGTGAGTAAGTGCTGGGCTGCCGCAGGCTTTCTGACGGAATCATTGTTTTGCGGATTTAGGGTCTAAAAGCATGCAATAAAATTGCACAGCTTTTAGACCCTAAAATCTGGAAATAATCATACCACCAGGGAGGTTAAAAGACAGTGTGTGGTTTCTAAACTGCAAATATGACAGAATGATGCAATATCATAAAAAATATATATAACTGAAAATAAAAACATGAGACTCTTTTCTTTGCCACTAATGTTCTATCCGTTAGCCATACACTTACAATTAATTATATCATAATTGGGTGCCAGGGGGCATGGCGCACTTGGTGACTGACTGGGAGGGGGTGTCACAAAGGCCTCCCACAGAAGCAGCACAAGAAGGAGGGGCAGCGGGGACAGCGGCAGGGAGGAGGGGGTCAGAACCCCTCCCCTTACGTGGGTCCCCTCCTTCTGCTCTCTCCCCCTCCAGATAAGTGGCAGGTGGGCGAATAACTCACCTCACTTCTGCGTTCCAGGCGCTGGAGCGCTGCATCACCGTCACGTGAACCACAGGTCTCCGCCTGCAATGGGGCTCACTGTGCTTCCTGATTAGTGGAAGCGCAGTGAGCTACATTGAAGGCAGAGACCTGTGGCACGTGACGGTGACGCAGCGCTCCAGCGCCTGGAATGGGGGAGTGCAGAAGGAGGGGAGCCAGGTGAAGGAGGTTCTGGCCCCGCCGCTGTCCCCACTGCTCCTCCTTCTTGCGCTGCTTCTCATACTGGGGCCAGCTATGCTAACTATACTGGGGGCAACTACGCTAGCTTTACTGGGGCAACTATACTATCTATACTGGGGGTAACTGTACTAGCTATACTGGGGCAACTATACTATCTCTACTGGGAGCAACTCTACTGGGGCGACTATACTACTTATGCTGGGGCAAATATGCTACCTATAATGGGGCAATGTTACTAGCTATACTGGGGCAACCATACTACCTAAACTGGGTCAACTCTACTATGAGCAACCATACTACCTACACTGAGGGCAACTATACTAGCTACCTATACTGGGACAACTATACTACTACCTATACAGGGGGCAACTTTACTTCATATACTGGAGGTAACTATACTGGGAGCAAATATACTACCTATACTGGGGCAACTATACCTGGCATTACTCACTGTGGCACGCTTAGTATGCAGCACTTGCTCCTTTTCTTTTTTTGGTGAGCGGGGGTGTCTTTTATTACCCAGCACCGGGTGTCAAATGCCCTACGTACGCCGTACGCTTTAGATTTAGGTTTAAAACAATAAGATATTGAGAAGCTTGAATAAACTTATTTGCAAACACAATGGGAGATTTCCCAGGGTGGGCATGTGCCAATAAGGCTTTCTCCATTTTTTTAAAGGATGTGTTAGGATATATTGAACTGTACCTCGCTAACATTTAACATTTACATTGGGTATCGGGTTAGCGCGCCATCAGAGGCCTCGTGTGTGTAGAACTGTAATTTAGACTTGGAATCGGCCTGCAGCTTCCGAGGCTCGGGGAACAGAAAGTTGGGGAACACAGTGTGTAATTACATTTTGTGCTTGTGTAACTATTTTCTTTTTTTCAGTGTTAATGCGGACCTGGACTAAGAACTTCCTCTCTGCTCTAAAAGATAAGCAACAGCATAATAACCTTTACAAAAAAAACACATTTCTTTGTTACGCCTGATACAAATCCTGCAAAAAAATCTTCAGTGTGTCTACTTCCTGTTTTCATGGAGGCAGAGAAAGGGTTAACTTCCTGTGTTCACAAATTAGCTGCTCTGCCGAGGCAGAGGAGGTTCCTGGGTTGAAACAGCTGAGAGATCAAATTATGGTGGTGATTAGACACAGATGAGGGGGAATTAGACAGGCTAAACTCCTTGAATACATACAGGGTGCATTACTCTATGTTTTTCTTCTGTCCTGTGCAAGAGTTCAGGTCCACTTTAAGTATGTGGATTCTTACTTTTAGGCCTCTTTCACTGTGCGACGTTAAAGCAGGCCGCTAGCAGTAGAGAACCGTGGTCAGGTGCTCGACCTGATCTCCCTGCATTGCAGCATTTGCAAGCTTGCTGCTTTGCTGCCCTTCCTCCTGTGGTGCCCTAGGCCATGGCCTAGGCGGCCTTGTCCTAAATCCAGCCCTGAAGACACTGTAAGTCTGTAACTTTATGTTGTATGAACCTTGCAGGGGCCTTGGACAGCAGTTGAACGGGGCCATGGGTAAAGGGGGTCAGCTGGCTCAAGCCCCCCAGGGACTGACTTTGTTTGGTGAGGCCCCAGCCCCCCCCCCCCAAAGGTTACATTTGCCCCACTACCGCTTAAACCAACCCTTGGGAGATCCCAACTTCATACTCTCCCTTTCTCTCATAGAGGGACCCGGCTTCAGAGCTTGGTAGCTCCAAATCATGGATATGCAGAGCAATGTATGAAAGCAGGTGTTGTAGCTATCTATCTTGATGTGCACTGCAATCCCTCATCCTCCTGGAGACTGGCATCCTCTGACATCACCCAAATGTAGAGAGGGAGACATGAGGTGGAGAGATCTACTTACACAGCAGGGTAGATGGGAGAAGTGTGGAACGCAGTGCATGATGAGATAGCTAGCTATAGTGACATCTACTTTCTTGTTCCCCACTACATGGGGATGGCATGACTATGCTGGGGGGTGTGGTTATAGGGAGGAAGGGGAGGAGGGTGTTATTACTGGAGAGAGGCATGGCTTTGTTTGGGAAACATGATTATTCTGGCCTGGGGCAACATGGTCATTGCTTTGAGACAAGGGAGTTTCTTGGTGGGCCATACTCAATATAGGTTGGAGAGTCATGATAGCGTACTTCTATAGTGGAGTGAATTCATGGTGGCCACACCTTTTAAGTAACTCCTGGCAGTTGGGTCCAATGGCTGTGAAGTTCACAAGACCACTAGAGTGGGGGAAGGGCTCTATTTATCTGTGTCCTATGATTTGTATCTTTGTCCCAGCACTGAATCCAGAGCATCGGATAAAATGTATGTTCTTTCTGGAATACAAATCTTTGATTGTGGAGGGAAGGCCAATCCCAAAGGTCTGTCCAAAACACGTAAAACTTTATTAGCATGCATGAAAAAAGTTCCAAACTCTCATGTTTAAGGCAGTCAAATACACTGTAATCTTCCAATATAGAGAAAAACTGATGTGCACAGGGCCAGATTTCTGGAAAGGCTACAAAGGCCCGGGCCTCGGGGCGGCTGCAGCCCAAGGGGGCACCTGGACATGAAAGAGAGATAGCTACACATGAAAAAGGAGGCTGAAAATGGGGAGCAATACATGGAAAAGGAAACTGATGCTCAAGGGTACATGAAAGGGAGGGGCTACAGTACATGGATGATACACATCAGGGCCGAGGCAGAGGCGAGAGAGGCTCCAGCCTCCTCACAGTGTAGCAGGGGGCGCACAACTCGCTCAGCTATCATTTCCTTATTGTGTTTGAAGCAAAGAGAAATAAGGAAAGGGGATACATGGCAGTGACTGCAAGCCAGATAACTAGATATTAAGGTGTTGGCGGGGCTGGGGGCGCCTCTTAGTCTAGGAGTGGTGGGAGGGGCGCACTTTGGTGTCTCAGCCTTGGGTGCTGGAGAACTGTGTCCCGGCTCTGCATACACATGGAAGAGGAATGCACATGGAATGGGAGCGGTGCTCCTGCACATGACAGGCGATCCACAACATACTTGGTCTAGGGGTACAAAAAGTATCAATCCGGCATTGAATGTACAATGTTCAACATGGAACACAAAGCATCTGATAAAATGTGTGTTATTTCTGGAATAGAAGTCTGGTCTAAATTAAGATGTGACCGTACAACATTAGTAGAAAAGAGTCTCATAGTTGTATTTTCAGTTATATACCGTATTTTTCGGAATATAAGACGCTCCGGCATATAAGACGCACCTAGGTTTAGGGGGCAAAAATCAAAGAAAAAAAAAAAACTAATCCTAGGTGCGTCTATGGTGCAGGGGGCGTCTTATGGACCCTTTCTCCCTAAACTACACTGCCCATCTACACCACACTGGCCTAAGCTACACTGTCCATCTATACCACACCACACTTCACTTCACTTACCCCTGCTGCCCCCACTACACTACACTTCACTAACTAACCCCTGCTGCTGTAACCACCTACTACACTACACTACACTACACTACACTAACCAACCCCTTCTGCCACCACCAAATACACTACACTAGCTAAACCCTGATGAAACATC